>NC_052147.1:150758770-151058770 GCF_902713615.1 Scyliorhinus canicula
CTCTCACAAACTCACACACACACCCACTCACTCTCTCACTGACACACACTCTCTCACTGACACCCACTCCCACTCATTCTCTCACCGCCACACACTCCCACTCACTCTCTCACAGCCACACATTCCCACTCATTCTCACAGACACACACTCCCTCTCATTCTCTCACAGCCACACATTCCCACTCATTCTCACAGACACACACTCCCTCTCATTCTCTCACAGCCACACATTCCCACTCATTCTCACAGACACACACACTCCCTCTCATTCTCTCACAGACACACACTCCCACTCACTCTCTCACAGCCACACACACCCACTCTCTCACAGCCACACTCCCTCTCACTCTCTCACAGACACACACCCACTCACTCTCTCACAGACACACACACACCCACTCACTCTCACAGACACACACACCCACTCACTCTCTCACAGACACACACTCCCACTCACTCTCTCACAGCCCCACACACCCACTCACTCTCTCACAGACACACACACCCACTCACTCACACACACACACTCCCACTCACTCTCTCAGACACACACCCACTCACTCTCTCACAGACACACACCCACTCACTCTCTCACAGCCACACACTCCCACTCACTCTCTCACAGACACACACACCCACTCACTCTCTCACAGCCACACACTCCCACTCACTCTCTCACAGACACACACACTCACTCACTCTCTCACAGACACACACACACCCACTCATTCTCTCACAGACACACACACACCCACTCATTCTCTCACAGACACGCACCCACTCACCCTCTCACAAACTCACACACACACCCACTCACTCTCTCACTGACACACACTCCCACTCACTCTCTCACTGACACCCACTCCCACTCATTCTCTCACCGCCACACACTCCCACTCACTCTCTCACAGCCACACATTCCCACTCATTCTCACAGACACACACTCCCTCTCATTCTCTCACAGCCACACATTCCCACTCATTCTCACAGACACACACTCCCTCTCATTCTCTCACAGACACACACTCCCACTCACTCTCTCACAGACACACACCCACTCACTCTCTCACAGACACACACTCCCTCTCATTCTCACAGACACACACTCCCTCTCATTCTCTCACAGACACACACTCCCACTCACTCTCTCACAGACACACACTCCCACTCACTCTCTCAGACACACACTCCCACTCACTCTCTCACAGACACACACTCCCACTCACTCTCTCACAGACACACACTCCCTCTCATTCTCTCACAGACACACACTCCCACTCACTCTCTCACAGACACACACATACTCCCACTCACTCTCTCACAGCCACACTCTCATTCACTCTCTCACTGACACACACACCCACTCATTCTCACAGACACACACTCCCACTCACTCTCACACAGACACACACTCCCACTCACTCTCACAGACACACACACCCACTCACTCTCTCAGACACACATTCCCACTCACTCACTCTCTCACAGACACACACTCCCACTCACTCTCTCACAGACACACACTCCCTCTCATTCTCTCACAGACACACACTCCCACTCACTCTCTCACAGACACACACATACTCCCACTCACTCTCTCACAGCCACACTCTCATTCACTCTCTCACTGACACACACACCCACTCACTCTCACACAGACACACACTCCCACTCACTCTCACAGACACACACTCCCACTCACTCTCTCACAGACACACACACCCACTCTCTCACAGCCACACACTTTCACAGACACGCACTCACTCTCTCACAGACACACTCCCACTCACTCTCTCACAGACACACTCCCACTCACTCTCTCACTGACACACACTCCCACTCACTCTCTCAGACACACACACACTCCCACTCACTCTCTCACAGACACACACTCCCACTCACTCTCTCACAGCCACACATTCCCACTCACTCTCTGACAGACACATACTCCCACTCTCTCTCTCACAGACACACACTCCCTCTCATTCTCTCAGTCACACACTCCCATCACTCTCTCACAGCCACACACTCCCATCACTCTCTCACAGCCACACACTCCCACTCACTCTCTCACCGACATACACCCACTCACTCTCTCACAGTCACACACTCCCACTCACACTCTCACAGTCACACACTCCCATCACTCTCTCACAGACACACACTCCCACTCACACTCTCACAGACACACACTCCCTCTCATTCTCTCACAGTCACACACTCCCATCACTCTCTCACAGACACACACTCCCATCTCTCTCACAGACACACACTCCCTCTCATTCTCTCACAGACACACACTCCCACTCACTCTCTCACAGACACACACACCCACTCACTCACACACACACACTCCCACTCACTCCCACAGCCACACACACCCACACTCTCTCTCAGACACACACCCACTCACTCTCACAGACACACACTCCCACTCATTCTCACAGACACACACTCCCACTCACTCTCAGACACACAGTCCCACTCACTCTCTCAGACACACACTCCCACTCACTCTCTCAGACACACACTCCCACTCACTCTCTCAGACACACACTCCCTCTCATTCTCTCCCAGACACACACTCCCACTCACTCTCTCACAGACACACACCCACTCACTCTCACAGACACACACACCCACTCACTCTCTCACAGACACACACCCACTCACTCTCTCACAGACACACACCCACTCACTCTCTCACAGACACACACACCCACTCACTCTCACAGACACACACTCCCACTCACTCTCTCAGACACACACTCCCTCTCATTCTCTCCCAGACACACACTCCCACTCACTCTCTCACAGACACACACACCCACTCACTCTCACAGACACACACACCCACTCACTCTCTCACAGACACACACACCCACTCACTCTCTCACAGACACACACCCACTCACTCTCTCACAGACACACACACCCACTCACTCTCACAGACACACACACCCACTCACTCTCTCAGACACACACACACCCCCACTCACTCTCTCAGACACACACTCCCACTCACTCTCTCACAGACACACACTCCCTCTCATTCTCTCCCAGACACACACTCCCACTCACTCTCTCACAGACACACACTCCCTCTCATTCTCTCCCAGACACACACTCCCACTCACTCACACAGACACACACTCCCACAGACACACACTCCCACTCACTCACACAGACACACACTCCCAGACACACACTCCCAGACACACACTCCCAGACACACACTCCCACTCATTCTCACAGACACACACTCCCACTCACTCTCAGACACACACTCCCACTCACTCTCTCAGACACACACTCCCTCTCATTCTCTCCCAGACACACACTCCCACTCACTCTCACAGACACACACACCCACTCACTCTCACAGACACACACTCCCACTCACTCTCACAGACACACACTCCCACTCTCTCACTGACACACACTCCCACTCTCTCACTGACACACACTCCCACTCACTGTCTCAGACACACACACTCACTCTCTCCCAGACACACACACACACTCTCTCCCAGACACACACTCCCACTCACTCTCTCCCAGACACACACACTCACTCTCTCCCAGACACACACTCCCACTCACTCTCTCACAGACACACACTCCCACTCACTCTCCCAGACACACTGGGCGCGATTCTACGATCCCACGCCGGGTGGGAGAAGCGCGGGTGTGCCGGGCGAATCCCGCCACGCGCCCTGGCACCCGCACGGGATTCTCCCACCCCTCCCCAAAACAGCGTGCCGAGTTTTACGACAGGCCGCTCGGAGAATCGCTGCTCGCCGTTCCTAACGGTCGAGCGGCGGTTCGCCGGCCCGAATGGGCCGAGCGGCCTGCCCAATTCGACCGGTTCACGCTGGTGCCAACCAAACCGGGTCGCTGCCGGTGTGAACAGCGCGCGAACGCTGCATGTGCGGCCTGTGCGAGGGGGGGGGGGGGGGAAATCAAGCACCAGGGCCGTGCTGAGGAGGGGTCTGGCCTGCAATCAGTGCCCACCGATCGGCGGGCCGGCGTCTCTAAAGGACGCACTCGTTTTCCTCCACCGCCCCGCAAGATCAATCCTCCATGTCTTGTGGGGCGCCCGCGGGGAGGATGGCAACCGCGCATGCGCGGGATGGCGCCGGCCAACCTGCGCATGCGCGGGTGACGTCATTTAAGCACCGCCGGCCGTGTCATTTAGGTGGCGCCACTTTGACGCGGGCACCAAGACCCGGCACTCAAAATTGACGTGGTGCCGCTCCTAGCCCCCTGGGGGTGGGAGAATAGGGGGTGAGGGGCGGCCTCCGACGCCGGAGTGAAACATTCCGGTTTTCACTCCGGTGTCGGCACTTAGTCTCCCGATGGGAGAATCGCGCCCACACTCTCAAGGCACTCATGCAAATGTAACCATTCCTGTGCATGTTCGGGAATATTTCTTCCTATAAGCATTTAGAATGTGCAGCTTTTTTGTGGAATCTTCAGTCACTCCCCGCCATCTGAGGAGGAGTCATTAATCACAATAAACAAGAGGATTAAGGGAGGATGAGAATTACTGAGAACACACAAATTGGGATAAATTACACTCTCACAGTGTCTTAAATTTTGAAAGGAGCAAATTTAAGATCCAATTATTGGCTTAAGGACTCCGGACACTTTGAAGACGGGAATCTGTGCTCACATTAACAAATACTTAAAAAATACAGAGAACTAAGCTCGTTAACAATAATCCCTTCATTAGCAACAACTGGGCAACTGTGCTGGGCTTGGGGAGTCTCTCGTTCACTTATGAGGTCCAATTTCAATGACATGAGGTTTGTGCCAGATATTTGCCTAAAGCAATGCACATATAATTAACTCTTTCCTGCCTGGATTGCCTTCCACAGACATCTTCACTGCTCCAGATGCCACACAGTCAATACAGACTCAAATGTTGCTGAATACTACTAAAAAATGTTCCATGTTCAGAGAAAAGCCCAATTATAATAATAAAGTTCCTTATTGTTCCTTCCAGGGGTAAGCCATGGGGTACGGGCCTCTGGCACGGAGTCTGTCCCTGTTGCTCAGAAGGGAAGGGGGGAAAGGAGTAGAACATTAGTAATTGGGGACTCAATAGTCAGGGGCACAGATAGGAGATTTTGTGGGAGCGAGAGAGACTCACGTTTGGTATGTTGCCTCCCAGGTGCAAGGGTACGTAATGTCTCGGATCGTGTTTTCCGGGTCCTTAAGGGGGAGGGGGAGCAGCCCCAAGTCGTAGTCCACATTGGCACTAACGACATAGGTAGGAAAGGGGACAAGGATGTCAGGCAGGCCTTTAGGGAGCTAGGATGGAAGCTCAGAGCGAGAACAAACAGAGTTGTTATCTCTGGGTTGTTGCCCGTGCCACGTGATAGTGAGATGAGGAATAGGGAGAGAGAGCAATTAAACACGTGGCTACAGGGATGGTACAGGCGGGAGGGATTCAGATTTCTGGATAACTGGGGCTCTTTCTGGGGAAGGTGGGACCTCTATAGACAGGATGGTCTACATCTGAACCTGAGGGGCACCAATATCCTGGGGGGGAGATTTGTTAGTGCTCTTTGGGGGGGTTTAAACTAATTCAGCAGGGGCATGGGAACCTGGATTGTAGTTTTGGGGTACGGGAGATTGAGAGTATAGCGGTCAGGAGCACAGATTTGACTTCGCAGGAGGGTGCCAGTGTTCAGGTAGGTGGTTTGAAGTGTGTCTACTTCAATGCCAGGAGTATACGAAATAAGGTAGGGGAACTGGCAGCATGGGTTGGTACCTGGGACTTCGATGTTGTGGCCATTTCAGAGACATGGATAGAGCAGGGACAGGAATGGTTGTTGCAGGTTCCGGGGTTTAGGTGTTTTAGTAAGCTCAGAGAAGGGGGCAAAAGAGGGGGAGGTGTGGCGCTGCTTGTCAGGGACAGTATTACGGTGGCGGAAAGGATGCTAGATGGGGACTCTTCTTCTGAGGTAGTATGGGCTGAGGTTAGAAACAGGAAAGGAGAGGTCACCCTGTTGGGAGTTTTCTATAGGCCACCTAATAGTTCTAGGGATGTAGAGGAAAGGATGGCGAAGATGATTCTGGAAAAGAGCGAAAGTAACAGGGTAGTTGTTATGGGAGACTTTAACTTTCCAAATATTGACTGGAAAATATATAGTTCGAGTACATTAGATGGGTCATTCTTTGTACAATGTGTGCAGGAGGGTTTCCTGACACAATATGTTGACAGGCCAACAGGAGGCGAGGCCACATTGGATTTGGTTTTGGGTAATGAACCAGGCCAGGTGTTAGATCTGGAGGTAGGTGAGCACTTTGGAAACAGTGACCACAATTCGGTGACCTTTACGTTAGTGATGGAAAGGGATAAGTATACCCCGCAGGGCAAGAGTTATAGCTGGGGGAAGGGCAATTATGATGCCATTAGACATGACTTAGGATGTGTTGGTTGGAGAAGTAGGCTGCAAGGGTTGGGCACACTGGATATGTGGAGCTTGTTCAAGGAACAGCTATTGCATGTTCTTGATAAGTACGTACCAGTCAGGCAGGGAGGAAGGGGTCGAGCGAGGGAACCGTGGTTTACCAAAGAAGTGGAATCTCTTGTTAAGAGGAAGAAGGAGGCCTATGTGAAGATGAGGCGTGAAGTTTCAGTTGGGGCGCTTGATAGTTACAAGCAAGCAAGGAAGGATCTAAAGAGAGAGCTGAGACGAGCAAGGAGGGGACATGAGAAGTCTTTGGCAGGTAGGATCAAGGAAAACCCAAAAGCTTTCTATAGGTATGTCAGGAATAAAAGAATGACTAGGGTAAGAGTAGGGCCAGTCAAGGACAGTGGTGGGAAGTTGTGTGTGGAGGCTGAGGAGATAAGCGAGATACTAAATGAATACTTTTCGTCAGTATTCACTCAAGAAAAAGATAATATTGTGGAGGAGAATGCTGAGACCCAGGCTATTAGAATAGATGGCATTGAGGTGCGTAGGGAAGAAGTGTTGGCAATTCTGGACAAGGTGAAAATAGATAAGTCCCCGGGGCCGGATGGGATTTATCCTAGGATTCTCTGGGAAGCCAGGGAAGAGATTGCTGAGCCTTTGGCTTTGATTTTTAGGTCATCATTGGCTACAGGAATAGTGCCAGAGGACTGGAGGATAGCAAATGTGGTCCCTTTGTTCAAGAAGGGGAGTAGAGATAACCCCGGTAACTATAGGCCGGTGAGCCTAACGTCTGTGGTGGGTAAAGTCTTGGAGAGGATTATAAAAGATACGATTTATAATCATCTAGATAGGAATAATATGATTAGGGATAGTCAGCATGGTTTTGTGAAGGGTAGGTCATGCCTCACAAACCTTATCGAGTTCTTTGAGAAGGTGACTGAACAGGTAGACGAGGGTAGAGCAGTTGATGTGGTGTATATGGATTTCAGTAAAGCATTTGATAAGGTTCCCCACGGTCGGCTATTGCAGAAAATACGGAGGCTGGGGATTGAGGGTGATTTAGAGATGTGGATCAGAAATTGGCTAGTTGAAAGAAGACAGAGAGTGGTAGTTGATGGGAAATGTTCAGAATGGAGTTCAGTTACGAGTGGCGTCCCACAAGGATCTGTTCTGGGGCCGTTGCTGTTTGTCATTTTTATAAATGACCTAGAGGAGGGCGCAGAAGGATGGGTGAGTAAATTTGCAGACGACACTAAAGTCGGTGGAGTTGTAGACAGTGCGGAAGGATGTTGCAGGTTACAGAGGGACATAGATAAGCTGCAGAGCTGGGCTGAGAGGTGGCAAATGGAGTTCAATGTGGAGAAGTGTGAGGTGATTCACTTTGGAAAGAATAACAGGAATGCGGAATATTTGGCTAATGGTAAAATTCTTGGTAGTGTGGATGAGCAGAGGGCTCTCGGTGTCCATGAACATAGATCCCTGAAAGTTGCCACCCAGGTTGATAGGGTTGTGAAGAAGGCCTATGGTGTGTTGGCCTTTATTGGTAGAGGGATTGAGTTCCGGAGCCATGAGGTCATGTTGCAGTTGTACAAAACTCTAGTACGGCCGCGTTTGGAGTATTGCGCACAGTTCTGGTCGCCTCATTATAGGAAGGACGTGGAAGCTTTGGAACGGGTGCAGAGGAGATTTACCAGGATGTTGCCTGGTATGGAGGGAAAATCTTATGAGGAAAGGCTGATGGACTTGAGGTTGTTTTCGTTAGAGAGAAGAAGGTTAAGAGGTGACTTAATAGAGGCATACAAAATGATCAGAGGGTTAGATAGGGTGGACAGCGAGAGCCTTCTCCCGCGGATGGAGGTGGCTAGCACGAGGGGACATAGCCTTAAATTGAGGGGTAATAGATATAGGACAGAGGTCAGAGGTGGGTTTTTTACGCAAAGAGTGGTGAGGCCGTGGAATGCCCTACCTGCAACAGTAGTGAACACGCCAACATTGAGGGCATTTAAAAATTTATTGGATAAGCATATGGATGATAAGGGCATAGTGTAGGTTAGATGGCCTTTAGATTTTTTCCATGTCGGTGCAACATCGAGGGCCGAAGGGCCTGTACTGCGCTGTATCGTTCTATGTTCTATGTTCTATGTCATAGGTAGGCTTACATTAGCAATTCAATGAAGTTACTGTGAAAAGCCTCTGGTCGCCGCATTCCGGCACCTGTTCGGGTACACTGAGGGAGAATTCAGAATGTCCAATTCACCTAACAAGCATGT
The DNA here is from genome assembly GCF_902713615.1 of Scyliorhinus canicula. NCBI lineage: Eukaryota > Metazoa > Chordata > Chondrichthyes > Carcharhiniformes > Scyliorhinidae > Scyliorhinus > Scyliorhinus canicula. Next base: position 150,767,470 of record NC_052147.1, read on the forward strand.
CTTTTGGGACTTGGGGGAGGAAACCGGAGCACTCAGAGGAAACCCAGGCAGACACTGGGGAGAATCTGCAAACTCCACACCGACAGTGACCCAAGCCGGGAATCGAACCTGGGACCCTGGCGCTGTGACGCCATAATGCTAACCACTGTGCTACTGTGCTGCAAATTATCCACTCATTTCTTTCACAGGCTGTTAGAACCTTCAAGGAGGTCACAGTATCAGGACAATTAGATTCCAGGTGACCACCTTGGAATAGGCACCACCCCCCCAGTGACGAAGGGGCGGGGTTTCCCCCTTAACTGCAGGAATTAGACCTCTAGTATAAAAAGCCCGGCCTGGGAGGTCAGGGAGGGAGAGTGTAATATTGTAAATAAATATTTTTTTTTTTTTTTTTCTTAAATTTAGAGTACCCAATTATTTTTTCTATTAAGGGGCAATTTAGCGTGGCCAATCCACCTACTCTGCACATTTTTGGGTTGTGGGGGCGAAACCCACGCAGACACGGGAAGAATGTGCAAACTCCACACGGACAGTGACCCAGAGCCGGGATCGAACCTGGGACCTCAGCGCCGTGAGGCGGTTGTGCTAACCACTAGGCCACCATGCTGCCCCAATTGTAAATAAATATAATCTTTGTTTTCCTCCTGCCTGGTCAATAATTCTACACAGACAAAGCACAGAAGAGAAGTAGTCAAAGACCAAATCTACCTCCTAAAACAGGCCTGGGTTAATGCTATCTCCTCTAACTAATGAAAGCCAGCTTTGTGCTAAAGGAAATATCTACATCAAGGGCAGGATTCTTCTCTCAGCCCGGGGCCAGGCAGGAGAAGCGCCGGGACCGGCGCGAATCGTGCCACGCCGCCCCAACGCTGAGATGCAATTCCCCGCAGAGTGGAGAATTGGCGCTGGTGTGGTCGGCGCAGTGCCCATGCGCCCCCCCCCCCCCCCCCCCCCCCCCGATTCTCGGCCCAGGATGGGCCAACCCCGGTGGGGGCCTCCATTGTGGCCTGGCCCGCGATCGGGACCCACCGATCGGCGGGCTGGCCTCTCAGGCTGGGGGCCTCCTTTCTTCTGCGCTGGCCCCTTTAGCCCTACGCCATGTTGCATATTGGCTGGCGCGGGGAAGGGAGCCACTGCGAATGCATGCAGTGGAGCCGGTGCCACTGCACGTGCGTGGACCCCATAGCACCCAGTTGACGCCGGGATCAGCAGCTGGAGCGGAGTGGGCCGCTCCAGTGCCTTGTTGGCCCCCTGTAGGGGCCAGAATTGCTGATCCTGAGGCCATGTTGACGCCGTTGGGAAACGCGATGGCGTTTCCGACATCGTCAACACTTAGCCTTAGGATCAGAGAATCCCGTCCCAAGTCCCAGTTGATAGGAATGGGGGAGGTGAGGGGAAAATTAAGGAGGTGGCTGAGGAGGAGAATAATAGGATGGATAACGAATGAGAGGGCACAGATTACAGTGATTTACAAAAGAAGCAAATGTGATGTTATAAAAAACCGTTTTCGCACAGCAAGTGGTTTGGGTCTGGAACATGCTGCCTGGAAGTGTGATGGAGGCCGGTTCAATCAAGGCATTAAAGAGGAAACTAGTTGATTATTTGGGTAGAAACAATGACGTGAAAAAGGCAGAGGGATGGCACTAAGTCATGTTGCAGACACGATGGGCCAAACAGCCTCCTTCTGCAGCGATTTTGTGTGAATCTGCCCATTTGCACGAGACAAGGGGCCAATCTTCACTCAACGGGTTTTGAATCTTTGGAATTCTCTATCCCAGAGGGCTGTGAATGTTGAAAAAGTCTGGGATATTTAGATTTGTTGGTCTCTCAGGGAATCAAGAGATGGGGAGCGGGTGGGTGAATGGCGGTGAGGCAGAAGACCCTCAGAGGGCCGTGCTACTTTGGAACTCTTTGCCTCAGAAGGCGGTGGAAGTGGAAATCTCTGATTATGTTTTTAAGGCAGAGGTCATTGTTTCCCTTGCCTAACAAGAAACTAAAGTAGATGGGGAAAATGTGGAACTCAACACAAACAGATCTTATTGAATGGTAGAGCAGGCGCCAGGGGCTGACTGACTCCTATGTCATATTTTTGGAAGCTCATATTATTGTAATGAATGGCGAAGCAGGTTTGAGAGGCCGAATGGTCTGCTCCTGTTTCCTATCTTGTGTCCTGAGACAGACAAAATAAAGAGAACAACATAGACCCTCAAGAGAGTCACTCTACATTAACTGGGCAACCAACAAGAAAGAATGGAGTACTCCTTCCATCTGTTTTAGTTGCAATGTTTCACAGACAAAGCATGCCTACTGGTCCAATTCCAGCTCTAACTGCAAACGGGAATTCCTCCCATCCTGAGAGTGTAATAAACATCTCTGGCAGTTGCTTGGATTCCACTCCCAACATTTCCCAACACGCCTGTGGACATACCTCACAAGAAGTGGAACATTTGCCTTTCTGGGAACCCAATCCTACAATGGATGAAAGCAAAGGACAGACTTGCATCTGTACAATGCATTTCATAACCTAAGGACATTCCAAAGGGACTTAGAGCAAATTATTTGAAGGTTAGCCACTGTAGGAAACTCAGCAATCAATCCGCGCACAGCAAGACTACACAAATGGCATTATTCATGACCAGAGAACCGCTTGCCTGAGGGGTGAACTTGCGTCCCAAATTGTGCCTTGGGGAATATTTGAGTCCACCTGAGAGGACAGACGAGACCTTGGCTTAAAATGCCCCATCTGACAGCTAGCACCTCTGACAGCGTGGCACTCCCTCAGTACTGACCCTCAGACAGCGTGGCACTCCCTCAGTACTGACCCTCAGACAGCGTGGCACTCCCTCAGTACTGACCCTCAGACAGCGTGGCACTCCCTCAGTACTGACCCTCTGACAGCGTGGCACTCCCTCAGTACTGACCCTCAGACAGCGTGGCACTCCCCCAGTACTGACCCTCAGACAGCGTGGCACTCCCTCAGTACTGACCCTCTGACAGCGTGGCACTCCCTCAGTACTGACCCTCAGACAGCGTGGCACTCCCTCAGTACTGACCCTCAGACAGCGTGGCACTCCCTCAGTACTGACCCTCAGACAGCGTGGCACTCCCTCAGTACTGACCCTCAGACAGCGTGGCACTCCCTCAGTACTGACCCTCAGACAGCGTGGCACTCCCTCAGTACTGACCCTCAGACAGCGTGGCACTCCCTCAGTACTGACCCTCAGACAGCGTGGCACTCCCTCAGTACTGACCCTCAGACAGCGTGGCACTCCCTCAGTACTGACCCTCAGACAGCGTGGCACTCCCTCAGTACTGACCCTCAGACAGCGTGGCACTCCCTCAGTACTGACCCTCAGACAGCGTGGCACTCCCTCAGTACTGACCCTCAGACAGCGTGGCACTCCCTCAGTACTGACCCTCAGACAGCGTGGCACTCCCTCAGTACTGACCCTCAGACAGCGTGGCACTCCCTCAGTACTGACCCTCAGACAGCGTGGCACTCCCTCAGTACTGACCCTCTGACAGTGCAGCACTCCCTCAGTACTGACCCTCAGACAGCGTGGCACTCCCTCAGTACTGACCCTCTGACAGCGTGGCACTCCCTCAGTACTGACCCTCAGACAGCGTGGCACTCCCTCAGTACTGACCCTCTGACAGCGTGGCACTCCCTCAGTACTGACCCTCAGACAGCGTGGCACTCCCTCAGTACTGACCCTCAGACAGCGTGGCACTCCCTCAGTACTGACCCTCAGACAGCGTGGCACTCCCTCAGTACTGACCCTCAGACAGCGTGGCACTCCCTCAGTACTGACCCTCTGACAGCGTGGCACTCCCTCAGTACTGACCCTCAGACAGCGTGGCACTCCCTCAGTACTGACCCTCAGACAGCGTGGCACTCCCTCAGTACTGACCCTCAGACAGCGTGGCACTCCCTCAGTACTGACCCTCAGACAGCGTGGCACTCCCTCAGTACTGACCCTCAGACAGCGTGGCACTCCCTCAGTACTGACCCTCAGACAGCGTGGCACTCCCTCAGTACTGACCCTCAGACAGCGTGGCACTCCCTCAGTACTGACCCTCTGACAGTGCAGCACTCCCTCAGTACTGACCCTCTGACAGCGTGGCACTCCCTCAGTACTGACCCTCAGACAGCGTGGCACTCCCTCAGTACTGACCCTCTGACAGCGTGGCACTCCCTCAGTACTGACCCTCTGACAGTGTGGCACTCCCTCAGTACTGACCCTCTGACAGTGCAGCACTCCCTCAGTACTGACCCTCTGACAGTGTGGCACTCCCCCAGTACTGACCCTCTGACAGCGTGGCACTCCCCCAGTACTGACCCTCAGACAGCGTGGCACTCCCTCAGTACTGACCCCCTGACAGCGTGGCACTCCCTCAGTACTGACCCTCTGACAGCGTGGCACTCCCTCAGTACTGACCCTCAGACAGCGTGGCACTCCCTCAGTACTGACCCTCAGACAGCGTGGCACTCCCTCAGTACTGACCCTCTGACAGTGCCGCACTCCCTCAGTACTGACCCTCAGACAGCGTGGCACTCCCTCAGTACTGACCCTCTGACAGTGCCGCACTCCCTCAGTACTGACCCCCTGACAGCGTGGCACTCCCTCAGTACTGACCCTCAGACAGCGTGGCACTCCCTCAGTACTGACCCTCAGACAGCGTGGCACTCCCTCAGTACTGACCCTCTGACAGTGCAGCACTCCCTCAGTACTGACCCTCTGACAGTGCGGCACTCCCTCAGTACTGACCCTCTGACAGTGCCGCACTCCCTCAGTACTGACCCCCTGACAGCGTGGCACTCCCTCAGTACTGACCCTCAGACAGCGTGGCACTCCCTCAGTACTGACCCCCTGACAGCGTGGCACTCCCTCAGTACTGACCCCCTGACAGCGTGGCACTCCCTCAGTACTGACCCTCAGACAGCGTGGCACTCCCCCAGTACTGACCCTCAGACAGCGTGGCACTCCCCCAGTTCTGACCCTCAGACAGCGTGGCACTCCCTCAGTACTGACCCTCAGACAGCGTGGCACTCCCCCAGTACTGACCCTCAGACAGCGTGGCACTCCCTCAGTACTGACCCTCTGACAGCGTGGCACTCCCTCAGTATTGCACGGCAAACGGCAGCCTAGATTTTGCATTCAAGCCCCGAGAAGAGCATTTGAGCCCACAAGCTTCTGATTTAAAAGGAAGACTGAGGGAAGGCTAACAAAGTGCAGAAATCAAATAATGCTGAGAGGCACGGAACCCAAGAGCCATCAGTCACACATAGAAGGCGCAGAAAGCATCATCAGAACACTAATCAGGTGATAATTGGGTTTGGGGGGGGGGGGGGGGGAGGAGAGAGCAGCAAAGCTGGTCCGTTTGGAAATCTGATGTTGAGGAAACCCAATTGATCCACTCACTCCCCATTCTCCAAGATCAATTCATCGGCAGCAGGAAGAAAGCTCAAGAGCCCATGCAGGCCTGGCCTTCCTACAAACCCTGTAGTCCTCCTGATGCCATGAACACTCCTATTTGTGGACAAGGGGCTACTTGGACTCATGGGCAACCAACCGTGAAATCAGCTCTCCCACCCCCACCGAGATCACCCCTCCGCCACCCACACCCCACCCCATACTCCTGACTACATCCATCTGCAAAATCCAAGAATTGACCCTTTAATTGAGTGGCCTCTTCTGTGGCAGGCAGGTTCATACAACTGAGTGGTTCAGTCTACCATTTCCGAGGGAAGTTAAGAATCAACCACATTGCTTTGGGTCTGGAGTCACATGTAGGCCAGACCAGGTAAAGATGACAGATTTCCTTCCCTGAAGGACATTAGTGAAACACATAGGTTTTAACAATCTGATTGTCTAATGGTCACCATTACTGAGACTAACATTTAATTCTGGAAATAGAGTTGGAGTTTATAGTGCAAAAAGAGGCCCTTCAGCCCATCGTGTTAGTGCTGGTCATCAAGAACCTATCTATTCTAATCCCATTTTCCAGCACTTGCTCCATATCATTGTATCCTATTGCTTTTCAAATGCTCATCTAAATGCTTTTTAAATGTTGTGAGGGCTTCTGCCTCTATTATCCTTTCAGACAGAGAGTTCCAGATTCCCACCATCCTCTATGCTATAAGGTTTTTCCTCAAATCCCCTCTAATATCCTTCCCCGTAGCTTAAATCTTTGCTCCCTAGTTATTGACCCCCCCTCCTACACTTCTAAGGAGGAAAGTTTCTTCCTATCTACCCTAACTACATTCCTCATTTTGTTCATTGACTTTAAATTGTACCAGTTGCCGTGGTGAGATTTGAACTCAAGTCCCCAGAGCATTTGCAAGAGTCTCTGGGTTAATAGTCCAGTAACATTATTGTAGTGATATCATGATTGTGTTGTAATTCACCGACTGACCACTAGTATACAAGTGAAAGTTAGAGTCAGGTGGCCTCAGACTGACGAGGGAGCTGGGAGAGATAATGGTTTGTGCATGTTCATACTGTTATTCATCTGTTGTTTTGTATATATTTGACTCACAGTTAACGTTAATAAATCATTTATCGCTTTAGCTGCAAGTGTTCTTGTAATATGAACGATGGTTCTTGTCAGGCCACCCGACAAGAACATTACATGGTACCAGGACTGTTGGTATTAAACACTGAGAAAAACTATCAGCCTGCCACGAGATCCACAGAGATTTGATGATTTTGCAGCCTGCACAAATGACCTACATGGAGTTGCTGAAGCTACCAATCAGTCTCAGATTTCATGGTAATGTGGACAGCAACGTTATCATCCTTACAGGTAGTGAGTTCCAGATTCCTACCAGCAGACACAAGGGAACTCCATCTCCTGAAAGTTCCCCTCCAAATCACTCACCATCCTGACTTGGAAACATATCGCTGTTCCTTCACTATCGCTGGGGCAACATCCTGGAACTCTGTCCCTTACAGCACTGTGGGTGTACCTACACCACATGGACGTGAGCGATTCAAGAAGGCCATTCACCACCATCTTCTGAAGGGCAATTAGTGAGCAATAAATGCTGGCCTAACCAGCGAAGCCCACATCCCAGGAAAGAAAAGTAAAATATTTAAGCGTGTAAATCCCACATTCACCATTCAGTCTGTGTACAGACTGAGCATCCAAATCTAACACGTGACCAACTCTCCCTCTCTTGCGTTGACATCTTCACATTTAAAAATGAAAAACTATCAGGGTTCCACAAGAACAAAACAAACAAAGCTGCTGATGCTGGGGTAGGAAAGGGGTCAAAAGTGAAATTGGCTGAGTTCCAGGGACATCTCTGGTTCCCGGGCTGATTCAGATACTGAGAGCGACAGGGTTCGGCAGACTTTCCAGAGAGTCAAAAACATCTGAGAATGAGACTCCAAGGAAAAGGACAAATATCCCCTTGAAATTCAACATCTCACCAGACCCCACATATTGTACAGGTGGGAATAGCCCACTGAGCATATCTCCTCTGACCTTTCCGAGTGAACTTATATGGGAAAGAAATATGGGTTGTGGAGCAAGCTAGTTTAGCGACAGATGTCCGATATTAAGAGTTCTATCACTGCCAACTCAAACAGCCGTTGCTGAATAGCTCAAGACAGTTTCGCCTTGAGAAAATCTACCATGTGCAAAAGAGTGCAGCTACGGGTGCAGAAATACTCTAAACCTTTTGAAAGGATTGTGACTGCAATTGTTTTCTTCGCATGCATTTAGTTGCTGACAAAGAAGTTCCTTTATTGAAAAATGGATAATTAAATAATGTCACTGCATAGCTATGCAGCCCATATGATAGAAAAATGTATCCCACTTGTTAACTCCAACCTTGCTGCTCCCAGCCCCTACAATTCTAGAATTGCCAGTCCCAGTTGATATTTTATGGTGTGACTAACAGGCTATCGCTGCTCACTGTTACTATGGTGTAAATCAGACAGAAACCTCCAGCATCCGCACATCCACAGTTAAATGTCCTGCTGAGTTGTCCTGCTCCAGTCGAAATCTTGCTTTACCGACATTGTACCAAGGGATTCTGCCTTGAAATAAATGGAACAGCCTGAAGGGCTGGTATTACTCACTAAACACAGCAAAAAAGGGTTAGGGCAAGTCCGTTTCAGTTTATGTGTGCTTTGAACTGTGTATTAAGTCTTAATTACAACTAACCTCTCCAGTGCTGAAAATTTACTTTTACGAGTGTGGAATGGCGCCCTTCAAATTTTAATTTTGTTTTGTTTTAAAAACGTTAAAACACAACATATTTGTTTCATTTTATCTATCTTCTTTACCTCTCTCAGTCACATCATTCCTTCCATCTATTTTGCATTCTACACCTGATTTTACACTTCCCAGTTTGAAGTTTGCATCGCTCAGCCCTGTTCACACGGGCCCCAGATCCCCTGAAGAGGGCGCTGTGCTGTTTTGCCTCTCTACTTGGTGCAAATCACATGGCAAAGCCCATGGAAAGTCTGTGGAGTAGGCACCCTTCAAAATCCAGGCCACTGGTTTACAGACCAAGTGACTCGCTTTTAGAATTCTCATCCCTGTGTCCAAATACCTCCATGGCCCAGCACCTTCTCCATTTTCCACAACCTCCTTCAGCCCTACCACCCCACCCCACCAATATAGAATACTGTAGAATCCCTACAGTGCAGAAGGAGGCCATTCGTGCCATCAAATCTGCACTAATCTCTGAAAGAGCACCCTACCTCTCCCCACTCCCCATCCTATCCCTGTAACCCCATAACTAATGGGAAATTTATCATGGCCAATCCACCTAACCTGCACAGCTTTGAATTGTGGGAGGAAACCAGAGCACCCGGAGGAAACCCATGCAGACACGGGGAGATAGTGCAAATTCCACACATTCATCCCAGTTAAGAATTGAACCCAGGCCCCTGGTGCTGTGAGGCACCTGTGCTAACCACTGAAGCCACAAGTATCTACCCTATCCCTGTAACCCAATAATCCCACTTAACATTTTTGATGTGGAGATGCCGGCGTTGGACTGGAGTGAGCACAGTTTGGACTTTAACCTGGTGTTGTAAAACTTCTTACTGTAACATTTTTTGGGCACTAAGGGAAATTTAGCACGGCCAATCCACCTAACCCACACATCTTTGGACTGTGGGAGGAAACCGGAGCACCCTGAGGAAACCCACTCAGACACGGGAAGAACGTGCCACTGAGACGGTGGTATTGAACTGCCTTCTTGAACTGCTGCAGTCCACGTAGCGTAGGTACACCCACAGTGCTGTTAGGGAGGGAGCGGCAGTATTTAGACCCAGCGACAGTGAAGGATTGCCGATACAGGATGGGGAGTGACTTGGATGGGATCCTCCAGGTGGTGGCGTTCCCAGGAGTCTGCTGCTCTTGTCCTTCTATGGTCGCAGGTTTGGAAGGTTCTCTTGAAGGAGCCTTGGGGTTCCTGCAGTGCATCCTGTAGATGTCCATGTATGAGTTAGGGAATGTGTGAATAAATGTATACATAAGGGTGGTTCAGTGTTTGTGTTCACGTAAGAGTGTGTGTGAGAGCCTTTGTCTCAGGGTGTGTTAGAATGTTTGGGTGCGAGAGGGCGGCATGTGAGCACAGTTGTTAGCACTATGGCTTCACAGCGCCGGGTCCCAGGTTCGATTCCCAGCTTGGGTCACAGTCTGTGTTGAGTCTGCACTTTCTCCCCGTGTCTGCGAGGTTTTCTTCCGGGTGCTCTGGTTTCCACCCACAAGTCCTGAAAGACGTGCTTGTTAGGTGAATTGGACATTCTGAATTCTCCCTGTGTGTGCGCGCCGGAATGTTGGGACTAGGGGCTTTTCACAGTAACCTCATTGCAGGGCTAATGACAGCCTACTTGTGTCACTAATAAAGTTTATTATTATTAAGTGCCGATCTTTGTCCTGCTTTATCCTGGATGGTGCCGAGTTGGAGCTGCACTCATCCAGGCAAGTTGAATGTATTCCATCACACTCCTGACTTGTGCCTTGTGGACAGACTTTGGGGAGTCAGGAGGTGAGTTACTCTCTGCAGGATTCCTAGCCTCTGAACTGCTCTTGCAGTTACCGTATTAATGTGGCTGGTCCAATTCAGTCTCTGGTCAATGGTAACCCCCAGGATGTTGATAGCGGGGGATTCAGCGATGGAAATTTTTGTTTAGAATCATAGATCCTTGCAACACAGGAGGCCATTCAGCCCAACATACCTGTGGCTGCTATTCGAAGGAACGATTTGTTTAATATCATTTGCTGCAATCAGAAGGAAGAATCACAACACTAACCACCAGCTCACCACACCCACAACTCACTAACCACAAACACCCACCAGCTCACCGGACACGGGAATTTAAAGAAAAGTTTTTTCCCCAAAAATTTAGAATGCCCAATTCTTTTTTTTCCAATTAAGGAGCAATTTAGCGTGGCCAATCTACCTACCCTGCTCATCTTTGGGTTGTGGGGGGTGAAACCCACACAAACACGGGGAGAATGTGCAAACTCCACGCGGACAGTGACCCAGAGCCAGGGTTGAACCCGGGTCCTCGGCGCCATGTGGCAGCAGGGCTAACCCACTGAGCCACCGTGCTATCCATGCCTCGCAAGATCTAACAGGTTCTCGTGAGGGGTCACAATCTGGATCTCACTCACAATGGGTGGGGCCTAAATTTGCACAATCGAGTAGTTAGCTTCAGTTGCAAGTGTCTACATCAGGTCTACCCAGCGCCGGGGATTGAATCCCCTAGTCTCAGAGACCTTGAGCACTGGTCTCCACAAATGTGGACCAGTCACCTGGAGTGTCTCCCGGTAGATCGGAGGCTCCTGGGTGGTCAACCTATGGGAAAGGTGGTACCCAGGCTCTGCTGATGTTGCCTTGGCAATGCCACCCTGCCAGTGCCAAGGTGCCCAGGTAGTATGTTGCCCATGGTGATGATTGGGCTTGAGGGTGCCCTGCCCTTGTGACGGGTGCTCGAGGACCCCCGAATTGGTACGGTGAGGGCAGTCTGGTGGGTCATGTTGGGAGGTTGACAGATCATGGCACCATTTTAAAATGGCGTCCTAATCTCTTCCTGCACTGGCGAGTGGAGATTCTCAGTGCAGGAAATGAAGGTAAGCGCAAACTCGGTGGGGACTTCGTCGCCATGGCCTGAAAAAAGTACAGAGTCCCATTTAATAACCGGGTCGATCTCGGTGCTGCAAGCACGGGAAACACCCTGCTAAACGCACTTGACACGGGACTTTCCATTAAATCGCGGTAAACATTTCAAACAACAATGAATAGGAAGAATTTTTAAAAGAATACAGTCATATTGTGCCCAGATTCCCTCTCACAGATTTCACAATTCCCCCACCAATCGCATCCCACCATAATAAATGGAATCCTCACACAACGATGCACAGTATGGACAAAGCTCAGTCCATACATGTTCATATCCTTGTAGAGTTGGACCCTGCACAACACTGGTTTACAAAGGAATGTTATACTTGGAGCAAGGTTTTTATAGGTGGCAATGTTTGCCAGTTCACAAACCATCGTACGATTGGTCCAGTTTAAACCATTCAGTCAACAGCTGTCAAGCATTTCAAACCCGAGGAGGTTTTCGGTGAACCTTTGGCAGTACACAGGCCAATGAGGTTGGAGACTTTTTTTAACAATTCCTTAAGAGGAATGGATTGTTTAAATTTAGCTCTCTGCTCACCCTCTGTCAATTCCTCAATGTCTTTCTCTGCTCAAGGAAAAGTATTCTGTTCCACTCCAACACAATGAGATACACATAATCATTGTCATACATAGCTTCACACTGAGTCGAACACTCACTCACACAACCCCTGAAGCAACTCACACCACCTTGTGGAAACATCAACTTACACACACTTACACAAACAACACCCTTACACAAACACTCACAAAACATCTTTACACAGACACACACCCTTACACAAACACTCATACTTACACAAACAACACCCTTACACAAACACTCACAAAACATCTTTACACAGACACACACACACACACCCTTACACAAACACTCATACTTACACAAACAACACCCTTACACAAACACTCACAAAACATCTTTACACAGACACACACACACCCCTACACAAACACTCATACTTACACAAACACACACACATACCCTTAGACAAGCAAACATTCAACCACTCACATATTCTCACACACCCTTACACACACACATAAACTTACACAAACACTCTCTCACACACATTTACGCAAGCACACTCACACACTTACACAAACAAACACACACTATTACATGCACACTCAACCACCCTCATGCACACACTTACTCACACATTTCCCAACTCAAACACAGGCACACACACCTTTACACAAATAATCTCATGCACAACCACTCACACACTTACACAAACACACTTACACAAACACACTTACACTTGCACAAACACACTTACACAAACATACTTACACAAACATACTTACACAAACACACACACACAAACATACTTACACAAACACATGCACACACAAACATACTTACACACGCACACACAAACATACTTACACACACAAACATACTTACACACGCGCACACAAACATACTTACACACGCACACAAACATACTTACACAAACGCACACACAAACATCCTTACACAAACACACAACCATACTTACACAAACACAACCATACTTACACACACACAAACATACTTACACAAACACACTTGCACAAACACATACATACTTACCCAAACACACGCAAACATACTTACACAAACACAAACATACTTACACAAACACATACATACTTACATAAACACACGCAAACATACTTACACAAACATACTTACACAACCACACATAAACATACTTGCACAAACACAAACATACACAAACATACTTGCACAAACACAAACATACTTACACAAACACTTTCACAAACACACACTTACGCACACACAATTACACAAACATACACAAATAATAATCTTTATTATTGTCACAAGTAGGCTTACATTAACACTGCAATGAAGTTACTGTGAAGGATCCCCCTAGTTACCACACTCCGGCACCTGTTCAGATACACTGAGGGAGAATTCAGAATATCCAAATCACCTAATAAGCACGTCTTTTGGGACATGGGAGGAAACTGGAGCACCCGGAGGAAACCCACGCAGATACAGGGAGAATGTGCAGACTCCGTACAGACAGTGACCCAAGTGGGAATCGAACCCGGGTCCCTGGCGCTTAAAGCAACAGTGCTAACCACTGTGCTACCGCGCCACCCTCTCTCACACAAACATTATCACACACCCTTTGACAAACACTCTCACACTCACTTACATGAACACGCACACTCAACCACCCTTATGCATACACTTATTCACACATTCCTTCACTCAAACACGGGCACACACGTCTTTATACAAAGACTCTCTCACACCCTTATGCAAACATTCACATTCAACCACCCTTATGCATACACTTTTACACTCCTTAATGCGAACACAGGTGCACACTTACTCAAACACTTACACACCCTTAAGCAAATACTCGAACACATCCTTACGCACTCACTTGCACACATTTACACAAGCACACACACAAACAAAGAAACCCACAGGCAAACATAAACACCCACCTGCAAACATACACACCCACACATCCAATGCAAATACTCAATGTTACACAAATACTCTCACACACACACACACAACCTCACACAAATACACACATCCTCAAGCAAACACCCTCACACATAACGTTATGCAAATATTCATACATACTCTTAAGCAAAGGCTCACACACACCCTTACAAAAACATTCACACGCATCCTCACAGAAACATCACTCACGCACATACCCTTATAAAAGCACACAAACACCCTCAAACACTCACACACACACCCTTACAAAAGCGCACACACACACTTGCACAAAAACTCACACACACTCAGACATTCTTCTACATACACAAAAACACATTCACGCATGCACTTATTTAGTCATGCACTCCCATGCGCATACACACACATACACACACCCTGACACACTAGCAGAGATATATAAACACACCCATGCCCACCTGTACACATACATACATACAGTGACACACACACACACATACACACAGAGCCTCACACACACACCTCCATCCTCACCATTGCTAATTAACCAACAGGACATGAATTGCTGTTGAGCTGTGCTGCTTTTAAGAATTGTTTTAACCAAGAAAGAGAAGCAAGTTTAGGACAAAAAAAGTCAACATCAATTAGATTTGAAGTGGAATTCCAAAGGGAACTCATTTTTAGCCTCTTAAGCCCCATCAACCTGAAGATTTATAAACAAATTGGGAGCCTCAGACACACATGCTGTATGTTTGCACTTAACAAGGTCCTTGCTGCAGTAAAAGCAATAACTAAAACTGATCTTAAAAGGAGGAATATTTACTCTAACTGTCAGTTTGAGAACCAGCACGAGTTACTCAGATCACCTTAAGTGGGCTGCAGTAGTAACAGCCGGGAGTGACCAGCGTCGGGACTACTTCAAGTATGGGAGGCCATTCCAAACCTAGCCAAATGTTTTGGAGTTACACTGTGGTGTACGGTTAGTCCTGGCACTAGTCCTGGCAGTTGCTTCAACTGATGGATGACCATTTCCATTCTGACTGAGAGGCCGGTTACTAGTTACACGGATTACGGACATGCTGACTCTCGATGCAGGAAATTCTCGTCCCTGTGTTCAGGCCCCTCATTGTCCTCGTAACCTGCTCTCTATCCCTGTCACCTCGAGCAGTCCTCCGCCATCCCATCGCCACTCCAGTGCTAGCCTCTTGCATGACTCCCATTATAATCCCTGCACCATTTTGCGGCCCCTGAACTCAAACCTGGTTTCCCAACACCTCCTCGCCCCCCTCACTCCCCGTCAAACCAACCTCTGTGATCAGCTTTTTTAGTCACCTGCCTTACAATCAGCCTGCGTGTCAAAGTGTGCTTTGATAAGTTCCTGTGAAGCACCTGGGGACACTTTACAGTGTGGAAGGCACTATATAAATGCACGTTGTTGCTGGGACCAATTTGTAAAACATCTTAACAAAGCATCGAAAGCTAACAAGACTAAACGTCGCACCTCACTTCACAGTCCCATGAACAGGCTGAAGGGGGGTTGGCAGTCGTATTTGTTTACCTCTGCTAACATTGAGAGATAGGCAACCATACCCCTCTTCTTCTCCGGGGAGAAGGTGGCAGGGCAGTTGGAGACCACTGCCCGCTAGCTCCGTCCAACAGTCATCCTGTACGGCCTCGCAGTACCCACGGCAAGGGGGCTTGTGGCGCCGGGGAGATTCGCACCCCGGCACCAGCAGATGGCAGAAGAATGGCTCCAGGCCAGGGTGGCAGCCGGAGGGCAGGAGCACCCCCCACCCCCGCATGGCCTCCTGGATCTCTGCCACGCTGGCCTGGTGCAGATGGTTCGGGAGCCGGATGTCCCCATGACCCAGCTTGCGGCAGAACTCCAAAGCAGCGGGGAGCAGTGAGCAGTCAGCGTGCACAGGGGGTCCAGACCCTGGCGTGCCCCAAGTTGGTGGAGGCAGAGAGGCAGCACCCCAGAAACCTGGATCAGAAGCCTTAGTAGGGGTTAGTACATCTAGTTTAGTTCCTACAGCAGCAGCAGTAGCAGCAGAATGAACCAGCCCACCATTAGTTGCAGTCTGATTAAACACCAGGTTATTAGCATGGCTTAAATTATCCAGTACTATCCCATCATGCTTAGAGAGATCATTGGCACTCGAAACGCTGAGAGGCGATTGGCTGTCACTCCTGTTCCCACCCTTCCCGGCCACCATTTTGTGGCCACCTCCTACAGCATTATGGGATAACTGATTAATCAAATCCCCCGCCACTTGCGATGATGGGGCAGCTTCATGCATTTGGTCGTCTGTCCCTGAGCGGCCAGTCAAGAAAGATCTTCCAGAAACCAGGTTGTCACTCGCCACATCTTCCCCCGACGCAGGCGCGGTGCCCGAACCAGATTCCCCGCTCTCGGAAAACCTGCCTCTCATCAAATTAACGTGTTGTGGTTTACCGGGCGGGATGACCATCCCAAGGGCACTACCTGGACAGCGGAGGCCACAGCGTGGCTTCGAGGAGAGGGCAGCCGACGTGGGACCACTGGCCAGTTCCAACTGCTGAGGAGCCACAGTTGCAGAGGGCGAGGAGTTGTTGGATAAGGAGGAGTTGTATGAAGGAGAGGAGAGGGACACAGAGGGGGATAGGGAAGAGGGGAGCAAAGAGGAAGCGAAGGAAGAAGTGGATGAAGATGTGGTTAGGGAGGAGGGCAATGAGGAAGAAGAGGGTGGAGATGGTTGCACTGAAGTCAAAGCCTGGCTGGTGGATGAAGACACCACCACACGCATTGTCTCACTGTTGCTGGCTGTGGTAGATGCTGATGGTGTGTCAGCCATGGGATCGACAGTCGTCACGGAGGTTGTATCAAAGCTCGTTGTTCCAGAATCTTCTCCCGCTGCCCTCCCCGAGGTGGACGTTGCCGGTGGCATCCCCAGTTTGGCTGTTGTGTTTGGTGCTCCATCCCAGGTCCGAAGCAAGTCTTGAACAGTTTCTGCTACGTCTAGTATCTTGGCGCCAACCCCGGCAATGCTGCCCTTCTGCCCATCTGCTGCCACGCCGCCCGAGGCGGTCATGGCGCCACCGAGCGGGGGATTGAGGGTGGCCCTCTCCTTGCCCCCCAGCGGGCTGCCAGTCTGTTCTCCAGTGCTGGTTTGGAGAGTCCCAGCGAGGGGTGGACTCTTGGCAACGCGGTCCACTGTGGGCAGGCTCCCTGAGACATCACGGCCGCCGGAGGACGAGGTGACCGCGCGGGCCGTGACCACGCCAGGCAGCGTCAGCTTCGGGGTTGCAGTTGGCTTCTTCCCTCCAGCTCCAAGCCAATTCAGCCAGCACCAGGTCTTGGGGAGAGAGGTCCAGAGCAGGCAAAGCACCAAAAGTTTGACTGATGCACTCATTGCAGCTGGTCAGCCCCCGCTCACAATGCAGGGTGTGCTCAGAGCTCCGACGTTAATACTAACACACCCCACAGTGAACAGACACACACACATTTCCCTTCATGCCATAAAAACCTGAGTGAGAAAGGAGGTGGAGCTTTCAGCGCCAGTCTCCTCCTCATTGGCTCCCTGCACTCCACACTCCTTGGGTAAGGTTAATGAGTTTCAAACAGAGCGGAGGTCGAATCAGTTCCACATGGAATCCACTCAACTGCTGCAGCAAACCAAATCCAATTCTGTGCAGAATCTGGCTGCATTCCCGTTGACAATTAGGAATACCTTCCCCTCTCTCCGCCTCTGCTCCCAGACTGAATTCTTTTGCGCAAACTTGCAGCCAATCTGGCTCGTGATCTCTCAGATACCCTCCCATCACCGATCAGCTCACATCCCTCCCCTGTCTCCTTTGAATTAATAGGCGTTCTCTTTTAACACTTCCAACTTCAAAAGCCAAGTCCCTCTCCCTTTGCATAGTTAACCCTCAACTGCCCGCACTCACACCCTCCTTCAAAAGCAGAGTCAGCTTGCTGTCTTCGGGCAATCCCTCTTGACAAACACGCACTGTTTGAAAATAGTAACACACGCACGCACACAGCTTGCCAATGCCTGGCTCACTTCTGCCTGGTGGCATCGCGCACATGCATGTGCCTTGAGCACACGCCTCAAAGCTTTGCTAACACACTTTGACATGGATTTATCACATGTCCCCACATACAGCAACCTGCGTATCGCTATCTACATCTTATTATTATTAAAGGTAGATTTGCACTGGCCTAGTGCCTTTCACAACCTCAGGACACCTCACGATGCATTTATTTTTTTGTGTGTAGCATAGGAATCACAGCAACCAAACTGGGCACAGCAAGCTCCCATAAGCAAGCTGATAATGACCAGATTCTGTAGTGATGTTGGTTGAGGGATTTTTCAAAATTTACTCATGGGATGTGGGTTTTGCTGGCAAGGCCAACATTTGTTGTTGATTCCTAATTGCCCTTGAACTGAGTGTCTTGCTCGGCTATTTCAGAGGGGCAGTTAAGAGTCAACCACATTGCTGTGGGTCCGGGGTCACATGGAGGCCAGACCAGGTAAGAACGGCAGAGTTCCTCCCCTAATGGGACATCAGTGAATCAGACAGCCAAGACACTGGGTAGAAGACCAGAGGCCCCACATCGCCCCGTTTTCTGCACTGAGGAACTCCACTCGCCAAACTACTCTGTGTAGCGAGCGAGATCGCTGGAGCCCTCTACTGGACCCCCAAAACCCCACCCTCATTCCCCCCTCCCCCCCAGGCCGATTGCCACTGCACAAAATATGTCAACCTAACTGTGCCAACCTGGTACCCGGTCAGTGCCCTTGTCAGCTACCAATGCCACAGGGGTGCCACAAGACTGGCACCCAGGTGGCACTGCCAGGGTGCCCAGGTGGCACCAGGAATGCTTGGGTACCACCCTGCCCAAAGGGAATGTACCTGAGGGCCTCCAATCCCCACGAGTGCCAATCCATCTGGTCCCTTTTGTGGAACCAGTGCTGAATGCTGCTCGCTGGAGGTGTCCAAGGTGAAAGGGATAGATCCCAATACCTCGGGTACCTTGGGAGACTGCATATTAGAGTGAGGCTAACTGTCCTGCTCTAAAATGCTAATTTGCTAAAAGGTGATCCTGCCCACAGTGGCCGGGATTTATATTGCAACATCTTGCGAGATCATGTTACATCTTGCGAGATGTTTTGAGCCGGGTAGATCCCGGGAGCGTGGTCTCCCAGCTGCTATCGGTCAGGTTAGGCCACAGTGAGCTGCTTTTTGGGTGCAGGGTGGCCGTTCGATCGTGCCCAATGGCTTGGGCCCTGAGAGAGGGGGAGGGGAATACTCAAATGCGGACACAAAAGGAACAATCGTTTGCTGCATAAATGTATTTGTGAATGCAACATGGACTGACTCCATGTGTGGGCCGTGGGAGTGAGGCGCACAGCAAAAGGAACCTAATATCCCAAATGTACACCCCCACTCCAAACACCTCCGGCTCAATGAAAAGCAGAGGATCAATCCGGAGCCTTGAGCAACTCTTCTGCACTGACTCTCCCAGAGCAACGCCGAGCGAGTGCTGCACTGCTGGGAGAGCACCAAGGGAGTGCTGCACTGTTGGGAGAGCACTGAGGGAGTGCTGCACTGTTGGAGAGCACTGAGGGGGTGCTGCACTGTTGGGAGAGCACTGAGGGAGTGCTGCACTGTTGGAGAGCACTGAGGGAGTGCTACACTGTTGGGAGGGCACTGAGGGAGTGCTGCACTGTTGGAGGGCACTGAGGGGGTGCTGCACTGTTGGGAGAGCACTGAGGGAGTGCTGCACTGTTGGAGAGCACTGAGGGAGTGCTGCACTGTTGGGAGAGCACTGAGGGGGTGCTGCACTGTTGGGAGAGCACTGAGGGAGTGCTGCACTGTTGGAGAGCACTGAGGGGGTGCTGCACTGTTGGGAGAGCACTGAGGGGGTGCTGCACTGTTGGGAGAGCACTGAGGGAGTGCTGCACTGTTGGGAGAGCACTGAGGGAGTGCTGCACTGTTGGAGAGCACTGAGGGAGTGCTGCACTGTTGGGAGAGCACTGAGGGAGTGCTGCACTGCTGGGAGAGCACCAAGGGAGTGCTGCACTGTTGGGAGAGCACTGAGGGAGTGCTGCACTGTTGGGAGAGCACTGAGGGGGTGCTGCACTGTTGGGAGAGCACTGAGGGAGTGCTGCACTGTTGGAGAGCACTGAGGGGGTGCTGCACTGTTGGGAGAGCACTGAGGGGGTGCTGCACTGTTGGGAGAGCACTGAGGGAGTGCTGCACTGTTGGAGAGCACTGAGGGAGTGCTGCACTGTTGGGAGGGCACTGAGGGAGTGCTGCATTGTTGGAGAGCACTGAGGGAACGCTGCACTGTTGGAGAGCACTGAGGGAGTGCTGCACTGTTGGGAGAGCACTGAGGGAGTGCTGCACTGGTTAGTATTGCTGCCTCAGCGCCCGGGTTCTGGGTTCTCCCCGTGTCTGTGTGGAGTTTCCTCCCACAGTCCAAAGATGTGCAGGTTAGGTGGATTAGCCATTTTAAATTTCCCCTTAGTGCCCAAAAGGTTAGATGGGGTTACTGGGATGGGGTCAGGGTGTGGGCCTACGGTAGGTGCAGACTCAATGGGCCGAATGGCCTCCTTTTGCACTGTAGAGATTCTATGGTTCTGAGAGTGGAGACAGGGGAGAGAGAGGATGGAGAGCGTGAGGTAGAGGGAGATTGTAATGAGAGAGGGAGTGGAGAGAGTAGGGATTGGAGGGAGGGAGAGAGCGGAGAGGGAGGATGGAGAGAGAGGAGGGACAGATGGAGGGAAAAGCTATTGGAGGTAGAGAGAGAGAGAGAGTGGAGAGAGAAGGGAGCTAGAGAGAGAGGGATAAAAGGATTTGAGTGGGGGGTGGGGGGAGTGGAGTGTTGTGGAAAATAGGGTGGAGAGAGAGATGGGCAGGCAGGGAGAGGGAGAAAAGTATTGGAGAGATAGTGTGGAGAGGACACAAAATGGGTATGGAGAAAGAGCAGTGAGAAGGGGACTGGAGGGAGAAGAGAAAGAGAGGAGGAGGAGAGAGAGTGTAGAGGGAGAAAGGACGGAGTGAGGGAGTGAGGTGGGGAAGGAGAGAAAGCAAGGGAGAGAGAGAGAGAGAGGGGAGTGGGAAGAGGATGGAGGGAGAGGGAGGGAGAGAGCAAATGGAGGGAGAGGAGAGAGGGAAGTGGAGGCAGAAGAGAGGGGGAAGTGGAGAGAGTGTTGTGGGAGCTGAAAGACAGAGTATAAACTGCAGTGAAGAGATAAAAGAGACGAGGGTGTGAAGATGCAAGGCAAGAGAGAGGGAAGAGCTGAAAGACAAAAGTGATGAGAGGAGAAGGAGAAGCAGATCCATCTAATTCACACAAACCAAAGTAACTCAATTGCTCGACATGAATTGCAATTTACTCTCCGGAACTCCTTCAACAACCAAAGAGACGGCAGACACAACAAAATACAAACCATATTGTGCAAATGGTAGGTGTGGTATCTGTGTGTGCATTTCCCTTTCTCTTACTCCCTGTCCAAACATAGTGATTTGCAAAATCTGATTGCAAGCTTGGGCGCCCGCAAGAAATGGTACGATTACTGGGACGGTTAACGAGGAGGCTTTGTTGTGAAACCTGAGCACTAACTCTCCTCTCTCAAAAGAGAGCGGAAAGCATATCGTACATGCCTCAACTCGGGTTTACGAGGATGTGGGAAAGGTGGCAAAGAATGTTTCTCTTAAACAAAGAGAGAACTTTGCGAGCACTTAAAATGAAACGGTTATGCGCCAACACCCATTTGGTCCCCCTTTTCACCTGATGAGGCAACAAGCTTTTTATTTGTACAATCTCTCTATTCAAAGCCACCTTCAAGCTTTGAGACTCATTGGGAGTTCATCAAAAACAGACGTTCCTGTCCCCACCAGCACACAGCCCTCACCTCATCTCAGAAGAGGTTTGGGTGGGTGGGCGGGGACGGTTCTAAAAGCCTTCAGGTAGAAGGGAAAATAACTAACTTCCTCACTCTTTCCTTCAACCTCATCCAGGCTCTGGAGGATTCTTCCTGGGGATCAGCAGACGGGATCCAATGGAACATTGAGTTTCTTCTGACTGGGATTTAACCCGGATTCCTGCATTCAGCCTTCCAAACACAGGAAATTAGGACAGAATAGGCACCGGGCATTCACTCAGAGCAGTGTGAATCTGGCACCACGTCAGCTATGGCTCAGTAACCAGTACTCTCCGTCTCCGCAGCAGAATATCGTGAATTCATGTTTCACTCCAGAGACTTCCGCACAAACACACGGCGGGCTGAGGGAGTGCTGCACTGTCAGAGGTGCCGTCTATCAGATAATTACTTAAACTGAGATCCTGTTCACCTTCTCATAAAGTATCCCACTGCACTATTCTGGCAAAGAGTAGGGGAATCCTCCCAGCTATTCTTCAACCAGTATTCATCCCTTAAGGATTAGAACCAGGATGTAGGTCACAAGTAAATAGGGGGCGAAATTCTCCATTTGGGAGACTTGGGGCGTGATTCTCTGGAAAAATTGCTCAGTGTGGTAGCAAGCGGGAATTCCTGCGAGCTTCCCGGCACTCGGTTCAGTGAGGTCGGTAACGCTATTCTACGTTATTTAGCCTACTTAGCGAAGCCTCATGAGCTTCTCGCCACAAATGGAGTCTCGCCAGCTGATTCACCGGGACTGTGCTCACCAGCCCCCCCCCCGCTCCCCCAACCATCCCGCTAACAACGCCGAGCAGCACTTGCTCAGCCAACCCGTTAGCTCACAATGGCATCCAGGGACCGGCCCCAAGATTTGGGGACACAGATCTAGGGAGGCTCCTAGATGCAGTGGAGGCCAGGAGGGATGTCCTAGTCCCACGAGGGCCCAGAGGGTTAGCCATAGGGCAGCCAGTGCTGCCTGGGACAAGGCGGCGGCGGCTGTGAGCTTGGGAAATGTGACCAGGAAGACCGGCCTCCAGGGTCGGAAAAAGGTCAACGACCTACAACCGGCAATACGAGTGAGGAGATACCAATGACCCCACCCCTCCTCTCCCAACATAGCATCCACATCCTAACTCCTCATGCGACCCCCAACCCTCCCTTCACCCTTTAGCCCCCCCACCCCAACACTCCCTTCACACACACCATCCCACCACTGTGAACCACACGTGTGGCTAGGAAAAGCTCTCCCATAATCGGCAGGAGAGGGCCCAGATTGGCGGAGGGGTGCCGGGCTTAAGAATCCTCACCTCCTTTGAGGAGTGGGCCCTAGAGGTGACTGGGTCACCCACGTGGAGACTGACGGATGCCGCAGAGGTGAGGAACCA
This sequence comes from Scyliorhinus canicula, assembly GCF_902713615.1. NCBI lineage: Eukaryota > Metazoa > Chordata > Chondrichthyes > Carcharhiniformes > Scyliorhinidae > Scyliorhinus > Scyliorhinus canicula. Next base: position 150,790,375 of record NC_052147.1, read on the forward strand.
CCGGACCCCACCCGGGGTATCTGCCAAACAAGAGTTTTTATTGTCTTACTGACCAACCCATCCCTCCCACTGACCACATGTCGATTCACCTGCAGGACCTCCAGCCAATGGCAGCAGCCCATCCCGGGTGGCCCTCTCTCCTGACTCCGAGGAGAACACTGCGGAGGAGAACTCTGAGGATGCAACCATTATAGTCATGGCACAGCTGTCATACCCGCCCTCCACCAGCACAGATACACATGTTTGGCGGGAAATTGTAGTGGACAGGCTTCCGGGACACAATCTGGTGAGCACCACACCGCTGCTGATACACATCAGGTGGAGGCAGGAACCCCCAGGTGAGACAGCAGTCGGAGGGCTGCTGGATCCCAGGACCCAGCTGGGTCCCAACCTGATGCTGAGCCTGTGGAACAGGGTTACCCGGAGCTGATGGAGACATTAGGGAGCAGCCAGGACATTCAGAGGGAGATGTCAGCGACACTCCGGCAGGTCCAGAGCCGATTAGAGGAGTCCCAGAGGCTACGGGCACAGGAGACGTCACTGTCAATGCGTGGCACTGAGGCCAACACTGCTACGGTGGCGACCGCAGTGGAGAGCCTGGGGCACGATGTTAGCACCATGAGTGAAGGTGTCCAAGGCGTCGCGCAGTCGATGATGGCCATGGCTGAGGGTCTTGGCAGAATGTCTGACTCGCTGGGGGGTGCCACCCAGTACCAGGCTGACCTTGATGAGGTTCCGCGGGACATGTCCCACTCTCAGATAGGAATGGCTGAGGCACTGTGGAGCTTGTCCCAATCGCAGGTGGGCATTGCCGAGGTGCTGCAGAGTATGTCCCAGTCACTGAGGAGCATCGCTGAGGGCGTCGACACCATGGTGCGGACCATGGGGATCTGCCAGGGCTGGCAGAGCCAGATGATGCCTGCAGCCAGGGTTCAAACCAGCTGCCCCTTCATCCCAAGGTGAACCCCAGGGCCTTATCGGCACCGACTGGGAGGATGGAGCGCTGGGTGAGGGGGCACTGTGTGGCAATCCAGACCAGTGCCATGGGCCAGCGACAGTGGCCATCAGCTTCCCCAGAGTTCCCCTCCTCCGAGGAGGCTGTGTCTCGAAGTCAGCACACGGGACAGGGCGGCACCATCGGAGTGTGGGGATTGTAAAACACATTAAACCCCTTCGTGCAGAACCATTATGATAACGTCTGTCACTTTCTTATAATCTATAATCTTTCATAATCTTTTATTATTGTCACAAGTAGGGTTACATTGACACTGCTATGAAGTTACTGAGAAAAGCCCATAGTCGCCAAACCCCGGCGCCTGTTCGGGTACACTGAGGGAGAATTCAGACTGTCCAAATTACCTAACAGCACGTCTTTTGGGACTTGTGGGAGGAAACCGGAGCACCCGGAGGAAACTCACGCAGACAAGGGGAGAACGTGCATCTGCACAGACAGCGACCCAAGCGGGAATTGAACCTGGGACCCTGGTGTTGTGTAGCAAAGTGCTAACCACTGTGTTACCATGCCGCCACTATTCCGCAATGCGGGCTGCCCTCCGATCCCTTTGCCCATGTCTCCAGGCATCTTCCCATCTCCATGGCACCCACCCACTTCCCCGGAGCTGAGTCCCATTCCCTGGCCGTTGAGATGTTGCCTGCTGCGTGTGTGATGTTGCCTCCCGGACTGTTCAAGCACAGTGTCAATGCATAAGGGTCTGATTGGGAGGCTAGGCAATGACTCCCACATGCTACATGGCCCGTCCACAGGAATCCACTTGGGTTGTGTGAAGTGCTCACTTAACCACAACTGCCAATTCCTTATTAGCAATAGCCTTCAGCCGCACAGCTTGAGGCCTCGGCAATCGATGGGGATTATGGGTGGTCGGTGGGGCAGACAGGCAGGGGCAAGGGTTGTCCCCGGAATGGGTAAATGTTCCAGGATGGCATGGTGGTGCACCGAACGGTTGTCCCCCAGCTCTTCGCCACCCCTCCACCCTCCTATGGCGGCCCACCCCTGCGAGGGTCCCCCACCCCCACCGAGCACAGTGCCTCCGGTCTCTTTACCTGCGAATAAAGATGGCTACTCACCTCCTCAGCTCCCCACTGAAGCCCTTCTGCCAGGTTCACATTTTTCAAAAGGAGTACTAACCAGCACCAGTGTGACCGCTTGCTGGGGAGGCCGCTGAATCCTGGGAGGCTGTTGGATATGGGGTGGCTCTCGTTATTTGTATGGGAATTGGGCTTAAGTGGTGAGAATTGGTTTCTCGTCACGTTATGGCGAGATCCCGATTTCACCCAGGGGTTAGAGTCAGTTGCATTACGGACTGTTTGGCGCCTGGTGCGGTTCTCATTTCTGGCTTCTCCCGCTATTCACCGGCCTCGTTTCACTTGAGTGAAAGCGGAACGAGGCCGGAGAATTGCCACTAAGTGTTATGCCGGGACTGAATTGCGTGAATTTCCTTTGGGGACGCTATTTCTGGAGCAATTCAGGACATGCTAACAGGCCAGGACTCTTCTGGTGTGAATTCCCAGCCCAGTAGGCGTACTAACTGTAGGGGCCGGAGTTAGCACCAAAGAGCCTGGCAGTTGGAACTGTGTTTAGGCGTTCCACTGTTTACACACCCACTACAGCCACCAAGATGGCTCAGAGAAGACCCTCCCCGCCATGAGGTCGGCAGACCGAGGTGCATCCACAGCTCCATGCCAGTGAGGAGCGGAGGGAGACCCTCTTCCCCAGGGTGGGTCACAGAATGAAGCCTGCCGTCCTGACCAATATCTGGGAGGTGGTGGCAGAGGCAGTCAGCACTGCCAGTCTCACTAGGAGGAGACAGCTGGTGATCCAGAGTGGTGGGGGGCACTATTGAGTTCTCTGCCCGGAGAGGGGCAGAGAATCAGTGAAAGTTCCATTGGCTGCAGTGCTGGTGTCCTCTGGTTGGGGGGAGCGCTGCTGATCCCCTGCTTCCTCTGCAATGGGGCAGCGCTTCTGAGGAGTGTCAACACCTGGTGGGCTCCGGACTGAGCTTGGCCCTTCATGGCACAGCTGGGGTATGAGGATTTCCAGAGGGGTGGCCGAGGTGGAAAGATAACCTCTGCTCATTCAAAGGACACAGGCAGCACTTAGCAGTATGAACTGGTAGAGGCCTGTAAGAAGCACCAAGGGGTGCGTTTAAAACAGACTGCAAGGGCAGCACGGTGGCGCAGTGGGTTAGCCGTGTTGCCTCACGGCGCTGAGGTCCCAGGTTCGATCCCGGCTCTGGGTCACTGTCTGTGTGGAGTTTGCACATTCTCCCCGTGTTTGTGTGGGTTTCGCCCCCACAACACAAAGATGTGTAGGGTAGGTGGATTGGCCACACTAAATTGCCCCTTAATTGGAAAAAATGAATTGGGTACTTTAAATTTATTTTAAAAAATAATAATTTGCGTCAGTAGGACTTCCACCTAAGAGGGGGTGGACCATTGCGAAAGGGTGGATGAGAATTACATCCATGCAAATGGCGGTTTTACATGGATCCGCTGACAATGGGGTGCAAACATCGATTTGACCGCTGAGATACAGGAGCATGACATCAGAATCAGAATCAGTAAACCTCCATTTTTGGATTACCCAGGATTCTCTGCACGACCATGATTCGCACTTCCAGCATCGCGAAACGGAGAAGCTAGCCCACTGTGTAAATTCAAGTTGTTGTCTGCAATGCAAGGCCACATTTATTATGAGTTAACATTTCCATGAGATACAGTTTGGTTCCACATGTGATTCTGTTTTCCATTGATTATTTCTTGTCCCAAGGGCTTCATAATGTTCTCAGTGCAAGTTGTCTTGTGATCCGCTTTGTGCCAACTTAATATTCAGTGAAACACATTGAAGTATTTTATGAGATCTGAAGAAATAGGAGACGGAGGGCAGCCCCTCCAGCCTGTACCACCTTCAATAAGATCATGGTTGATCTGATTGTGGCATTAATTGAACTTGCCTGGCTACCCCAGGTAACCTTCGACTCTGGGCAATTAAATAATCTACCTAAGTCAGCCTTGAGTAAATTCAATAACCTAGCACCCACTGCTCTCGGGGGAAGAGCATTGCAAAGCCTCTGGGAGAAGAAATTCCTCCTCATCTCCAACTTAATGGGAGACCCTTTATTCTGAAGTTCCAGATACCCCCCATGAGAGGAAATGCCCTCGCAGCATCGACCACATCAAACTCCCTCAGATTCTGTATGCTTTAACAAGATCACCCCTCATTCATGCAAACTCCAGTGAGTATAGGCTCAACCTGGCCAACCTTTCCTCTTGAAGCAATCCCCTTTATCCCAGGAATCAGCCTGGTGAACCTTCTCTGAACTGGTTCCCATGCAGGTCTATCCCTCCCTAAGTAAGGAGACTAGATCTGTACACACTGTGGTCTCACCAATGCCTAAGCAGCTGCAGCAAGACTTCAATATGTTTATGCTCCACTCGGAGGGTAGTTGATCTGTTTTCGTGGTCTGGGGTTGCTGAGTTGTGGGTTTGAACCCAGGCATAGACGTTTGGGTTGGTGGGTTACTCAGTCAGGTCAGCTTTACAACTCCGACACAGGTTAAATTTCATAGAATTTACAGTACAGGAGGAGGACATTCAGTCCATCGAGTCTTCCCTGGCCCTTGGAAAGAGCACTCTACTTAAGCCCACACCTCCTTCCTATCCCCCATAACCCAGTTACCCCACCTAACCTTGTAGACACTAAGGGACAATTTAGCATGGCCAATCCACCTAACCTACACATCTTTGGACTGTGGGAGGAAACCAGAGCACCCGGAGGTAACCCACGCAGACATGGGGAGAAAGTGCAAACTGCCCACAGTTACCCGAGGCTGGAATTGAACCCAGGTCCCTGGAGCCGTGAGGCAGCAGTGCTAACCACTGTGCTACCGTGCCGCACTTTGGGAGGTCTTAATTGATATCATAGCCTTCAAATTTGGCAACTGAATGTTTTCCACCTGAATAATAATACATCTCCTGCAAGACTAATTCGCAAGGGCTCACTGAAGGAAAAATGCATGCCTCATTGGCACCGAGAACTAGGTGTAGAAACAGTTTTATCAGATATTGTAAATCTAGCTAGGGTTCATGTGTGTGTTATATTTGTTTTAATTATTGTTCCTGTGCCAGACGTTCTGATACCAGACATTCTTGTCTTCATAATGATGAAGCAAATTTGTTGTGTAAACAGAACAAGGACTCCCCTCCCTGGCTCGATGGTGTGGCTCACTCGGAGGCTCACCTCGTTGTTGTCTGACGATACGCAGACCCTCCCATCAGTTTGGGTGAAAGGGATTGCCAACAGGTTGAAGGATTTCCCCTGAACCTTGCGGAATTGAAGGTAAATCTTGGAGACAGCAAGGAGCAAAACCCAGGACATAAATCACAAGTAGCATTAATAAGGATAATCTTTTTTTTTAAATTACTTATTGTAAACATTTTGGATGTCAGCACCAAAAGAAGATTTCAGACGTGAGAAAAACTGCTATCTGGCTGATCAGCCCCTTCGCGAAATGAAGACCTTCTTTGTTTTCTGATTGGTTTATGAAGGCTGTGCACCGTGGGGCTTGCTTGTGTTATGGTGACCAATAGGAAGAATGTGGGGAGGGGCTGTTAGAGGCCAGGGAATTATGTGATGAAACCTCCAGGAAATGGCTAATCAGAGTTCGTAACCATATATGAGGGCTGTCATGGAGGGTTGGAATAGGTAAAGGGCTTTTTTTTAGGACCATTCCGGAGTATGCCAATAACATGAATAATCAAAGATAATCAGGAAAACTCGTAATGTGGTTCATTTATACTTGCTTGAAGTGACACACATCCATACTCAGAGACCCGTTCTGTGCAGACAAAAGGAACATGTTCAAGCCTCGTGACTTTTTGGAATTACCCAGGAGCCTGGGGAGTCTCTAGTTCCCCATGGCAATACCTCGGCCAATCAGTGGACCAGCACCCTTTCCTCCTGTAGTATAAATCGATTGTTTAAAATCTGGTATTTTTGTCCTGATGAGTGCATGATGAAAAACATCAGCAACATGTCTCTCTTTTCAACAATATATGGAGAGCGATCATGCGGCTGTTCTTGCTGGTAGGATCTTCCTGTCCCACCAACTCTGCACCACCGCTGCAGGTGTCCCGGCCAGTGGATTCAATGGGAGGCGGGCCACCTCGAGCCACCGAGAAACACGTGTGGGGAGGCCAGAGAATCTTGCCCGTAGTTTTGGTACCGACTTGTAGTTTTTGCTGATTGCATCTTTGTCCGACCTCTGGGTGGCTGAGATCAGTCCTGCCCTCTATCGCCATTCTGCAGTAACTGCAATGTGTCTTGGAATGATTGGATGCATCTTACTTTGAAATGGAGGAGGGAAGTCACTCTGATTCCCTCATCCCGATGACTGTCCAGTGTTTCAGGCAGAGGCATCGAGGACAGAAGGAAGGAAGCTTTGCTAAACCTTTAAAAATCACAGGTTAACCTGAGCTGGAGTGAACGTAAAAAGGAACTGTTCCCTTGGCCATTGGCGACCAGAAGACATGGATTTAAGAAAATTGGCGCAGGAATCGAGCAGAATCTTGTTTATGCCCCATTTAGGACAGAGGTGAGGTGAACCTGTTTCTCCCAGAGTGTGACAAGCCTTTGGACCTCAAAGAGCAACACAAGCAGAATCTTTGATCATTTGTAAGGTAGGGGGAGATGGTTTCTTGATTAACAAGGGGGTGAAAGGTCATCGTGAGTCGGCAGAAATTTAGGGTTGAGGTCACAATCAGATAAGTCATGGCGGAGCAGACACGAGGGCCTACTCCTGCTCCTAATTCGTATTGTTCATATTTATGATGCAGCAAGTTGTAAGGATCTGGAATGTTCTGCCTGAAGTCGGTGGTGAGAACAGACTCAGCAATAACTGACAAGAGGGTAAATACTTGAGAATATGAACAACAAGCTGGGAAGAGGAATTATTGTTCTACCAAACAGCTGGCATAATAATGATGGGCTGAATGTCCTCCTTCTGTGCTGTACATTTTCACCATTGCAAAGGTATACTTTCTAGTGGGCAGAATGGGGTTGGGTGGGAAACTGATCCCAATTCCCACCCGCCCCTTGACCCATAACCTCACCCTTTCAGCTCCCATCCGAAGATGGCAAGCGTTCAGTATCAGTCTGGTAACCCAAGACGTATTCCTCCCCTTTCCATACAGACTGTGAGCGAGACATTCCAAAGTCTTGGGAGCACAAACCTAGGCTGACACATGCAGTGCATTACTGAAGGAGTACTGAATGCACTGTCGGCGTGAGACATCTTTCAAATGGGACATTCAACCAAGGCCCCTCTGCGTTACCAGGTGGATGGTCCCCTGGTGTTACTTGAAGATGATTTATCCCTCAACCAACATCACTAAAACCCAATATCGGAATATTTCATTTATTGCTGTTTGTGGGATCTTGCTGTGCAAAATGGCTACCACATGATAGTGACCGCACTTTAAAAAGCAATTGATTGTCTGAAACGTACTTTGGGGTTCCCCGAGGTGATCAAAATTTGTTCTACAAATGGTCACATCTATTGATTGGAGGTAAACTGCTTACTCAAGGTATTAGCCTCAGGTTTTGGGCAGTATTTTGCCACAGTGTGGGGTTCGGAATGGAGGTGGGCAATATGTCATTTTGCACTGGCTGGCACCATCCCACCCCCGAGCCATTTCTCTGGAGGCCGGACTGTGGTGAATTATAAACCTAGTAATTCACACTGTGTTGTATCATATGTGTTGTGTCTTTGTGAGCTCTGTATACGAGCCGTTGCGCAGCTCTGCCCATAGGGGGAGATGAGGAGTTTGCACTGGGCTCCACCCTTGGCTCTGCCTATGGCTCCTCCCACTAACCGGAAGTATAAAGATCTGCAGTCGTGAACCTGCTGCCAGTTCGTCTCGTCGCAGGCAGGCTCAGTTGTAAGACTATTAAAACCACTGTTCACTTCTAATCACGTGTCTTGTGAATTGATGGTCTCATCAATTTAATAGTTTTAGGAAACTTGAAGAAAACTACTATGGAATCAGCCCTCAAACCTGACCGACTAGAACTCAACCCGCAGGCTGCGGAGGCGAAATAAATTTTTCTACACTGGCTCAGATGTTTCAAGGCCTACCTGGCTGAATCAAGTACTTCAGAAACTACGGAGGAGCAGAAACTCAGCCTACTGCATGCAAGGGTAAGCCATCGTATCTCTACTCAACTTAACAGTACTACCTCGTATACGGAGGCCCTGGCCATGCTCGATCGAATGTACGTGAGGCCCATCAACGAGGTCTACGCGTGCCACATTTTTACGACCCACCGCCAGCGCCCCGCGGAATCGCTGGACGAATTCCTGCGCGATTTAAAAGCCTTAGCTCGGGACTACAATTATCAAGCTACATCATCCGCCAAGCATATGGAGCTCGCTGTCCGAGATGTGTACGTGGCAGGGCTCAGGTCAAACTATGTGAGCCAGCGGTTGCTTGAAAAAGGGGCCCAGAACTTGGAGGACACCGTAGAGTTAGCTACAACCATGGAGGTCTCGTTCCGCAGCCTCACCTCGTTCCCTGTGGACCAAGCAACCCCATACTGGGCCCCCGACCAGCGACTGCCCCAGCCTGCGACGTGCGGCCACCCACCCACTACGCAGCCCCAGTGTGCCATTTTTGTGGGCAGCCCCAGCACCCACGGCAGCACTGCCCGGCCCGCAACGCGACCTGCAGCAGCTGCGGTCGCAAAGGACACTATGCCCGGGTCTACCTGGCGAAGAAATCCACCTCTCCAAACTCTCCCGCAGCCCAGAGCACTCGCTTCCAAAACTCACAGGCCCGCAGGCCCCAAAATGCTGCGGCCTCTACTCCGACTCCGCCCCCACCCGACACGTGCAACTCATGGGGGCCGCCATCTTGACAACCCTCCTCCACGCGGCCGGCCACGTGCGACTCATGGGGGCCGCCATCTTGGCAACCCCCACCACGCGGCCGGCCACGTGCGACTCATGGGGGCCGCCATCTTGGACGCCATCTTCTTCAAACTCTGAAACTCACCTCGAAACACTACGACCTCAGCGGACAGTCATCACGGGGCCACTCCAGCACTGCTGATCGAGCCGCCGACTACTTGCAACTCAGCGCGGTCACGTTGGACCAGTTGTGTCCGAAATACCTCCGCAACTCGATGATGACCGTTAAAATCAACGGGTACAGGACACCGTGCCTCTTCGACTCCGGGAGCACCGAGAGCTTCGTACACCCAGATCTGGTAAAACGCTGTTCGCTCCCTATCTTCCCTGCACGGCAAACTATCTCCCTCGCTTCGGGCTCACACCTCCAAGGGTGCACCGGCGCGACCGGTGCACCCTTCAGGGCGACTCAGGGCGCCAGCTACTCGAACTTCCAGCTATACGTACTCCCCGAACAGGCCAGAACAGCTACCTCAAGGCAGCCAGCGCTCCAGATATACTGTGAAGCCCCAGCCCCTGGCTTATCTGATCACAGCTGAAGCCACAGAACTGCCCTCCAGAGGGGCTTTCTTCCTCAACATGGCAGCAGTAACCACTCTTTTTAACATTAAAATGCTGAGAGAGAGCGCAAGGGGGGGTTAAGGATGTGGGTTGGGGTTTTTTGTTTTATTGATGTTCATGCCTTCCTGTGCCAGTGAGTTTGCTCCAGCAGGTTGGAGAGGGGGATGGGGCGCCGGGGAGTGGGGAGGAGGACAGGGAAACAATGGGAATGAGACAGGGGGGCGCCGGAGTGAGGAGTCACCGGGCTAGCAGATTGGCTAGTCAAGGGAGTCAGGTGGGGGGTGGGGGGGGGGGGGGTAATCGGGGGATGTGGTCGGGGGGGTGGGTTGTTCTGCTGACGTGGGAGGGATTTGAAGTAGGCAGTGGAAAGGAGGTCGAGAGTGGAGGCAGCCAAGAGGCGGGCCAGGAATAGCGCGATGCAGTGGCCGTGGGCCGGCCCGAGAAAGGCTATGGCTGACCCGTGGGTGTGTGGGGGGGGGGGGGGGGGGGATTGTGCCCCCCAACCAGGCTGAACCCCTGGAATGTCAGGGGACTGAATGGGCCGGTTAAGAGGGCACGGGTGTTTGCGCACTTGCGGGCTCTGAGGGCGGACGTAATTATGTTGCAGGAGACACATCTGAAAGTGTCGGACCAGACCAGGCTAAGGAAGGGCTGGATTAGCAGGTCTTCCACTCGGACTTGGACTCGAAGTCCAGAGGGGGTGGCAATCATGATCAACAAGCGGGTGCAATTTGAGGCGGAGGGCATATCCGCAGACAGGGGGGGGCAGATACCTGATGGTACGGGGCAGACTGGAGGGGAGAAGAGTGGTGCTGGTGAATATATATGCCCCGAACTGGGACAACGTGGACTTTATTAAAAGAGTGCTGGGGAAGATCCCGGGCCTGGACTTTCGTAGGCTAATAATGGGGGGGGGGACTTTAACATGGTCCTTGATCCGGCTTTGGATCGGTCGTGTCCCAGAACGGGTAGACTCCCAGCAATGGCAAGGGAGCTGAAAGGGTTTATGGAGCAAATAGGGGCAGTGGACCCCTGGAGAGCCAGACAGCCGACAGGAAGGGGCTACTCATTTTACTCGCACGTCCATAAAGTATATTCTAGGATAGACTTCTTTGTCCGAAGAAGGGACTGTATAGGGGTGGTAAAGAAGACGGAATATTCGGCAATCACTATTCGGACCATGCCCCGCACTGGGTAGACCTGCAGGTCGGAGGGGCGAATCACCAACACCCACAATGGAGGCTAGACGTGGGACTGTTGTCGGAGGAGGGGATCTGTGAGAGGCTTCGGAGGTGTATCCAAAACTACTTGCAGGTGAATGATACGGGGGAGGTCTCAGCGGCGACCCTGTGGGAGGCGCTAAAGGCAGTAGTGCGGGGAGAGTTGATCTCAATTCGGGCCCACAGAGCCAAGGCGGACAGAGCAGAAATGGACAGATTGGTTAGGGAAATGGGTCGGATAGACGAGGAACACGCGGAGTCCCCAGGGGAGGATTTACTCAGGGAGAGGCAGAGACTACAGGCAGAACTGGGGGCACTATCCACGAGCAGGGCCGTGGAACAGTTTAGGAAAGAGAGGGGTGTGGTGTACGAGCATGGGTAAAAGGCTAGCAGATTGTTAACGCAGCAACTCAGGAAGAGGGAGGCGGCCAGGGAAATAGGTAGAGTGATGGATGGGGAAGGGCGCCAAGTGGAGGACTCGGCAGGATTGAATAAGGTATTTCGGGACTTCTATAGCAAGCTGTACACTTTGGAGCCCCTGGAAGAACCGGAGGAGATGAAAAGTTTTCTGGACGGGTTAACATTTCCAACAGTAGGTGGGGGGCAAGTGGATGGGCTGGGGGCCCCAATTAGAGTGGAGGAGGTATTGGGGGGCCTAAAGGCGGAGGCAGTGGTGGCGATGGATGCCGAGAAGGCCTTTGACCGGGTGGAGTGGGGCTATCTATGGGAGGTGCTCGGACGGTTTGGGTTCAGGGAGGGACTGGTGAATTGGATCAAGCTATTAGATCAGGCCCCAAAGGCCAGCGTCAGGACAAAGAGAGAAGTGTCAGAGTATTTTAGACTATACCGCGGGACCAGACAGGGCTGTCCGCTCTCCCCGCTGCTGTTTGCGCTGGCCATAGAGCCGCTAGCAATTGTGCTGAGAGCCGCAAAGGAATGGAAGGGGATGGTTAGGGGCGGGGTGGAACACAGGGTCTCTCTTTATGCGGACGACCTGCTCCTGTACGTGTCGAACCCATTGGCTGGGATGGGAAGTATACTGGAAACATTGAGGAAGTTCGGCCAGTTCTCAGGGTGCAAATTAAATACGGCCAAGAGTGAAATGTTTGTGGTACAGGCAAGGGGCCAGGAGAACAGATTGAGAGGGCTACCGTTTAGGCTGGTTGAGGAAAATTTTCGGTACTTGGGGATCCAGGTGGCACGAGACTGGGACAGGCTGCTCAAGTTAAATTTGGCCAGGGTGGTGGAGCAAATGAAGGGAGAGTTTCGGAGATGGGATGCACTCCTGCTGTCGCTGGCAGGGAGGGTGCAGACTGAAAAGATGACGATCCTCCCTAGATTCCTGTTCATTTTTCAGTGCCTCCCGATCTTTATCCCACAGTCCTTCTTCAAAAGGGTTAACGAGATGATCATGAGCTTCGTCTGGGCAGGAAAATCCCCGCGGGTGAAGAAGGCGATGTTGGAGAGGAGCCGCAGCGAGGGAGGGCTGGCTTTGCCGAGTCTGATTAATTATTACTGGGCGGCTAACATCGCTATGATAGGGAAGTGGATGGTGGGTACGGGGTCTATCTGGGAGCGGGTGCGGGCGGCTTCGTGCAGGGGCTCCAGCTTGGCAGCCCTGGTTACGGCTCCTCTACCGTTGCCGCCGGTCAGGTACTCCACCAGCCCGGTAGTGGGGGCGGCTCTGCGGATATGGGGCCAGTGGAGGAGGCATGTAGGGGAGGTGGGGGCGTCTGTCTGGGTGGCAATCTGCGACAACCATCGGTTTGCCCCCAGGAGTATGGATGGGGGGTTTCGAGCATGGCGGCGGGCGGGGGTGTGGAAGGTGGGCGATATGTTCCTGGAAGGGAGCTTTGCGAGTTTGAGGAGCTTGGAGGAGAAATTTGGTCTGGTAAGGAGAAACGATTTCAGGTACCTACAGTTGCGGGACTCGGGTACCTACAGTAGACAGGTCCCATCCTTCCCACGCCTCCCGCCAATAGGGATCCAAGACAGAATAGTCTCTAGGAGGGGGAAGGAGGGGAGGGTCGAGTCTCTGATATTTATAAGGTGCTCATGAAGGGGGAAGGATCCCAGACGGAGGAACTAAAACTCAAATGGGAGGAGGAGCTTGGCGGGGAGATGGAGGACAGGCTGTGGGCAGAAGGAAGCCCTGAGTAGGGCAAATTCGACCGCAACATGTGCCAGGCTCGGCCTGATTCAATTTAAGGTCGTTCACCGGGCCCACATGACAGTGGCTCGGATGAGCAAATTCTTTGGGGTAGAGGACAAATGCTCTAGGTGCGCAGGAGGACCAGCGAACCACGTTCACATGTTTTGGGCATGCCCTAAGCTTAGGGGGTACTTGGAGGGATTTGCAGGGATCATGTCCAGGGTACTAAAAACAAGGGTGGCGATGGGTCCGGGGGTGGCAATTTTTGGGGTTTCGGAAGACCCGGGAGTCCAGGGTGAGAAAGAGGCCGATGTTTTGGCCTTTGCTTCCCTGATAGCCCGGCGACGAATACTATTGGCGTGGAGGGACTCAAAGCCCCCGAAGACTGAGTTGTGGCTTTCGGACAAGTCGAGTTTTCTGGGGATGTAAAAAATTAAGTTTGCCTTGAAGGGATCTGTCCAGGGGATCGCCCGAAGGTGGCAACCATTTATTGACTTCTTTGCGGGAGAGTGAGCGTCAGCGGGGCTGGGGTGGGGGGAGGTTAGAGTAGAATAGGAGGGATAAATTGGCGGGTAGTGCCGATGGGAGTGGAGCTGGCTTGTGCAGTATGTTACGATTGAAGTATTGAATGTACGTGGATGTTTGCACATTTTTGTCTTTTTTGCTTTCTTTCTGTTGATGTCTGTAATTGTTTACAATGCCGAAAAACGACCTCAATAAAATTGTTTGTTTAAAAAAAAAATGCTGAGAGAGTACATTTAGGTGGAGGTTCCCTCTCTCTCCTTCGCTTTAACTGTGGGCAGAAGCTCCTTCCGAACTGGGCGTGGAGGGAGGGAGGGCCTCCTATTATTCAAGACCCCTTTCACCATCCTTAACTGGGCGGTGAGCATGCCTGCTGGCAACTGATTGGCCATTCCAGACAAAAGCTATGTCTGATGGAACCTGGGTGGCGACACAGACACAGGGTCCGAACCAGAGACCCAATATCCTGCCCCTTGTCTCCAGGTTCTCTCAAATGCAGTTGCCGACCAGTCAGGTAAGAGTTTTCCTTTGACATTCTGGCGGCTTCAGTGGGAACTAGTTGTTTGTTTCCGTGGGATCTCTCCTCCGGCATGTCGTCCAGCTGTGAGTTGCAGGACACTAAGCCGGTGGTGTCCCAATTTGAGATGCGTTCCTCTGTGAGGGGAGGAATTGGCTTAGTTCTCAGAACAGATTTAGATCAGAAAATGTCCAGCATTCCCAAAATATTCTGGGAATAGCCTGGGAATGGAGGAGTCTCCTCTGCTAATCCCACTGCAGCAATTGGGATTTGGACATTTGCCAGAATACTTTCCTGTAATAAGGAATTCTCATTGACAGCTAAATATCCGTCCTCGTTTAACCTCTCTTAAATAAAAATGCACACACGCAGTTGACTGAAGGCTTGGGAAGAGAGGCACACAGGAGAACCCCCGAATCTGATCTTTGGGCTTTACCAGTCTTGGGTAGGCTCAGTAGTGGTGGAAAGTCTCCCATTGGCCAGAGTGTAGGTGGAGCATCATGTACTGGAGCCTGCATTTCCCATTGGCTGGAGAGTGAGGCGCTGCTGAAAGGCAGCTTTTTTCTAGCCCAGAATGCCTCAGGAAAATGATGATTGAGGTTGATCACAGATGCTTAAAATAGTTAAAGAGAAGCCACCCAAAGGCTCTCTGGAGGATGTTTGATATGAGATCAGATCCAGGGATTAAAGAGATTTCCACAATTGTGTTATTATCTCTTTCAATTCATTCTACAGCCGCCAGTCTGCCTTTTTCCCAGGGATGATCCTGCCAAATAAAATTTCACTTTGTGTAGATGGTGGCCCCTGGTCTGCTCTTCACTCTGTCTGAGGCCTTCCCACACTGGGCTTTTGTTCGTGGGTGGGGTGGCCTCTTGTTCAATGTGAAAGTACTTGTGTTTCTGGAGAGTGCACGGTGCCGGTACAGAGGCTCCAGCAAGGACCACCCCACTCTGCTTGTATACCTGAAGTTGCCAGCTCCCTGTGCACATTCAGGATGGATTGTGACTACATTCCTCCGGGCATTTGCGCTCGAACGTCTGGTTAGTGTCCCTAGGCCTTTGTTGCCACTGGAAACCAACATAGGGTAGGGGTTATGGTGTGGGACATGCAGAGACTGGGGCCTTTGAATATTGGGTCACTTTAGCACGTGTCAGGTGCTACTCGGCCTGTGAGACTGGCAGACTTAAGGCTTGAAGTGTGGTTTCCTTTACCCACACTGGTCACTTACCTGTCAGAGGAGTACGGGGCCATCCTGAATTTCTCGGCCTATGGGTTTGAATCCTCATTTTGAAATGGAATTCAATAAATCTGATTAATGTCTGTGGGCTGCCATTGAATAAGGCAGCCATGAATGCTTCTGAAGTGCGGTTTGAAAAAAAATACAGCTCAGCTGGAGTCCGATCCCTCACTGCCTGGTGAACTCTCAATGCCTCTGGGCAATTAAAAACTTTCCATTGGTATCGATCGCCCAGTGCTGCTTCTATCCCATTTTTAAAAATTAATTCTTGGGATGTGGGCACCGTTGTCTGGACCAGCATTTATTGCCCATCCCTAATTGCCCTTGGACTTAGTGGCTTGGTAGGCCATTCTGCTTCACGCCTCCGAGGACCCTGGTTCGATCCCGGCCTCATCTGAAAGTTGGTACCACTGACAGTCCGGCACGCCCTCATTACTGCGCTGGTGTGTCAGCTATGATCTTTGTGCCAAGCCCTGGAGTGGGATTTGAACTTAGAAACTTGTGAATCACTGTGTTACCAATTGAGCCACAGCTGACACCCACAGGCATATTAGGTTTTAAGGAGCACCTTACACAGAAGAGAGAGAGGTATAGAGAGGGAATTCCACATGGGTGCAGATTCGGTTATCCACAAGGGTTGTAAGGCCTTCCGCAGAAATAGGGAGAGGCAGTGTCACGGAGGGACTGAAACACAAATAACAGAATCTAAAGTTCAATGCGTTGCTGGTGTTGGATCAGTGAGCATGACACTAACTGTAACAAATTCATAATTTGCAAATGGTCATGTCGATGGAATTAAAATCTCCCACATGATTCTAAAGTATAATTCTGTACTGTTCAGTCATCCACATGCATCTATTAATAAAACATATATAAAAGAGTTAATCAGCATGATTCACGCGCAGACACAATCACCCACACACACACCCAAAACCACACCCATACCGCACACACACCCCCACAAAACATACAGCCCTGCGCACACACCCCCCACACACAAAACCACCCACACCGCACACTCCCCCACAATCACAACCACCCACAAAATAACCTACACCCCTGCACACACACAAAACCTCCCACACCACACACACACACATCCAAAACCACACCCATACCGCACACAACCCCACACCCAGAAAACAGCATACACCCCTGCACACACACTCCCCACACTCAACCACCCACACCGCACACACACCCCCACACTCACAACCACCCACAAAATAACCTACACCCCTGCACACACACAAAACCACCCACACACACACACCCAAAACCACACCCACACCGCACACACACCCCCACACCCAGAAAACAACATACAGCCCTGCGCACACACCCCCCACACACAAAACCACCCACACCGCACACACCCCCACACTCACAACCACCCACAAAACAACATACACCCCTGCACACACACAAAACCACCCACACCACACACACACCCAAAACCACACCCATACCGCACACAACCCCACACCCACAAAACATACACCCCTGCACACACACCCCCCACACTCAACCACCCACACCGCACACCCCCCCCCACATTCACAACCACCCACAAAATAACCTACACCCCTGCACACACACAAAACCACCCACACCACACACACACACATCCAAAACCACACCCATACCACACACACACCCCCACAAAACAACATACAGCCCTGCACACACAAAACCACCCACACACACACACACACACAAAACCACACCCACAACCACACACACACCACAACCTACACCCCTGCACACACACCCCCCACACCACACAAAATTACCCACACCACACATGCCCAAAACCACACCCTAACTGCACATATACACACACACACACGCACCCATACCCCCGCACACACACATCCATACCACATCCCAGAAAACCACCCACATCCCTGCCCACACACACACATACACACACACAAATACAACCAGACACCCCCCTCACACACACTCGTACCTCCCCCACATATACAGACTCAAACCACACCCAAAACCACCCATACTGAACGCACGCCCAAAACCACTCACAAAACCAGACACACACATGAATGATAACGAACACTGAGCAAAAATTCTTCACTGATTATTACTCGGATTTGGCACTTTTCCAGAAACCTCTTCATTCAGCAAAAGGGAAAGAGGGCACAGAGATAGGGATGCGATAGTTTGGAAAGGGCATCTTGGACCTTGTGAAGTGCAGGAAAAATAGATACTCCTCAACTGATGAGAATTAAGGATTCAGATTCAAACAGAGGAACAACGAAGCAAAGGTTAGCATTGCTGTGGGTCTGGAAAGAGGCCGTTCACACTCTGAATGTACAGATAACAGTAAAGGCAAGGCAGTTGGTAAACTCTATTTTTTATTGAACATTATACGATGGACAATACAGGCCGAGCACAAGGTTCCACATAGAAAGATGGTGCTTGTCTAAGGCAAAGAGCAGTGCAGCAAAGCTCCGGAGATTCGCTGCACATTGTGCGTCTCATAATTCCCTGAACCTGCCAACCAATACTCACATTACTAACACTGTGTTATCTTTTCTCAACTAATTGGTCCGTGGTAAAAAGTCCCGCAAAGCAATTGTACAACAGTATGTGAAAGCACATGGCTGATGCATCTCACCTCCTTCGTTTTCCACAACCAGAATAAAAGGGAGTCACTTTAGAACAGAGATGAGGAGAAATTTCTTCAGCCAGAGAGTGGTAGGTCTGTGGAATTCATTGCCACAGAGGGCGGTGGAGGCCGGGACATTGAGTGTCTTTAAGACAGAAATTGATAAATTCTTGATTTCTCGAGGAATTAAGGGCTATGGGGAGAGAGCGGGTAAATGGAGTTGAAATCAACCATGATTGAATGGTGGAGTGGACTCGATGGGCCGAATGGCCTTACTTCCACTCCTATGTCTTATGGTCTTATGGTCTTAACCCTTGGTTGTGGCTGCAGAGTGTGAAGAGAATTACTGGATAGAGAGACCCTGAGCAAGGCCATAAACACAGTTATGAGCCCCTAGAGGCAGTGAGTAGGAAGTAAGGAATCCTTGCGCCTGGAGAAATGATCAAATAATAAACAAACTGGGCACCACTTCAAATTCACAAACAATCTTTCTACAACTAAATCTTTCTCCAACAATGCAACATTACAACCTCAAAGGGCTATGCTCATTCCAACAGGGATGCTTGCCAACCTGTGTGGAATGTGGGAACAGTTCTGACAGCGGCATTCCATTAATGGGGCAGCAAGTGCCAGGGACCCATATTCAATTCCGGCCTAGGGTGCCTGTCCATGTGGAATTTGCACAATCCCCTTGTGTCTGCGTGGTTTTCCTCCGGATGCTCCACTTCTCTTCCCCCCCCCCCCCCCCCAGTCCAAAGATGTGCAGGTTAGGGGGATTGTCCATGATAAATTGCCCCCAATTGTCCAAAGGTTAGATGGGGTTACGAGGCTCGGCCGGGGTATTGGGGCTGGATAGGGTGTTCTTTCGGAGGGTCGGTGCAAACTCAATGGGTCGAATGGCCCACTTCTACATTTTAGGGATTCTAGAATTCTATAATGAGTTATCCCACTTAGCGGGCAGGGTACGGAGTGTAAGAGCTGCCAAGAGGCAAAAGAGAAATGGTGGTGGAGGGGGGGGTAAATGGGGGGGGGGGGGGGGGGGGGGGGGGGTAAATGGTCACGGGCAGTTCCCCCAATAAAATATAAGGAGCAGGAACTGGTTTGGGCAGGATTTTCCCTGTGGGCTATGTGGTGATCACAAGTTAACCAGATGCAACACAACTGAGCGACCACTAGAGGGAGCACGGGAGAGCCAGATAAATAGATCAGGACAGGAAGTGAGGACACACTCTTCACAGCAGGGGGGCTGGTAAGCAGGACACACAGCAAGCAAAGCTGGTAGTTAGCACTGGAAGGTAGTTCTAGGTCGAGCTCTGGAAACTGAACGAACCCACAATAAAGCATCTTCTCCACACTTGAGACTGCGAGCTTTATTAAGACACGAGGAACAACACAGGCTACTGAACACCACCATGAGGACCTAATGTGTTGGAAACGGTCACTCATCATGACTTCCATTAACAGCCAGAATGCAGGCTTGCTATCGAATTAAGGAAAGTAGGCTAGAGGGGCAGAGGAATTTGGGCTGGAAATATGCAGCAGGATGTTGTGGAAGGGAAATAAAGGAGAGAGCATTTCAAAATGGAGGTGTCCTCTCTCCAATTTCTTTAAAATTAAAAAAGAACAGCTCCATACAGCCAGGCTAACCACAGGGGAGGGAAAGGGGATAGGCAGTGAGCCACTCTACAGGCCGGCCAGCTGTGATTGCTGCAGCACCCAGGCAGACAGAGGGGGCCACTGGGCATACGTGGAGGTCTGCTTCCTTGGCCTAATGCCTCCAGTCAGCTGAATGTTGTCCTCACTGCCTGAGAGGACCTGGAGGCCAATTGGAACATCGAAGGGAGCCAGGGAACCAACCCGCTGGACCGCGGAGCTATTTTATGTGCCCGCCTCCAACCTCAGCCCCATTGAAGGCTGAGAATCAAGCTCCTGTGGTGGCCGAAAACATTAACCAGAGGAGGGAGCCACAAAATCCTTAATACAGAAATGCAGAACTCCAGCAAAGTCTGGGCTGTGATGAATTGTCAAGCGATTTGAAGGAAAGAACTTTATTTTGACGAGGCCCAACACCCAGCGTACTCAATCATGCAAAACCCTTCAAACAACATGATGTCTGCCCTCTAACGTTAATCTTTGGCAGCTTGCTCAATCTTCTCTTCAGTATTTAATTGTCTTTCGGGTGAGACCAAAGCCCTGTCTATCCCTTCAGAGAGACAACAACAACCTGTATTCATCAACAGAGCCAGGGTGCCAGGTTCGATTCCCAGCTTAGGTCACTGTCTGTGCGGAGACACCCCCGTGTCTACATGGGTTTCCTCCGGGTGCTCCGGTTTCTTCCCACAAGTCCCGAAAAACGTGCTTGTTAGGTCATTTGGACATTCTGAATTCTCCCTCAGTATACCTGAACAGACGCCGGAGTGTGGTGACTAGGGGCTTTTCACAGTAACTTCATTGAAGCCTGCCTGTGACAATAAGCGATAATTGTATTATTACATGTAGGCCAGATTTGGTAAGGACTGTATTAGGTGGGTTTTTACGACAATCAGCACTAGCTTCTTGGTTATCATCACAGGGGTGGTGATGGTGTAGTGCTATTGTCACTGGACTAGTAATCCAGAAAGCAACTGTAATGCTCTGTGATACTGGATTCAAATTCCAACATTGCAACTGTGAAATTTGAATTCAATAAAAATTTAGAATTAAAAGTCCAACGTTGACCATGAAACCATTGGCGATTGTTGTAAAAAAAAACATCTGGTTCACTAATGTCCTTCATGGAACGAAATCTGCCGTCCTTACCTGGCCTGGCCTACATCTGGCTCCAGACCCACACAGCAATTTCACCCCCCCCCCCCCCCCCCCCCCCCCCCCCCCCCCCCCCCCCCCACTGAATAACCGACCAAGCCACTCAGTTCAAGAGAAATTAGGGATGGGATATAAATGTTGGCCCAGCCAGCGATGCCCACAACACAAGAATGAATAAAAAGTATTAGACTTTTAATCCCAGATTTAGTTTTTAATTGAACTCAAATTCCACCAGCTGCCATGGTGGGATTCAAACCAGAGTATCAGCCTGGGATTACCTAGCCCAGTGACAACACCACTGTCGCCCCATGATTGTGGGATTGCACTGTGCGCCACATTGCCACCATGTTTCCTTCATTACGGGCAGCACGGTGGCCTAGTGGTTAGCACAACTGCCTCACGGCGCCGAGGTCCCAGGTTCGATCCCGGCTCTGGGTCACTGTCCGTGTGGAGTTTGCACATTCTCCCCATGTCTGCGTGGGTTTCGCCCCCACAACCCAAAGATGTGCAGAGTAGGTGGATTGGCCACACTAAATTGCCCCTTAATTGGAAAAAATAATTGGGTCATCTAAATTTTAAAAAAAAAATGTTTCCTTCATTATGACAGTGATTATGCTCCAAGGAGCTGCAAAATGCTCTCTCTCTGAATCCCTTTCTCTCGCACCAAGTTCGCGTGGTCAAAAATAATGGGAGCTCAGGCAAACTCCTAAATCCTGGGCGAAATTCTCCGACCCCCACGACGGGTCGGAGAATAGCGGGAGGGCCTTCCCGACATTTTTCCCGCCCTCCCGCCATTCCCCCCCCCCCCCCCCGCCCAACTCCCGACACGAATCGCTGCCGCCGTTTTTTTACGGCCGGCAGCGATTCACAGCTGTTCGATGGGCCGAAGTCCAAGCCCTTTACGCTGTTTTTACGAACGGCAAACAGACCTGGTCTGGCCGTTCGTAAAAACGGCGGGAACAACTCGCTTTTTATAACCATGGCACCGATTGGCATGGCAGTACCACGGCCGTGCCAAGGGTGCCATGGGCCCGCGATCGGTGGGCACCGATCGCGGGCAGCGGGCCCGATGCCCGCGCACTATTTGTCCTTCCGCCGCCCCGCAGTATCCATTCGCAGGGCGGCTGAGGGGCATCCCGGCCCGCGCATGCGCGGGTTTCGCGCAAATACGCGATGACATCATCCGCGCATGCGCGGGTTGGAGTCTTCCAATCCGCGCATGCGCGGCTGACGTCATATGACGTGTCAGCCGGCGCTAACTCCGGCAAGCGGGCTTAACGAAATTCGTTAAGCCCGTGATGCCGGAGCTTGCGGCGTCGGGCTGCTCGCCCCGACCGGGGACCAGAATCGGTTCCCGGTCGGGAAGGGGCGGGCTGGCGTCAAACCCGCCCGGGTTTGACGCCAGCCTTACGATTTCTCCCGTTTTGGGAGAATCGCGCCTCCTGTACCTTTATGCAAATTAACCACAGCCAGAGCAGGGTTAATCAGATTAAATGTTCTATGTTTGTGTTCTCACTTGGGGCGGCCTGAACTTCAAAGAAACCCCTCTATCCACTCTACCCCAAATTAACATAATTACAGTTAACACACCTGTTCAAAACGCACATCCTGTAACAGCTAATAATTTAGTACGTCTGGAACTTTCATTCCGAGTTACTTCTAATGAAATGAATCAACGTCAGACATAAATATGTCTGTTATTGCTTTCTAACAATAATAGCTGTCTTGAGCTCAGGGAAGTGATTCATTGACTGCATGGACTGATTTTAATCTCTATTTAAAAAAAAATCACAGATCCCAGATGTGTGTTTACCTTCTCATTTTCATTCCAAGGCGAAATCCTGCAATTTAATATCGAGTGTGTGTGTGTATCATTCAGGTGTTTATCACAATTTCCCATCTTCAAAATGCTGATGGTTTTAATAGGAGGGCTGTTCGGTTTTGGAATTCAGCACACTGGTCTTCAAATCCCTCCATGGCCTCGTTCCACCCACCCTACTTTAGTCTCTGGAAACTCCTCAACCCCTTCCCACCCTCTGAGATATCTGCATCCCTCCAATTCAGGCTTCTGGAGTATTCCTCACTTCCTTCACACACCACTGGCAGCCGCATCTTCATTTACGGCCCAAGCTCTGGAATCCCTTCCATAAATCTCTCTAACTCCTTTTTAAGGTGCTCCTCAAAGCCAACCTTGACTAAGCACCCTTTGTATTAATTCTTTCATGAGATGTGGGTGTTGCTGGCAAGGCCAGCATCTAATTGCCCTGGAATGGAGTCTCCCAGTCGGCCACTTCAGAGGGCAGTTAACATTCAACCACATTGTTGGGGGTCTGAAGTAGGCTGGATTACGGTCGCCAACCCTCCAGGATTGAAGATCAATCTCCAGGACACAGCTGTGTGCGGTCCTGTCGAAAAATCATGAAGGCGTGGAAAAGGATCTTTTCTGTTGTAATTTTCTGCAAACATTTGTATATACCAGAAATAAAAATATTGAAAACGGTGGATGGGTGGGGGTTGGAAGGATGTTTGACTGACAGTTAAGTACAATTAATTAAGTCATGAGTCTTTTTGTCTTCCGATTGGCGTAGGATAGGCGTGCATCACAAAGATGTGTTGGCCAACCAATGGCTGGAGTGTTGTCAGGGGGGGTGGGGGGGTGGAGTCCCGAGATGAAACTTCCAGGAATATCTTAAAACACAGTTGGCGACCCTACAACCAGACCAAGTTAGGACGGCGGATTTATTTCCCTAAAGGACATTAGTGAAGCAGATATTTTTTTGTTACAACAATCAATGATAATTGTCATGTTACCATTAGTGAGACTAGCTTTTCAATTCCAGATTATTTTAACTGAATTTAAATTCCACCAGCTACTGTGGGGATCAATCCCATTAGCCTGGTCGAGCCCCCAGGGAAAACTTTGTGATCTTAAATGGGACGTCCCATGGCTGGGATTTTGTACCTGCGTCTGTCATGGGTGCAAATGGTGACGTGGGGGCAAAGTCCAGCAAGAGGCCAAAAATAAAAATAACTATTTTCTCTAATTCCACCTTCCAGCTCTTTATTTATTTAGTGTGCCCAATTATTTTTTTCCAATTAAGGGGCAATTTAGAGTGGCCAAACCACCTACCCTGCACATCTTTGGGTTGTGGGGGTGAAACCCACACAGACACAGAGAGAATGTGCAAACTCCACACAGACAGTGACCCGAGGCCGGGATCGAACCCAGGTCCTCAGCGCCATGTGGCAGCAGTGCTAACCACTGTACCACCATGCCGCACAGCTTTTCAGCCCCGGGTCTGTAGCCCTGTAGGTAACACACCTCAAGCACAAATCTAGTGTTCTTGATGAATAAGGAGTTATGGGGAGAAAGCAGGAGAACGGAGACGAGAAAAGTATGCACCATGGTGGAATGGCAGAGCAGACCCGATGCTACTATGTCTTATGGTCTGATTTTTAAACTATGTCCTCTCATTCTAGTTGCACTAGGGGAAAGTTCCTTCTTCCAGGTTGAGCTAACAGGCAGTGCCACCTGGCAGTGCCAACCTGTGCCAGGGTGCAGTGTCAGGGCCAGGCCCCGTGGGTGGAGGGGGTTTATTGATATCTGGTGGGCAGGGGGTGCATGCCAGCGATGAAGGTCGGGGTGTGTGGCAGGGCATTGCCAGTGGAGCAGTTGTTGGCTCTAAATATCCTGGCCCCATCAGGGTGACGGTGTTAACCACGCCCACTCATTTTTTGAGGGGCAAAGAGGTTCAAGGTTTGGAGACAGAACTGGCCTGTGCAACTGGAGAGTTGTACGCACTTTTCAGTCTGAGCCTGACACATTGCAATTTTAATTAAGTCATGAGTCTTTTTGTCTTCCGATTGGCATAGGATAGGCGTGCATCACAAAGATGCGTTGGCCAACCAATGGCTGGAGTGTTGTCGGGGGGTTGAGTCCTGAGATGAAACCTCCATAAATATCTTAAAACACAGTTGGCACTGAAGTAGACTGATGACGATACATACATAATATTCCATGAAACTATCCCTTGGTCCCCAACTACCAAAGTTACCTGAACTCTGATATCCCTTTTCCCAAACAACATCAACATTAAGTAGCTTTGTGAGGTAAATCCAACAAATAATTACCACAACCCGGTTAAGGTGGCCACATCTGGGACACAGATTTCAGGTTCAGCAAAGATGGAAAATGGCTGCTTCTCTCAGAAGACTATATCTGAAATTTACTGCCGTTCTGATGTTAGCGGTCTCTCTCCCTTCTTTGTTTGTAGAACACTTGGCTTTTGCCAGGTACATGTCCACTTCCTTACCTCTCCACTTCAAAGTTACCTCTACAGGTATTATCCAGTCACATGTGTAAAGTACTTGTTTTCCACACTAATAGGTAAATTCTCCCCCTTCTCAGCAATCAGAGTTGCTGCCATTAGGGCAACCCTTGTACACTTGTGGAGTTAGTGACAATGTCCACATTCCCCTGATGCACTGCAGTGACATTTGCTTTATTCCTGAGGATGTGACCAGCAATTGAGTCAAGCACATTGCTAGTCACATGTAGGCCAGACCAGGCAAGGATGACAGAGTTCCTTCTCTAAAGAGAAGCAGATGGGTTTTTAAACAACAATCAATGATAGCTGCCGTGGTTACCATTAGCTTTAATTCCATCAGTTGCTATGGTGGGATTTGAACCTGTGTCCCCAGAGTATCAGCCTGGGCCTCTGGATTACTAGTGCAATGACATTCCCACTACACCACCGTCTCCCCAACCCTTGTGCAAGATGCAGACAGGACCTTCTAAAACGGAGCACTGCAACTTCAAAATTCATTCGCCAACAACAAGGTGCACTACTTCTGGGTCGGAGAGGGGAAGATATCTGATATCTACAAGGTTATGCAGGAGGCGGAGGAGGCGTCAGTAGAGGAGCTGAAAGCTAAGTGGGAGGGGGAACTGGGGGAACAGATCGAAGACAGGACATGGGCTGATGCTCTGGAGAGGGTTAATTCTTCCTCCTCGTGTGCGCGGCTTAGCCTCATCCAATTCAAGGTGCTGCACCGGGCCCACATGACTGGGACGAGAATGAGTAGGTTCTTTGGGGGTGAAGACAGGTGTGTCAGGTGTTCGGGGAGTCCAGTGAACCATGCCCATATGTTCTGGGCATGCCCGGCACTGGAGGAGTTCTGGAAGGGGGTGGCGAGGACGGTGTCGAGGGTGGTGGGATCCAGGGTCAAGCCAGGATGGGGACTCGCGATTTTTGGGGTTGGGGTGGAGCCGGGAGTGGAGGAGGCGAAAGAGGGCAGTGTGCTGGCCTTTGCGTCCCTAGTAGCCCGGCGAAGGATCTTGCTACAATGGAAGGATGCGAGGCCCCCAAGCGTGGAGACCTGGATCAATGACATGGCGGGTTTCATTAAGCTAGAGAAGATCAAATTCGCCCTGAGAGGGTCGGTACAAGGGTTCTTTAGGCGGTGGCAACCTTTTCTTGACTTTCTGGCTCAACGATAGGGTACGGGGACAGTAGCAGCAGCAACCCAGGGGGGAGGGGGGGAAGGGGGAGGGAGGGGGGAGGGAGGGGGGAGGGAGGGGGGAGGGAGGGGGGAGGGAGGGGGGAGGGAGGGGGGAGGGAGGGGGGAGGGGGGGAAGGGGGAGGGAAGGGGGAGGGAAAAGGGAGGGAAAAGGGAGGGAAAGGGGAGGGAAAGGGGAGGGAAAGGGGAGGGAAAGGGGGGGGCGGACGATGACTATGTTTGTTTATTTAATTTAAATTTATTTTTAAGTTCTTTTGTTGTTCATTGGGGTTGGGGGGGTGGGGGATGGGATACATGCATCGATACGGTCTGGGGGTGTTACAGTTATTATGGGTTATTTTGTTGCATTTCATTGTTTGTCGTTACGTTTTATATTTTCTGTAAAAAATTCCAATAAAAATTATATTTTAAAAAAAACAAGGTGCACTACTCAATTTTCATAAAGCAAACGTGCATTATCGTTCCCAAGGTATTTTACTGAAGAGTTTTCAAACAAAATTTGACACCAAACTACTGAAGGAGATATGAAGACAGTTAGCCAAAAGCCTTTTCAAAAAGGTAGGGACGTCTTATAGAAGAGAGGAAGAGGCAGCGGGAGTTTCAGAGCTCAGGACCCAGACAGCAAAAGGCATGGCCACCAATGGGGAGCAAAGGAGATGGGGGATATGCAACAGGCCACAATTGGAGGGTTACGGGACTGGAGGATACTGCACAGATAGAGGGAGACGAGGCCGATTTGAAAACAAAGAGCAGAATTTCACATTTGAGCGATCGCTGGACTCACTGGGAGCCGGTGTTGGTGGGTGAGCACAGGGAGTGATGGGGAAACAGGGCGCGGCCATTTGTCAGGAGGAGTGTTTTTGGATGAGCTCAAGTTTGTGGAGGGCTCCAGAACACCACTCAAAGCACGGCTGCTTGACTCAGATCCAGCAATTCGTTAGGGGCCATTTCAGCAATTTATGGTTCCTTCCCACTGTTGCCACGCCAAGATGTTCCAGCTGCACCTGTCCACGCAGCTGGCTGACAGTGGCTCTGATATCACGGTCAAACTATCTTGGTTGGTGGTAGGGGGGGTGGAGGTGGGAGGGGCGGGTGGAGTTTTGAATTTGTTCCTCACACCCTCTTCCTCTGAGCCCAGTGCCATCATAGTAGCCATTTTGTCATCTTTCCTGAGCCCCACCTCTTTTGAGGTTTAACACTTTCAATCATCGTCAAAAAAGATTGGTTAACCGAGGGAAGATGAGCTTTTTGTGCGCAATGGTCTTGACATAATGTTAACCCAACATTTTCTGTTGAGATATTCCTGGATCTGTTGTTCAACCCCAGGTTTGCTTTGGGCTGCCAGTGTAAAACCTGTTGTTGAGTCTTTCTTGTGATGAATCCGTTACAACTTTTCCAAGGTAAGGATTAATGTGCTGGAAAATAGAATGCCATCCATATGCAGATTTGCCAAAAAAGTGGTCCTGCCCACAATGGGTGGGATTTACATCGCAACGTCTCAAGAGATCGTGTTAGATTTCACAAGGTATTGAGAGCAGAGTAGATCCAGTTGATCGCCGACTTTAGAATTTTTTGACATCACTGGGGAACTGAACTCACTGGCCAGACCAGTTCCTCAGCGCGGTGCGATTTGAGCTTGAGAGTCCTCCATATCTCCCCCCATGGGCAATGTCACCCCCCCCCCCCCCAAACCACACACAAAGTGAGGACACCCCGCTATGGGGTCCCTGAGGTTCCCCCCTCTTCAGGACCCCACTTCCAGGCCCCTCCACCTGTCACCACTCCCAACCTCCCAAAGGCCCCTACTTAACTGCCATGCACCACCCCCACCCTTCATACTCCCCTTCCACCCTCCTTTCATGGGCTTGGCCCCCCTGACCCTTGGCAGTGCCATCCTGGAAGTGCTCCTGCCAGCTTTGCAGTGCCAGGGTGGCAGTGCCAAGGTGTCCGTGTTCCAGGGGGAGAGTCAGGGAGCCACTTGTCCTGTACCTGACCACCCAAGGGCCTTCAATGGCCTGGGAGACCCCCAGTGCTGTTCCGCCTGGTTCACGTCTGTGTGGACCAGTACTGAACGGTGCATGACTGGGGCCTCCCCAGGAGGCCGGTAGATTCAGGGTGAGCTCACTGAAGTTGGTTTAAAACAGACGTAAATGTGCACAGCTTGGGCACGCCGATGATGGACGGGATCCTGTTCCTGACGCCAGAGATCTATCTGTTGGGAAGCCTGTGGGAGGCTTCAGCCCGAGTCGACCGACTGCCCCGCGCTCCTGTTCGAGTTCCACGTGGCCTGTAGATTGTGCTGGATATAAATGTAAATGTTTTTTATTCTTTTCTTCCCTGTTCAGATAAACCTGGGGGGGTGGGGGTTTGGGTTTGGGTTTGGGTTTGGGTTTGGGGTTGGGGTGTCTGCCAGAGCTCAGTGAGTGACATTCTCGTCTCCAGGTCAAGTGGCAATGGGTTCAAACCTCGCTCCAGAGGCTTCAGCACAAATTTTTAGTTGACCCTCAGTGCTGGAGTGGGGGCATGCCACACTGCCACGTTCCTGCAGGGAGAATGATAAAACGAGGCCCTGCCTCAGGTGGATGTAAAAGATGCCATGGATGGGGGATATTTTTGAAGCAATAGTCATCCCTCAACCAACTTCACTAAAGCAGATCATTCTGATTATTCACGATCACTGCTGGCCTGCGGGATCTTGCTGTGTGTAAACTGGCTGCCAGGATTCCGACATTGCGACCAGGCCTACCGTTCAAGGGAGATCTTCACCAGCTGGACAACACACTGGGGATTTTCTGAGGTTATAAAAGGAGCTATATAAATGCACGTCTTCCTGGACACCAACCCTTCTTCCTTGACAATCTCACAATGTGATGGCCAACTGATGGTAAACGGGAGGTGGATTTTGTGGCAGGCTCCATGTAGGACACAAGGGCCTTCATCGTCAATGACGTCAGATGTCAAGGGGGTTCCGCGTTGGCAAACAGGCTTTTGTTTGTAAAAAAAAACACTTTGCTGGCATTTATGTTGGTATCATTAATCCACAACAACAGGAGCCCTTGAAATCTACCCAGTCTGGAGGAGGAGATCGGCATTAACCAAATTAAGGAAGATTGCCCTGGTCTGACCCCAGCAATTTTGGCAAACTGTTGTATTTATGTAGCACCTTTAACACAGTAAAACAAGGCACAGTGGTTAGCACTGCTGCCTACGGCACAGAGGACCTGGGTTCGAATCCTGGCCCTGGGTCACTGTCCGTGTGGAGTTTGCACGTTCTCCCCGTGTCTGCGTGGGTTTTGCCCCTACAACCCAAAAACACTGTTAGGTTAGGTGGATGGGCCACACTAAATTGCCCCTCAATTGGAAAAAAAAATAATTGGGTACTGTAAATTTTTTAAAAATACAGTAAAACATCCCTATACGTCCTTCACAGGGACATTACCAGACCATATCTTTACACCAAGCCTTCATTAGGAGATCGCAGGACAGGTGGCCAAAGAGCTTGGTCAAGGAGCTCAATTTTCAGAAGCATCTTAACAGGAGGGAGGGAGAGGGAGAAGGTTCAAAGAGAGAATTGCAAAGCTTTGGGCCAAGGCAGCTGAAAACACAGCCGGTAATGGTGGAGCGAAGGAAATCGGCATTAACTGTAAATGCATCTTTATCATGAGCAAAGGGAAGAGATGCTCATTCCAATAGTCTGGATGAGATTCAAGTTCATATCCCCAAGGCTTTTTACAGTATCTAATTGGCTTGCAGCAGCTGAAAGTGGTTTGTACAGTGCTGGATGGCTTTAGTGCAGCAAATATTTGATAGTCTGTTTTCACAGCCAGCGGAGAATTAAGCTGTTGTGTTGTCCAGCTGTTTCTGTCAGTCTTGCTCAAGGCCAGCTCAAACCCAATGAACTGACTAATGGCATATCTTGGGGCAGACCCTTCTCCAACTCTGTCCTGTACTGACTGATGGCCAAAGGGTGGCGAGCAGAGAAACAGAGCATGCCCACTCCCGCTCGCTCAGCCAGCCGGCCTTCTACGCTGACTGCTCCTGCCCGCCAGGACACACCCTCTGAGCAGTCTGGCATTGCCAGCCAGGCTGCCGGGCTCATGCCAACTGACCTGAGCACCAGCCTCCTGCAGTCTCCTGAATCACCACCCTGCCAGGCGCCACATTTGAACTTTGGCACTGAACTGAATTCAAGGACTTAAACAAACCAGTGGAAAAGATGAAGAGAAGACAGTAAACGCAGTGAATTATTCTGATCTGGAATCTCCTCCCTGAAAAGTAGATGGAAGGAAATCAGGAGCATAGGGCCCCATCACCTCCTCTTCCCTCGGGGTGCCCGATGGCCCTCTGACTACTCCATGGGACAGCCGTGCAAGGGGAGCTATCCCATGAGGCTCCGCCCACCACCTGGCGCTGTCAGTCCTGGAAGCCCATTGCCGTCTCGGCCGCGTTCTGCATACTCGCGGCCATGGGGCAAAAGGAGTGGACTACCTTCATCTGGGATTGCGCCATATCACCCATCAACTGTGCCATCACCTTCTGGTTCTGTGCCACATCAGACAGTGACTGTGCCATCTCCCTCTGCATCTGTGCCATGGCGGCCAACACCTGGGCAATGTCACCGACGCTCTCAGCCATGGCCCGCTGTGACACGTTCAGGAGCGCCACTGCATTGTCCAGGTGGCTCTGGCACATGGCTGCCTGTGAAAGGGCAGCCCTGTTCTGGGCCTCGGCCACCGCCTGCACAGATTGCCCCAGGCCTTGAACATGCTGATCCATAGCTGAAACTTGTGTGGTGTTGGCCTGGGTGCACTCATGGCCAGCTCCACCTCCTGCTCCTACACGCAGCTGGACTCCTCAACTACACCTGCAGGTGCTGGATGCTCGCCGACAACCCCTCATGTAGTCCCTGGCTCTGTGACTGCATCTCCATGATTAAATGAGACTGCCCGGTCCCAGGGCCGGCCCAAGGCACCGGCAACTCGGGCAGTCGCCCGGGGCGCCATGTGCTAGGGGGCGCCAGACTCGGGTCCTGCGCATGCGCAGTTGGGCCGGTGCCAAATGCGCATGCGCGGTGGCCGCCCTCCCCCAGGGCGGCCCCCTCCGCCCCCCCCCCCCCGGCCCCGCCCCCGCGCCTCGGGCCCGCCCCCCTCGCCTCGGGCCCGCCCACCCCGCCTCGGGCCCGCCCACCCCGCCTCGGGCCCGCCCACTCCGCCTCGGCCCCCCCCGCCTCGGGCCCGCCCCCCTCGCCTCGGGCCCGCCCACCCCGCCTCCGGCCCGCCCACCCCGCCTCCGCCGCCCCCCCCCCCCGCCTCGGGCCCGCCGCCCCTCCCCCCCCCCGCCTCGGGCTCGGCCCCCCCCCCCCACCCCCCGCCTCGGTCTCGGCCCCCCGCGGCCCGGCCCCCGCCCCCCCTACCCCACCGGCCCCGCCCCCCCTACCCCCCCGGCCCCGCCCCCCCCCCCGAAGGGCGCCGAAGTTCAGCTTGCCCGGGGCGCCAGCAACCCTAGGGCCGGCGCTGCCCGGTCCAGAAGCCCGAAACCCATTTGGATGGCAGCTAGTCCCTGGGTACGGCCCGTCCTCCGACCACCCTCAGGAATTCCTACCTCCACCTGCTGTACCGGATCAGCTGTGTGGTGCACACCAGATAGTGTCCCAGGAGCCTCTTCACTGAAGTGCCCTGTGAGAATTTTATAGGTTTCTATGAGATTCCTCCCTCATTCTTCTGAACACCATTGTTCTCACGGGCCTCACGGTAGCATGGTGGTTAGCATCAATGCTTCACAGCTCCAGGGTCCCAGGTTCGATTCCCGGCTGGGTCACTGTCTGTGTCGAGTCTGCACGTCCTCCCCGTGTGTGCGTGGGTTTCCTCCGGGTGCTCCGGTTTCCTCCCACAGTCCAAAGATGTGCGGGTTAGGTGGATTGGCCATGCTAAATTGCCCGTAGTGTAAGGTTATTGGGGGGATTGTTGGGTTACGGGTATACGGGTTACGTGGGTTTAAGTAGGGCGATCATTGCTCGGCACAACATCGAGGGCCAAAGGGCCTGTTCTGTGCTGTACTGTTCTAATTCTAATTCTAAACAAGCTGAGACTGTCCAACCTTTCCGCATAAGACAACCCGCTCATTCCAGGAATCAATCTAGGAAACATCTTTTGGATGGTGGAGAGTGTTGGAGATAGCTGTGATGGGAAATCAGTGTCAGGCTCGAGCTCCAGGGTGCCTGGGTCTCGGATTGATGGCTCCTGTCCGTGTCCTATTTGCTGTTCGCACCTGGAGCTCTAGTTGTGCTGGGGTTGGGGGACAAACGGACCCACCCATCGCCAGCAGCTCCTGTGAGACACAAGACAAGACGCATGATTTGACCACGGGCTGGTGTGGGGGAGGGGGGTATGTGGAGTGGTGTGTGGGTGGTGTTAGGGCCGAGGGGGTTTGACACACGTCGCAGGGAGGGGCGACTCAGCGGGATCTCATTTCCTTGCCCAACACCGGTCTCCACCCCAGCGACCTCCCTTTTCTTGGGCCCGACGATGACATCCAGGGCCCTCTGCTCTGCTGCAGTGAGGGGACGCAGGTCCAGAAGTCCCCTCCAATCCTTTCCCTGGTGGTTATGGGCAGCCTTCTTCGGGGGAGGGGGAAGAGAGAGAGAGAGAGAGAGAGAGAGAGCTTGTAAGACTCCTGAGTGTCAATCCCAAATCCGGCAAATCCCGCACTGTTTCTCATGGGAATTGATTGTGTTCCACGTGGAATGGTGCTAGCCTTTAATGGTCACTGAATCAGTCCAGGTGCAGCAGTAGTTTTGCTGTCAAAAAAATCCACGAATCCTGACCCAGCGTGAACACTTTACCTCAGGAACGGGGAATTCTGGTGACAATGTTTTGGCCTCAACTACTTCCCACGGTAACAAATTCCACAGGCTCACCACTCTCTGGGTGAAGGACGTGCTCCTCATCTTTGCCCTAAATGGTTTACCCCATGTCCTCAGACTGTGACCCCTGGTTCTGGACCCTCCACCATTGGGAACATCCTTCCTGAATCTACCCTATCTAGTCCTATGAGAATTTTATAGGTTTCTATGAGGTTCCCTCCCTCATTCTTCTGAACTCCATTGGAAACAAGCAGAGACTTTCCAACCTTTCCGCATAAGACCATCTGCTCATTCCAGGAATCAATCTAGGAAACATCCTTTAAACCGCCTCCAACTCATTTACATCCTTCATTCAAACTGCACATGGTATTCAAGATGTCATCTTGCCAACGTGCTGTAAAACTGAAGCATAACATCCTTACGTCATGTTCAATTCCTCTCATAATAAAGGGTGGTATCCATCAGGTTTCTTCTGAGTGTAGAAATTCCTCCTCATTGCAGCCCTAAATGGCCTGCCCCTTATTTGGAAACTGTGTTCCCCGGTTCTAGATGCTCCAGCCCGTGGGAAGATCCTTCCTGCATCTACTCTGTCCAGCCTGGTAAGGACTCTGTACACTTCAATGAGATCACCTCTCATTCCTGCTCTACCCAAGGGCAGCACGGTGGCCTAGTGGTTAGCACAACCGCCTCACGGCGCTAAGGTCCCAGGTTCGATCCCAGCTCTGGGTCACTGTCTGTGTGGAGTTTGCACATTCTCCCCGTGTCTGCGTGGGTTTCGCCCCCACAACCCCAAAATGTGCAGAGTAGGTGGATTGGCCACGCTAAATTGCCCCTTAATTGGAAAAAATAATTGGGTAATCTAAATTTATTTAAAAATAAAGAAGATTCCTGGTCTACCCAAGACCGCAGCAAACTACAAAAGGTTGTGAATGTAGCCCAGTCCATCACGCAAACCAGCCTCCCATCCATTGACTCTATCTATAATTCCCGCTGCCTCAGAAAGGCAGCCAGCATAATTAAGGAACCCACTGCACCCCGGACATACTCTCTTCCACCTTCTTCCGTCAGGAAAAAGATACCAAAGTCTGAGGTCATGTACCAACCTACTCAAGAACAGCTTCTCCCCTACTGCCATCAGACTTTTGAATGGAGCTACCTCGTATTAAGTTGATCTTTTCTCTACACCTTGCTGTAACTGTAACATTATATTCTGCAGTCTCTCCTTCCTTCCTTATGTATGGTATGCATTGTTTGTGCAGCATGCAAGAAACAATACTTTTCACTGTATACTAATACATGTGACAATAATAAATCAAATCAAATATTATTCTTCAAAACTCTGGAGAATACAGGCCCAGTCTCCTCAATCTTTCCTTATACGACAATCCCACCATCCCAGGAATTATTCTGGTGAACCTGTTATCCTCCCTCTATAGCAAGTATATTCTTCCTCAAGGAACTTAGGAACAGGAGGAGGCCATTCAGTCCGTCGAACCTGCTCTGCTATTCAATACGATCATGACTGATCGGACACCTACACCCACTATCCGCACATATTCCTTTACTTCATTGTAAATCAGAAATTTATCAATCTTTGCTTTAAACATACTCAATGCCGGAGACTAAACACCCTCTGGGGTAGAGAATTCCAAAGATTCACAAACCACAGCGTGAAGAAACTTCTCCTCATCTCAGTCCTAAGTGGCTACCCCCTCATTTTGAAATTGTGCTTCCTGGTTCTAGACTTCCCAATCAGGGGAACATCTTTCCTGCATCTACCCTGTCTCTTCCTTGATAGGTTTCAAGGAGATCACTTCTCATTCTTAGAAACTCTAGGTCTAGAGAATACAGGCCCAGTTTCCCCAATCTCCGCTTATAAGACAGTCCGCCGTTCCAGGTATCAACCGAGGAAATGTCCTCTGAACAAGTCTGGTGAACCTTTGTTGAACTCCCTCCAAGGCAATAATGTCCTTTCTGAGGTAAGGGGATCAAAACTGCGTCCACTACTCCAGGCATGGTCTAACCAAGCTCCAATACAATTGAAGCAACAGCTCACTACTCCTGTACTCAAATCCTCTTGTGATAAAGGCTAACATTCTATTAGCTTTCCGAATAGTTTGCTACACCTGCATTGCTAGCCTTCAGTGACTTATAGACAAGGATACCCAGGTCCTTTTGTACATTTACACTTTTTAATTTTTACCATTTAGGAAATACTCTGCACAGAGGTTCACAGAATCACAGAAAAATACAGTACAGAAAAGGCCCTTTGGCCCATCGAGTCTGCACCGCCGCATGAAAGGCACCTGATTTGCCAATCCTAAACCCATAGCCTCGAATGTTATATTTGTACACCTACAATTTTTTTATTTCTACCATTTAGGAAATACTTTGCACATCTATTCCTTCTACCAAAATGGATAACGTCACTTTTTTCCACATTATATTCCATCTGCCATATTCTTGCCCACTCACGAAACTGATCAAATCCTCCTTATAACCACTTTACTTCTTCCACACATTGCACATTCCCGCCTAGCTTTGTATCATCTGCAAACTTGGATATATTACATTTGGTCCCCACATTCAAATCATTGATATGCATTGTGAACAGCTGGGGCCCAAGTGCTGATCCTTATAGAACACAGAAAAATACAGCACAGAACAGGCCCTTTGGCCCACGATGTTGTACCGAACTTTTGTCCTAGAGTAAGAACAAATGAATCTACACCCATCATTCTACCGTAATCCATGTACCTATCCAATACCGCTTGAAGGTCCCTAATGTTTCCGACTCGACTACTTCCACAGGCAGTGCATTCCATGCCCCCACTACTCTCTGGGTAAAGAACCTACCTCTGACATCCCCCCTATATCTTCCACCATTCACTTTAAATTTATGTCCCCTTGTAATGCTTTGTTCCACCCGGGGAAAAAGTCTCTGACTGTCTACTCTATCTATTCCCCAGATCATCTTATAAACCTCGATCAAGTGGCCCCTCATCCTTCTCATGAGAAAAGGCCGAGCACCCTCAACTACTGGCCACAGCCTGCCAACGCGGGAATAACCTGTCTATTCCTACTCTGTTAGCCAATCCTCAATCTATGAAGAGTCATCCAGGTTTGAAAAGTTAGCTCCCCTCTCTCTCCACAGATGCTGTCAGACCTGCTGAGATTGTCCAGTATTTTCTGTTTTTGCCTCAATCCATGACAGTATGTTGCGTCCCATTGTCCAAGTGTCTATTTATCACATCTTTGGTAATAGATTCCAGCATGTCCCTCCCACTGAGGTAAAGCTAAAGGTCTGTCATCCTCTGTTTTCTCTCTCCCTCCCTTCTTAAATTGTAGGGTGACATGTGCCACCTGCCCATCTTCAGGAACCATTCCAAAATCTGTAGAATTTTGGAAAAAGATCACCAATGAAATGGGATCAGAGGGTTTCTCTTCCTTAAAACTGTCCAGATCCCTCATGATTCTGAGCACCTCTTCCAAATCTCCTCTCCTCCAAGGAGAACAGTCCCAATCTATCCTCATGACTGAATTTCATTGCCCCTGGAACCATTCTTGTGAATCCTGTCTGCACTCACTCGGATGCCTTCACATTCTTCTTGGAAGTGTGGTGTTCAGAACTGGACGCAATACTCTAGTTGGAGCTGAACCAGTGTTTTGTGCAAGTTTGATGTAACCTCCTTGCTTTTGTGCTCTATGCCCCACTGATAAAAGGCCCAGGATGTGGTACGCTTTATTATACGCTCTCCCAACCTGTCCCGCCACCCTCACGAGTCACTCTGACAAACAGTAAGTGCATTGACCAGCTCGGAGTTACACTGCAGTTACACAAAGCTCTGGCCAGATTACACCTGGGTAACAGCACTCAGTTCTGGCAAAGAACATATTGGCCTTGGAGTGGCTACAGTACAGATTCACGCCTTAAAGGATTAAATTATGAGGAGAGGTCGCATTCTCCAATAGTGCTGAAGTACATGTAGATTGCTCCCCCTCCCCCACCGCAAACTCCAGTGCTTGAGACAGAATTCAATGGTCCTGTGTTTGATTATGAGAGTTGGGTAATTGATTTAGGCTCACTGTGTTTGATTGATTAAGCCTGGGTGTGGAGTCAGAGCAAGTTAAGCAGACACCACTATGAAGCTATGAGAAGCTGAGCTGAGTGCAGACATTTTCTGAGTACAAAGATATTTGAGAGTTCGGCTACCTCAATTGGATGGACGGCTAGTCCGTGATGCAAAGCGAGGGCAACAGCTTGGGTTCAATTTCTGCACCGGCTGAGGTTGCCACGAAGGCCAGATATATAAATGTATAATATTAGAGTGTTGTGGAGAACTGGGATGGTGAAACAAGAAAGGCCAAGAGGAAACCTCACTCTCTGCCTCTGTAACAAACCAGCAAAAAAGAAAGCCGAAAGAATGAGCTAGTCAAAATCGGTTAGAACTGGGAGGTGGGAAATGCATTCCCTAAAATGTTACCTCAGCATATTTAATGAGATGTGAAACCTCTCCTTAAGCAACATTCCACTGACTTTTCACAAGAGCAGTCACACAGTCCAACTCGATTTAATACATTGTGCAAATGCAATTTAATACTAAGTGTGAAATGATTTGCTTTGATAGGAAGAACTTGCAGCATTGATTTAAAATAAAGGGGATCATTCTAAAAGGCGACAAAAGAGCAGATGGACCTGGGTGATATCTGTACTAACCATTGAAGGTAGGGCAGATTGAGGGTGGTGTTAATAAACCATACAGTATCCTAGGCTTTATTAATAGGGGCATAACGTGCAAGAGCAAGATTATTTGAAACTGGTATAAAACACTGATTGAGACTCAACTGGATTATTGAGCTTGGTTGTGGAGGCCACACTTACGGTAGGATGTGAAGGCATTAGAGACAGTGCAGAAAAGGGAATGGTTCCAGGGTTGAGGAATTCCAGTTATGTTGATAAATTGGAGAAATTAGAATTTACTTGGAGAAGGGAAGGTTTGAGAGCAGATTTGTTCGGGATGATCACAATCAATTAAAAAAAAATTTAGAGTACCCAATTCTTTTTTTTCCAATTAAGGGGCAATTTAGCGTGGCCAATCCACCTACCCTGCACATCTTTGGGTTGTGGGGGTGAAACCCACGCAAACACGGGGAGAATGTGCAAACTCCACACAGGCAGTGACCCAGAGCCGGGATCGAACCTGGGACCTTGGCGCCGTGAGGCAGCAGGGCTAACCCAGGGATGATCACAATCATGAGGGACAGACAGCACAGTGGCGCAGTGGTTAGCGCTGCTGCATCATGGCGCTGAGGACCTGGGTTCACTGTCCGTGTGGAGTTTGCACATTCTCCCACAACCCAAAGACGCGCAGGGTAGGTGGATTGGCCACTCTAAATTGTAATTTTTTTTTTTTAATCCTGAGGGACGACGTCCGGTGGTGGCCATGGAGTGAGTGGTCGCACATTTGGTGGCTCTTGCTCAAGGCGGATTTTTTCAGTCTTTTCCCTGCCCAAAGTGCCAAGTATTTATGTCACTTGAGTTCGCACACTTGAGGAGCTAAGGCAGATATGGCCTTTTTGGAGATGTACCTGAAGATAGGTGACCAGACAAGGTTGAGGAAAAAATGGGTAGTGCCGGTGTTCCATTGTGGAGAGGAATGGGGATGGGTTGGAGTTTCCCAAGGTAGAGGAGGAGCTGGTTCAGGCACTGGGGCCATCAATTGGTTTGAGGGAGGTGATGGACAGTATAGGGGTGATGCAGACAGGGAAGCTTCCAGGGTCGGAAGGGTTCCCAGTGGAGGTTTATAAAATGTTTGGGGAGGACCTGGGGCCACTGCTGGTGAGGGTGTATAATGAGGCAAGGGAGAGGGGGGGGGGGGGAAACTACCCTCTACATTGTCGCAGGCTTCCAGCTCCCCAATTTAAAAAAGGATAAGGATCCGGATCAGTGTGGGTCGTACTGCCGATATCATTACTGAATGTAGATGCCAAGTTGTTGGCAAAAGGGTTTGTCCTTGTGAATTGAGGACATCGTGCAGGGGATGATAGGTGAAGACCAAACGGTTTTGTGAATGGGAGGCGGTTGACGGCAAATGTGAAGAGGCTGCTCAATGTAATCATGATGCCTCCAGAGGGGCAGGTGGTGGAGGGAATGGTGGCGATGGATGCAGAGAAGGCGGTCGACCGGGTGGAGTGGGAGCATCTGCTGGAGGTGTTGGCCGTTCAGACAGGAGTTTGTGGACTGGGTTGGACAAGGTGCTAGTGTGTGGACGAACCGAGTGAGTTCAGGGTATTTTTTGGCTGCATCGGGGGATGTGGTGGGGTGCCCACTCTCCCTGTTGTTTTGCGGCTTGGCTATAGAGCCGCTGGCAATGGCTCTTGGGGCATCGAGCACAGGGTATCACTATATGCGGATCAACCTGTGGTTACACATTTCAGACCCATTGGGCAGTATCGGGGACATTTTGGAGATTTTAGAGAAATTTGGCCGGTTCTCCGGTTACAAGGTGAACATGGGAAAGAGTGAGGTATTCCCGATTCATCTAGAGGGCAGGAGAGGAGGTTAGGGGAATTGCCGTTTAGGGTGGTGGGGCGAGCATTAAATACTTGGCTATTCAAGTGACTCGGGTTTGGGCACAGCTGTACAAGTTGAACCCGACTCGGCTGGTGGAGCAGATGAAAGGGGATTTCAAGAGATGTCATTGACAGCGCGGGTACAGACAGTAAAAATGACAGTGCTGCCAAGGTTTCTGTTTATGTTCTGAAACCTCCCAATCTTCATCCCAACGCCATTTTTTGAGAAGGTTAATGCGTTGATCTCTGGGTTTTTGTGGGCGGGAAAGACCCCACAGGTTAGGAGGATCTTCCTGGAGCAGGGTGAAGGGGGGCGGGCTGGCGCTGCCGAACATGAATGTCACTATGGCTAGGAAATGGGCTGGCGGGAGGGGTCGATGTGGGGTCAGATGGAAGCGGCATTGTATAGGAATATGAGCGTGAGGGCTTTGTTGTCAGCGCCTCTGCCGTTGGCGCCGCCCAAGTACTTTGTGAGCCCAGTGGTGGTGTTGGTCCTGACGATGTGGGGCAGTGGAGGCAGCATCTGGGGCTGGAGGGTGCCTCGGTATGGTGGGGATGTGATCATAGGGGGCACATTTGTGAGGTTGGAGGACCTGGAGGAAGAGAGGGAATGGTTTAGGTACCTACAGGTCAGGGATTTCAGAAGGAGAGAGGTGCCGCCCCTGGGGTTGCAGAATAAGGTACTGTCGAGGGCCAAGATAGGGGAGGGAATGTGTCCAATGCTTACAGGGAGTTGATGGACTGGGAGGGAACCCTGGTAAAGCGCAAGTGGAAGGAGGACGTGGGAGGTGAGGCGGGGGCCGAGACGTGGGCAGAGGCGCAGGGTGAACACATCCTCGTTGTGTGTGAGGTTAAGCTTAATTCAGTTTAAGGTAATTCATAGAGCACATATGACGGTAGCGAGGATGAGTAGGTTCTTTGAGGGGGTAGAGGATAGGTGTGGGCTGTGCGTTGGGGGGGAGGGGCGCAAATCAAGTCCACATGTTCTTGGCTTGTCCAAGGCCAAGGCTGAAGGGGTTCTGGCAGGTAATGTGCAAGGTGCTGGGGTGGAGGTGGTCCCAAGTCCAGAGGTAGCGATATTCGGGGTGTCGGAAGACCCGGGAGTCCAGGGGATGAGAGAGGCTGATGTTCTGGTCTTTGTCTCCCTGATAGCTCGGAGACGGATTATGCTTGGGTGCAGTGGCTCGGAGCCACTGAAAGCGGGGGTGAGGGTGAGCGACCTGGTGGAATTCCTGAGGCTGGAGAAGGTCAAGTTCATCCTGTGGGGGTCGGTGGGTGGGTTCACTCGGAGGTGGAAGCCTTTTGTTGATTTCTTTTAGGAGGTTTAAGGGTCAGCAGAGGGGGAATGGGGAAGGTGGGATGTGAGAAGGGGGCGGTATTAGGGGAGCGTGGATGTTGGCTGTTTATAATGTTATTTGGCTGTTCTTCTACTTTTGCTTATATGAAAATGCCTTGGAATAAAATATTTTAAAAAAGAAATGAGGGACCTGGATGGGGAGAAATTGTTCCCATTGGTGGAAGGATGAAGAATGAGAGTGCAGAATTAAGTGATTGGCAGGAGAAGGAAGGACACACGGAAAGAAAAAAAATTTTCACACAGCGAATGTTAGGATCTGGAATGTACTGTCTGTGAGTGTGGTGGAGACAGATTTACACAGCGAGTGGTTAGGATCTGGAATGTATTGTCTGTGAGTGTGGTGGAGACAGATTCACACAGCGAGTGGTTAGGATCTGGAATGTACCGTCTGAGAGTGTGGTGGAGACAGATTCACACAGCGAGTGGTTAGGATCAGGAATGTACTGTCTGTGTGTGTGGTGGAGACAGATTCACACAGCGAGTGGTTAGGATCTGGAATGCACTGTCTGTGAGTGTGGTGGAGACAGATTTACACAGCGAGTGGTTAGGATCTGGAATGTATTGTCTGTGAGTGTGGTGGAGACAGATTCACACAGCGAGTGGTTAGGATCAGGAATGTACTGTCTGTGTGTGTGGTGGAGACAGATTCACACAGCGAGTGGTTAGGATCTGGAATGTACTGTCTGTGAGTGTGGTGGAGACAGATTCACACAGCGAGTGGTTAGGATCTGGAATGTACTGTCCGAGAGTGTGGTAGAGGCTGTTTCAATTACGGCATTCAAAAGGTGAATGGATCGTTATCTGTAAAGGAGAGCTTTGGAAGGCTACGGGGAAATGGCACTGGATGAGGTATTCTTGCAGAGAGCCAGCTTCGACACAATGGGTTGATTGGCTTCCTTCTGTGCTGAAGGGTGGGCATGCACAGCACTGAGGGAGTGCAGCACAGTCGATGACTCCGAGCTTAGTTAAGGCTTCAAACCTAATCCCCTACTCCACATTCTGATCAACATCAAAGTTTGTGCAGTATTAATGAGGATCAGGTAGACCCTTGTACAACACAAAGAAAAGCAGCAGAAAAACCCCAACAACAGGTCTCTCACCAAATGGCTGTGTCTGAAGGCTGAATTCCCTAGTATTTCCCATTGGTAGGCTCTTCCGGTTCTCCACAGAAAATCCTGCCCTGTAGCTAAACAGCAGCCAGTTAAATTCAGCACTCTCATCTCCAAGTCAGAAGATTGTAGGTTCAAGCCTCACCCCAGAGATTTAAAGCATAAAATCTCGACTGACGCTCCCCTTGTGCAGTACTGCCAGAGCACTGCACATTTGAGGGGTGCTTTTTTTTTTTGGCTGAGACATAAGGCTGAGGCCCCACCTGCCCTCTTCAGGTGGAGGCACCAGGCCCCACGACACAATCGCGCTGAACAGCATAGGAGTTCTCCCCGGTGACCGGCCTAATATTTATCCGTCACTCAACAGCACTGAGCCAGATGATCTGCTCATTATCACATTGCTGGTTACGGGAGCTTCTGAGTACAGACTGGCTGCCATATTCAAAAAGTGCAACAAAAGTTTTTTATTGGCTGTAAAGCACCTCGGGACATTTTTGAAAAAATAGTCTACAAGGCAAGAGTCAGACGTACCTGAAGTGCTTGTAGATGTGCGTTGATAGCATAAGGTGCAATGCAAATCTTATTAATGGTTAACCATCTACAATTGTAAATCCTTTCCTTCAGTAATGTTTAACCAAACATAGAGAATGGAAACCACAAATTCAGCACAAGACCATCTCCCTAAAGCAGCCAATTACACTGACCCCATGGTAAAGCTGCGATGGTCTGAACACACGGAAATAAATTGAAAGGGAGAAAATAATTCCAACAACTACAAAGACTTGCATTTCTATAGCATTATTCATATCCACAAGATGTCCGAAAGATGTCCGAAAGTGCTTTAAGAAACAAGGAAGTTATTTTGGAGTGCAGTCACTGTTGTAAAGCAGGAAACTCTTCAGCCAAACTGCTCACTGAAAGTTCCCACAAACTGGAATGTGATAATTGTAGTGTACTGAAACTTGAATTGTGTATTTTGTTCACTTGTAACAGCAGAAGGAGTTTCTCAGAAGAGATAATAAAGAATCCATGTTTAACAGCTCTACGCGGTTCTCTCTCTAAATGTCTCTGGCTGAATATACATCCTAACCCATGAACTTCACAATGAACTTCACAATAACGACCAGATAATTTAGATTCTTTTCCGTCCTAGTGATGTTGGTTAAGGGGTAATTATTGGCCAGGGCACATATGAACATTTGAATTAGGCGCAGGAGTAGGCCAAGCGGCCTTTTGAGCCGGCTCAGTCATTCAATAGGATCATGGCTAATCTCATCTAACTTCAACTGCACATTTCTGCCTACCTTTGATAACCTTTCACCCCCTTGTTAATCAAGAATCTGTCTCAAGATATTCAAAGTCTCGGCTTCCATCACCTTTTGAGGAAGAGAGTTCCAAAGACTTACTACAGGAGGAAAAAAAATTCTCCTAATTTCTGTCCTCATGGGCAACCCCTTATTTTTAAACAATGATTTTCTCGCAAGAGGGCGGCAAAGAGAACCCCCCTGTTCTTCACTGATTCCTTTACATCCAATTGAGAGGATGCATGTGGGGCCTCGACTGAATGATTCATTGGAAAGATGGCACCCCATTGGGGGCATCAGCCTGGGGTTAGTGCTCAAGTCCCAGGAGTGGGACCCAGAATGCATGATCACTTGTCTCAGAGGCAACAGTGGTACCCACTAACTCACTCACAGCTGACGGAGGGAGAGGAGGGGAAAAAACAGGAATGGTGCCGGAAGGTAACTGTTGCGTCCGGATATGAGGATAGTCAACAGGAAGTTAGCATGGAACCCAAATGGTGGACAGTTAACTCTGATCTCGGATAGACTGATGCTGAGCGCAAGTTGCAGAGTTCAAGGTCACAAGCAATGATGGCGCTCCTTCAGACAGCTGAAGGACCCCCTCATGTTGAACGGTTAGAACACATAAAAATTATATGGGCATGATGTCAGTCCAATTAGACCATACGGACACAATAAAGTACAGTTTATATGGGAGCTGCTGAATAGAATTTGCTGCAGCTCACAGCTGCAGTACACTGTTTAGAGCTGGAACGTAGCCAATTCCCATGACAAGGGAGTGTAACCCAGCCTGGCTCGCTCCAACACCGGCCCCCTTCCTCCAACATCCATTTACCAAAAGGTCAACTCCAACTAGCAGGTGGGGGGTAGGTCACCATTAACTGCAACCCTAGCTCCGCAATCACAATTCAGTGTCTATTAACAGCAGCCTCTGGGTAGGAGTTCCTTCCTGTTTCGATGTTATATAAAATATCTTTTGATGCCCCCCAAGGAAGTGTTAAGCAAATAGAAGGTAAGGTTACTATGGCAATGAGGGATCACGGGCCCCTGGGCATCTTAAGTCCGTAGGGAGCGGGAAAGGGTGTTCCAACAATGGAATTGGCCCCCGACGCTGGGAAATCATTTGGATGGGTGGGCAGTCAGGGCAGCCTCTAAGGTCAGTCTGAAGCACTTCCAGTCG
Source organism: Scyliorhinus canicula (assembly GCF_902713615.1). Taxonomy (NCBI): domain Eukaryota; kingdom Metazoa; phylum Chordata; class Chondrichthyes; order Carcharhiniformes; family Scyliorhinidae; genus Scyliorhinus; species Scyliorhinus canicula. Next base: position 150,834,907 of record NC_052147.1, read on the forward strand.
ACTGAGCTGGTCTGAAAGGTCTTTTCGTCAGTGGCATTGTCCGAGTTCACTCGGAGGTGAGGAGAGCAGAGTAGGAAGATTATCCCTGGTGACATTCTTCTGCACAAAATATGGGGGCGGGGTGGAGGCATCAGGGTGGTGATACAGGGGGGCTGGCATACCACTGGTCACCAGCCGTGGCTTAGTGTGCACCACACTCGCCTCCGGGTTGGATGGTTGTGGGTTCAGGTCCTGCTCCAGCACTTTGAGCACAACAAAAATCAGGCTGGCACTCCCAATGCAGTACTGAAGGAGAGCAGGGTGGCACGGTGGCACAGTGGTTAGCACTGCTCCTTCACGGCGCCAAGGTCCCAGGTTTGATCCCAGCCCTGGGTCACTGTCCATGTGGAGTTTGCACATTCTTCCCGTGTCTGCATGGGTCTCACGCCCACAACCCAAAGATGTGCAGGCTAGGTAGATTGGCCATGCTAAATTGCCCCTTAATTGGAAAAAATTAATTGGGAAAATTCATTTTTCAAAAGGTACTGATACATTAAACCATGGCCCTATCTGCAGTCTCAGATGGACGTCAAAGATCCCGTGACCGTATTTTGAAGCAGCACGAGGATTATTCTGACAATATTTATCACTCAATCAACATCAAAAACTGGTCATCATCACATTACTGTCTATGGGAGCTTACTGTGTGGAAATTGAGTGTCACATTCCGCACATTAGAACAGTGTCTACATCACACAAACATTTAATTGGCTGTGAGGAGCTTGGTGATTTCTTTCAATTGGGTAAGGCAGGCACTGTACTAATGCAAGTCTTTCTGATCTGCCCTTCTCAAGGCCTTGATCTCCCCGGCCCTCATTCAAAGTCACTCCCTTGTGATTGAAAACTCTTTGAAGAGTGAGGCATTCCGCAGTCTCCAGCAAAAGCATCAATTAACAAATACTTTTGATTTTTAAAAAACTTTAAAACATTATTGAAATGTCTCTTGTCTTGTTTTCATGGACACATTTAAGTGACAGCATCGTGGATCTTTTGACTACATCAGTTTTTAAACAGGCTCTTTGTGTTGTTGACTCCTGGCCAAGAAATGGGTTCAGCCTCCCACTCGAATACACGGTGGATTTAATGGCTCGTCTCCATCTCTGTAAGAGGTCACCCAGACTCTGCAATACTCAACTCCATCCACTTTACATTAAGCAAAACAGCAATTCCTTCTCACGTACTGGCGCTGCCTCACGCTGGGAACCTTGTGTGTTCTTCTGTGTGTGAGTGTGGATGGGAAGCATTAGCAGGTTCCGAGAGCACAGACCATCACAGTCAAACCTAAGCCTCTGCCCACTCCATTTGCAAAGAATTTGACAGCTGGCCGAGTCCACTGAACAGTTTTATTGTCTTGTCTTGTGGCTGACAGGCTTGGAAATATGGGTTCAACCTGAACATCACTCACTGAGTCACAGGAACATGAAGACTTGGTCAAGGCAGCATCAAACGTACTACCATAAGGACTTGCATTTGTATAGCGCTGTGCTTTTGTGGATGTGTTAACAGTTCACGCAGAGAGCCAGAGTTTCTGTGGCAACACACTCTTATACATGTGTTTTTTCTGTGGGAGGTTTTGGGGCGGTTTGGGTTTGGGCAGGGGTTTATGGATTGGGTCCAGCTGTTGTACCGGGCACCAGTAGCAAGTAGCGGATGAGCTTGGAATATTTCAGGCTGCACCGGAGGATGAGGCAGGGATGTCCACTCTCCCCATTGCTCTTTGCCTTGGCTATAGAGCCATTGGCAATGGCACTAAGAGCATCAGAGACTGGCCGGAAATAGTACGGGGTGGGAGGGGGAGCACAGGGTCTCGTTGTACATGGACGACCTACTGCTCTATCAAATCCTTTAACAGTTATTGAGGGGATTGTGGGCATGTTGGAGGAATTTGGCCGGTTCTCAGGATATAAATTGAACATGGGGAAGAGCGAGGTCTTTCTGATCCAGGCCAGGGGGCAGGAGAAGAGGCTGGGGGAGTTGTCGTTTAGAGTAGTGGGGGCGAGCTTTCGAGATCTGCATATTAAGGTGGCGCGGGGGTGAGAGCAGCTGCATAAGCTGAATTTGACTCAGTTGGTGGAACAGATGAAGGGGGATTTCAGGAGGTGGGATGCGCTCCCGCTGTCACTGGCGGGCCAGGTGTAATCGGTGAAGATGACGGTTCTCCCGAGGTTTTTGTTTGTGTTTCAGAAACTCTCGATCTTAATTCCCAAGGCTGTTTTTAGGAGGGCGAATGTGCTGATTTCAGGGATAAAGCCCCGCGGGTGAAGAAGATGCTGCTGGAGTGGGATCGGGGGCTGGGGGGGCTTGTCTCTCTCAAACTTCATGAACTACTACTGGGCGACAAATATAGCCATGGTTAGGAAGTGGGGGAGGGGTCGGTATGGAAGCGGATGGAGGCAGCCTCTTGCAAGGACTCGTGTTTGGGGCCTTTGTAGACAGCGCCTTTACCTTTCTTGCCGGCCAGGTACTCTACTAGCTCGGTAGTGGCGACAGCCCTGAGGGTGCGGAGACAGTGGAGGCCGGACATGAGGCTGGAGGGGCCTCGGTTTGGTCACCAATCTGTGGGAATCATAGGTTTGCTCTGGGGCGGCTAGATGGGGGTTTCGGGGTGACAACAGGCAGGGATTGAGCGTTTGGGGACCTATTCATTGGTGGGCAGCTTGGAGGGGTTGGTGGAAACAATGTAGCGTGGACAATCCACCTATCTGCACATCTTTGGGTTGTGGGGGTGAAACCCACACAGACACGTGGAGAATGTGCAAACTCCACACGGACAGTGATCCAGGGCCGGGATTCAAACCCGGGTCCTCAGCGCCGCAGTCCCAGTGCTAACCACTATGCCACATGCCATCCCAAAAGAAAGATCTTTTGAGACTGCTTTCAAGAAAGATACCTGACCCTGCCAGAGTAATGCAAAATCTTTGCCTCAGAAATCTTCTCTGCTCACTTTTGGCCAAAAGCTAACTCTGAACCTCAAGACTTAACCGTTTCTACCCATGGCTCCTCTCATTAACTCTATCATCTCACTAAACTGAACACAATATTTCTAATTAACTCCTCCACAGGGAATCCTCTTAATCTGAATAAAAATACATTAGCCCAAACTTTTACAATGCTTTAATTGCACCTGTGTCAAAAACAAACCTAGCTATCTTTCATGCCAGGATTTTAAAAAACATGACTGCAGCAGTCATACACAGGATTTTACCCGTTACGGCACCAAATACATCTAATACATTATATCTAAAATTCCTGCATTCATCACACTACATTTCTAAGCACTAGCGTCCTTATTGAAGCCAGCTCCACAAGCATTCAGGCAGCACCCCTGAAAATCAGCATCAATGGACTAGACACCGTGTCGCGAAGACCAAAAACTGTCTCCTCCGACCAAGTCCTGTTTTTGCAGCTCTCAAATGACCAGCATTCCAGGGCAGGATAAAGAAAATGCTTCAAAGACCCTGCCAAACTCTCCTTGAAGCACAGCAGCATTGACGTTGATGACTGGCAGGAGTTTGCTGTCAATGGCGGGGACCTGTCCATCAAGTTGCATTAGGCGATGAATCCCAGCACCTTGATGGTCAGACAGAGAAAGAAAGAAAAGAGAAGTAAATCTGGGTCGCACGACCTCATTGGACGAACTGCCCGCTCTAACCAAAGGGTTGAGATGGAGTCACATGGTGACCCGGGGCAGAATTCCGTGGCCCTCAATAGACGCAATCCCCGAATTGGGGGGTGGGGGGGGCAGCCGCTGTCGGTGCTTCACAAACACTGTATGCTATCTGTAAATCCCACCCCCAGAGGTTGTGAAACGTACTCCATTAATAAGAATCTTTCGTTTACAATTGTGGAAAGGTGCAGGTGGATGAACCAACGGAGTTCTTGGTGAAACGAGGGTGCAGCACAGAGGCAGACGGAATGTGTGTGATCTGTAGTTAGACCCAAAGGGCTGGATATGCCCTGTAGGTTAGCGGTCCAGTGGGTGGAGCCATCACTTTAATTGAAAAGTTTTAAAAGTTGCTGAGAGGGCACCCCCTCCGACATGAAGCAGCCCCCTTTCTCGCTTATCCGAACTGCAGCTTCCCCCTGTGCTGGAGCTCCTTATTGGCCACCAGCTAGGAGAACTTGCCCAGTGTTACTGGAGGGGAGATGGCTGTACAATGATCATACCTACAATAAGCAGCAGTAGAATGAGCTGCTGCTGCCCTCTGCTGATGGCCCTCAGAAGTGCAAAGAACTGGAGAGAAGTTAGGAGTTTTGTTCCATTCACTTATGGGACGTGGGTTCGCTGTCCAGGCCAATATTTAGCACCCATCGCTAATTACCCTTCCGACACTGGTGCTGAGCCACCTCCTCGATTCGCTGCAACAAGCTATAGGACGGTAAAGTGGTACTACCCCTCTCCTCAAAAGTGCCACTCTGTGCTGGTGTAGACTCCGGCACTTTCTGCAGTTGACCAGGGCCTCTGCTCACATCCTGATTCACACCCCCGTTAACTCCTATGCTCACTTGCTCCTGAGAGAGAACATGATCATATTTGTCAATAACTGACGGCCATTTTATAGCATTGTGGGAACACTGATACCATTTTATTTTATTTATTCAAAGGCAGAAACACATGATTGACTCCCTTAGCAACTGACAGTCCCAAGTTAAATATCATGACACGATTTAAATGTCTTTTTTTCCCCTCTCCATTAGTGAGTGTTTCATGAGTAAACATACCTCTGCCTTAGAATCTCTACAGTGCAGAAAGAGGCCATTCAGCCCATCAGTCTGCACCAGCCCTCTGAAAGAGCACCCTACCTAGGCACACTCCTCCCTCTCGCCGCCTCCCCCCCCCCCCCCCCCCCCCCCTCCCCACCACCCCCCACCATCCCTGTCACCCCTAACCTAATCTGCCCACTCCTGGACACTAAGGGGGCAATTTAGCATGGCTAATCCACCTAACCCGCACATCATTGGACTGCGGGAGGAAACCGGAGCACCAGGAGGACACCTGCGCCGATATGGGGAGAAAGTGCAAGCTCCACATAGACGGTCACCCGAGGCCGGAATTGACTTGGACCCTGGTGCTGTGAGGCAGCAGTGCTAACCACTGTGCTGCCGTGCTGCCCAGTCCTAGCGCTGTGAGGCAGCAGTGCTAACCACTGTGCTGCCGTGCTGCCCAGTCCTGGCGCTGTGAGGCAGCAGTGCTAACCACTGTGCTGCCGTGCTGCCCAGTCCTAGCGCTGTGAGGCAGCAGTGCTAACCACTGTGCTGCCGTGCTGCCCAGTCCTGGCGCTGTGAAGCAGCAGTCTTCAGCTAAACTCCTTTCTCTTGCAAACCCTCTCCCATAAGAACATACAAATTAGGAGCAGGAGGAGGCCACTGCTGCACCATTCAATAAGATCTTGGCTGATCTGATTGCAACCTCAACCTCCCACTCCTGCCAACTCCCTGATAACCTTACACCCGCATATTAGTCAAGAATCTATCTAGCTCTGCTTCATATTCTGCATCCACTGCCTTTTGAGGAAGAGAGTTCTAGAGGCTCATTACACGGCAAGAAAACATTTCATAGAATTTACAGTGCAGGAGGCCATTCGGCCCATTGACTTTGCACTGGCCCTTGGAAAGAGCACCCTACTTAAGCCCATGCCTCCACCCTATCCCCGTTACTCCAAAACCCCACCTAAACTTTTAGACACTAAGGGACAATTTAGAGTGGCCAATGCACCTAACCTGCACATCTGTGGACTGAGAGGGGAAACTCCACACGGATGCAGGAAGAAAGTGCAAACTCCACACGGACAGTCACCCAAGGCCGGAATCCTGGAACGGTGAGGCAGCAGTGCTAACCACTGTGTCGCCCTCATCTCTGTTGCAAATGGGCTACCCCTTATTTCCAAACAGTGACCCCCAGTTCTATATTCTCACACAAGAGGAAACATCCTCTCCACATCCACCCTTTCAGTATCCATCAGGATCTTGTATGTTTAAATCAAGTTGCCTCTTACTCTTCGAAACTCCAGTAGAAGTATTTCTCGCCTGTTCAACCTTTTCTTATAAGACAACTCGCCCAATCCTGGAATCGTGGCTACTCTCGCATCTTGGGAAGCAAACATTTGCATTTATGTAATGCCCTCTATCACATCAGCATCGTGCTTCACACCCAGTCAAACACTTAAGTATAGGCACTGTTGTAATGTAGGAAACACAGCCAATCTGCTCACAGCAAACAGCCATAAACAATGAGATAATCACCAGATATTCTGTCTTTGTGATGTTAGTTAGGGATAAATATTGGACACCAAGGTTAATCCTCTTTGATATTGTGCTATGCAATCTCCCACATCCACCGGAGGAGGAAGAACCCGAGGTGGGGGTGACTGGACGAGCTGGAGGGTGACTGAGAGAGTGGGGGGGGGGGGGGGAAAGAGGGTGGGGGGGCGGGGGGGGGGGGAAAGAGGGTGGGGGGGGGGAAAGAGGGTGGGGGGGGGAAAGAGGGGGGGGGTGACTGAGAGAGCGGGGGGGGGGGGGGGGGTGACTGAGAGGGCTGGGGGGTGACCGGGCGAGTGACTGGGCGAGCTGGGATGCATGTAGAAAACTGGTTTTCTTTTAACAACTAGGTACAACTAACTATTTACATCACACCCACCCAGTACTCAGACATAAACTCACACACTTTCTTGCACACCATTTATTCATTGCAGTTTGTGCCTTGTCCAGTAGAGGGTGCTGACAGATCATGGTTCGGTCACTGACACCAGCATTCCCAGGTTGTGTCAATGTGTCACAGAATCATAAAATCCCCACAGTGCAGAAGGAGGCCACTCAGCCCATCGAGTCTGCACCAACCCTTTGAAAGAGCACCACCCAGACACACAACCCCACTAAGGGACAATTTTAGCATGGTCAAACCATCTAACCTTCACATCTTTGGACTGTGGGAGGAAACCCACGCAGACAGGGGGAGAAAGTGCAAACTCCACACAGTCAGTCACCCAAAGCTGGAATTGAACCCAGGTTCTTGGTGCTAACCACTGTGCCGTTACCATGTCTGATCCATAAGGAGTGTCAATTCTCTTTTAGGAAAGAGATCATTATTACCGCTTGTTGGGAAAACACTTGCATTTCTATCGCACCTCCCACCTCAATGCAAAGCCAATGAGGTGCTTGTGAAGTGTCACCACTGCTACGATGGGCAGTGTGGGCAAAGCAAGCTCCCACAAGCAGCAATGTGATAACAATCAGATTTTTTGTGCTGTTGGTTGAGGGCCAGCACAATGGGGATAGCTCCCGACTCTTCCTCACAACAGGATTTTGGGATCGTTCACATCCGCCCCAGAGCAAGGCCCCAGTTTATCGTTTGATCTAAAAAAAATGGCAGCCTCTGACAATGCAGCACTCCCTCTGTGCTGCCAGCCAGGATTTCATGCTGAAGTCTCCCAAGTGGAAATCAAACCCACTACCTCGGACTCGGTAGAGTGCAGTTGACTGAGCTACAGCGAAAAAAGGAAGATAAATCAGCTCCACAACGTATCAGAACCCACAGGACAGGTGAAAGCAACAACAAAGGAAAGCCAGATCCAATTTCACTTGGAGGTGTGTGACACCAATGAAGTGAGGCAATGGAAGAGATGGGTTGTCAGATCTGCTGATTGCTCAAAGCAGACTCAGCTTCTTGCACTCAATCCATTATCTGTCCCATTATCAACACTGGAACTTTCCCCATTCTGAGGCAGCTGTTCAAACACCCCACCGTTCAGCACCTTTATTGTTAGCCGGACAGCTCCTCCACACAACCACACCTCCCTCCCGGGAAACCCAAAGCCACCTTCCCACTGTCAAATCGCTCTCACCAAAGCGCCTCAGCACAAACAGCCCGAGAACACAGCAGGCGAGTTTCCAATAAACAGCATGTGGATCCAACATGACGGACAGATACATAGTGTCTTTCACAACTTCGGGTCATTGCAGAGCCCTTTACCACCCCTCCATCCCATCACTGCTATAATGTATATCCACCCCATCGCTGCTGTAATGTATATCCATCCCATCACTGCTGTAATGTATATCCACCCCATCGCTGCTGTAATGTATATCCATCCCATCACTGCTGTAATGTATATCCATCCCATCGCTGCTGTAATGTATATCCATCCCATCGCTGCTGTAATGTACATCCATCCCATCACTGCTGTAATGTACATCCGCCCCATCACTGCTGTAATGTATATCCATCCCATCACTGCTGTAATGTAGATCCACCCCATCGCTGCTGTAATGTATATCCATCCCATCACTGCTGTAATGTACATCCACCCCATGGCTGCTGTAATGTATATCCATCACATCACTGCTGTAATGTATATCCATCCCATCGCTGCTGTAATGCACATCCACCCCATCGCTACTGTAATGCACATCCACCCCATCGCTGCTGTAATGTACATCCATCCCATCACTGCTGTAATGTACATCCATCCCATCACTGCTGTAATGTAGATCCACCCCATCGCTGCTGTAATGTATATCCACCCCATCGCTGCTGTAATGTATATCCATCCCATCACTGCTGTAATGTATATCCACCCCATCACTGCTGTAATGTATATCCACCCCATCGCTGCTGTAATGTATATCCACCCCATCGCTGTTGTAATGCACATCCACCCCATCGCTGCTGTAATGTATATCCACCCCATCGCTGCTGTAATGTATATCCACCCCATCGCTGTTGTAATGCACATCCACCCCATCGCTGTTGTAATGCACATCCACTCCATCACTGCTGTAATGTATATCCATCCCATCGCTGCTGTAATGTATATCCATCCCATCGCTGCTGTAATGTACATCCGCCCCATCACTGCTGTAATGTATATCCACCCCATCGCTGCTGTAATGTACATCCGCCCCATCACTGCTGTAATGTATATCCATCCCATCACTGCTGTAATGTAGATCCACCCCATCGCTGCTGTAATGTATATCCATCCCATCACTGCTGTAATGTACATCCACCCCATGGCTGCTGTAATGTATATCCATCACATCACTGCTGTAATGTATATCCATCCCATCGCTGCTGTAATGCACATCCACCCCATCGCTGCTGTAATGCACATCCACCCCATCGCTGCTGTAATGTACATCCATCCCATCACTGCTGTAATGTATATCCATCCCATCACTGCTGTAATGTACATCCATCCCATCACTGCTGTAATGTAGATCCACCCCATCGCTGCTGTAATGTATATCCACCCCATCGCTGCTGTAATGTATATCCACCCCATCGCTGCTGTAATGTATATCCACCCCATCGCTGTTGTAATGCACATCCACCCCATCGCTGCTGTAATGTATATCCACCCCATCGCTGCTGTAATGTATATCCACCCCATCGCTGTTGTAATGCACATCCACCCCATCGCTGTTGTAATGCACATCCACTCCATCACTGCTGTAATGTATATCCATCCCATCGCTGCTGTAATGTATATCCATCCCATCGCTGCTGTAATGTATATCCATCCCATCGCTGCTGTATTGTACATCCACCCCATCGCTGCTGTAATGTATATCCACCCCATCGCTGCTGTAATGTACATCCGCCCCATCACTGCTGTAATGTATATCCATCCCATCACTGCTGTAATGTAGATCCACCCCATCGCTGCTGTAATGTATATCCATCCCATCACTGCTGTAATGTACATCCACCCCATGGCTGCTGTAATGTATATCCACCCCATCGCTGTTGTAATGCACATCCACCCCATCGCTGTTGTAATGCACATCCACTCCATCACTGCTGTAATGTATATCCATCCCATCACTGCTGTAATGTATATCCATCCCATCGCTGCTGTAATGCACATCCACCCCATCGCTGCTGTAATGCACATCCACCCCATCGCTGCTGTAATGTACATCCATCCCATCACTGCTGTAATGTATATCCATCCCATCACTGCTGTAATGTACATCCATCCCATCACTGCTGTAATGTAGATCCACCCCATCGCTGCTGTAATGTATATCCACCCCATCGCTGCTGTAATGTATATCCACCCCATCGCTGCTGTAATGTATATCCACCCCATCGCTGCTGTAATGTATATCCACCCCATCGCTGTTGTAATGCACATCCACCCCATCGCTGTTGTAATGCACATCCACTCCATCACTGCTGTAATGTATATCCATCCCATCGCTGCTGTAATGTACATCCACCCCATCGCTGCTATAATGTATATCCACCCCATCGCTGCTGTAATGTATATCCACCCCATCGCTGCTGTAATGTATATCCATCCCATCGCTGCTGTAATGTACATCCACTCCATCACTGCTGTAATGTATATCCACCCCATCGCTGCTGTAATGTATATCCACCCCATCGCTGCTGTAATGTATATCCACCCCATCGCTGCTGTAATGTATATCCATCCCATCGCTGCTGTAATGTATATCCATCCCATCGCTGCTGTAATGTATATCCATCCCATCGCTACTGTAATGTATATCCACCCCATCGCTGCTGTAATGTACATCCACCCCATCGCTGCTGTAATGTACATCCACCCCATCGCTGCTGTAATGTATATCCATCCCATCGCTGCTGTAATGTACATCCACCCCATCACTGCTGTAATGCACATCAACCCCATCACTGCTGTAATGTACATCCAGCCCATCGCTGCTGAAATGTATATCCATCCCATCACTGCTGTAATGTACATCCACCCCATCACTGCTTTAATGTACATCCACTCCATCACTGCTGTAATGTATATCCATCCCATCACTGCTGTAATGTACATCCACCCCATCGCTGCTGTAATGTATATCCATCCCATCACTGCTGTAATGTACATCCATCCCATCACTGCTGTAATGTACATCCATCCCATCACTGCTGTAATGTATATCCACCCCATCGCTGCTGTAATGTATATCCACCCCATCACTGCTTTAATGTACATCCACTCCATCACTGCTGTAATGTACATCCACCCCATCGCTGCTGTAATGTAGATCCACCCCATCGCTGCTGTAATGTAGATCCACCCCATCGCTGCTGTAATGTATATCCACTCCATCACTGCTGTAATGTACATCCACCCCATCGCTGTTGTAATGTATATCCATCCCATCGCTGCTGTAATGTATATCCATCCCATCACTGCTGTAATGTATATCCATCCCATCGCTGCTGTAATGTATATCCATCCCATCACTGCTGTAATGTATATCCATCCCATCACTGCTGTAATGCAGATCCACCCCATCGCTGCTGTAATGTATATCCACTCCATCACTGCTGTAATGTATATCCACCCCATCACTGCTTTAATGTACATCCACCCCATGGCTGCTGTAATGTATATCCGCCCCATCACTGCTGTAATGTATATCCATCCCATCACTGCTGTAATGTATATCCACCCCATCACTGCTGTAATGTACAATAAGAAGTCTTACAACACCAGGTTAAAGTCCAAAGGGTGTGTTTCGAATCACTAGATTTCAGAGCACTGCTCCTTCCTCAGGTGAATGGTGTAATGTAGGAAATGTAGCCATCAATGTGACACACAGCAAGATCCCACAAAGCAATGTGATATCAGCAAACCGTCTGTTTTTAACGCTGTCGATTGAGGGGTGAAATATTTCCCTGGCACTGGGATTGACATCCCTGCTCTGCTTTTGGATTGAAATAGTAGCTGGGCTCTCAGTTGAATGTCTCACCCTGAGCAGCTGCACAGCTCCAACAGTGCGGCACTCCCTGGGCACAGTACTGGCAGTGTCAGTCTGAACCTGGGCACTCACACCTCCAGAGACGGGTCGCGGACCTGCAACCTTCCCCTTCCGAGGTGGCAGCTGTTCCCAAGGAGCAGTGACTGCTTTCCCATGGGGATCCCCAAGTGACAAATGGGGGGGGGGGGGGAATATCCACCCTCTCCCCACATGACATGGTTCATAGCAGCAGAGGTGGCTTGCCACTGGCTGCTGGCGGGGGCTCCACCCGGGCCAGGGCTGGGATGTCCTGCTGGCAGGACGGAATGGAGCTGTGAAGATTTACACTCGTGTCACTATCACAGAGGATCAATATCCCAGGCTGGGTGACGGAGGCAATGACAGTAATGGCAAAAGTGATACTGACTCACCTCACATCTGGGTAACACCTTTATAATAAAAAGGCACAAAAAAAATTACTCCACAGAGGCATAATCGGATAGACTGACACTGAGCCTAAGGTGGAGATATTTGGAGGAGCAACCTGCCAATAAAGGCAGTGACCACTGGGCGGCAGCAAAGTGCAGCTTCTTGCATCATGCCATCCAACCCAGTGACTGCCTGCCCCCCCCCCCCCCCCAACCCAGGGGAAGGGAGGCAAGAGTTTGGCAAAGGGTTACCATCTGCCAATAACTGTATTCCTGGAGGTTTCATCACATGATTGCCCCCTACACTTCAGCGACTCATCGGCCAACACATCCATCCTGGTGACGCACGGCCTCCCTACACCAGTCGGTAAGCAAAAAGACGCGTTATCCAATTGAATGATGCTTGATTGTTAGCCCAACAACCTTTCTTCCTCCATTTTCAATATGTTTATATCTGGCAAAGAAAAATATTCAAAGAAAATGACAAAAATCCAATATCTCCATTTAATTTAATATCTTCCAGGGTCGTGCACAGCAGTGTCCTGGAGGTTATTCTTCAATTTATGGAGACTGAGGGCAAATCTTCGTTTGGGAAAGAGGGTGGGATGGCAACAGGGCATTAGGTGGGGCAGTGAGGGCCATGGTAGATGGACGGATAACTGAAGACGAAAGAGACAATGTCCCAATCCCGACCTCAAGGCTTGTCAGGTCCCACCTCCTCGTTCTCCGCTTTGGGGGAGAAGGGATTTCCCTTGAACTCTGACAATTAATTTGAAGAGCGGGCCGGGGGAAGGGGAGGGGAGAGATCCACTTGCCTCACTGTCAGGGACGTTCTTCCTCGGATTAGGTGTTAAACTGAGGCCTCCCATCCCTTCGCCAGCCCTCAAAGATACAAGATACCATGGCATTATTTTGAATAAGAACGAGGGGGTTGGGTGGGGCTTTATCTACGGTGTCCCGGCCAATATACACGTTTCAACCAACATCACACACAAAAAACTAGTCGCTTGGTCACTGTTTCTGGGATCTTGCTGTGCACAAATTAGCTGCCACGCATACATTACAACATGGCATGGCAACCGCGCTTGGCTATGTAAGAGGTTAAAAATGGTGGCCTGTTGCCATAGTCATATGACACAAATAAAAAACCGGGGAAAAGGGCCTCATTGGCCTTATTGACCCTAAGCTACCACACCCTGGTATGGCAGGGAGCAGACCCAATTATTACCAAACTCCAATGTCTAGCTGGCAACGCAGATGATACACTTGTCCGAACTTTGAACAAACATCATGCTCGGCGGTACTGTGCTTAGGTACAGCACAGTTATAGGAGACACAGCAACGGAATACTGTCCATCGAAAAACAAAACTCCAAGGGAAAAGTAATCCATTTCCAGCCAACTAAAGAGGTGACAGATAGCAATAGATTAGTAGAGTCCTTACGATGTTGTCAAGGGGAATAGTAAGCTCGAAGGTTCGGCGAGTTTCAGACACCAGCAAAGAATGAGCAAATGATTGATAAATGGGAAGAAAACAGAAGTGGGTAAACTGGTAAGAAATACAAAGAGATTGTTGAAGCTACTACGAGTATGTAGAATGGTAATGAGCAGTGTAAAAAGCAGAGGCCCTTCGAGGCTGAGAGAGGAGAAATAATCATGAGGAATAAGGAAATGGCAGAGAAATTGGTCAAATATTGTGCCTGCTTCCTGACTGAAAACAAAAAGAAAAACAGAAAAAGTGGGAGCCACAGATCTACTGGCCATGAGGAACTGAAAGTAATTAATATCAGAAAGGGAAAAGTACTGGAAACATTTGTAGGATTAAAAGCTGATGAGCCCCCTGGACCTGAAGGCCTAGATCTCTGGCCTACATCCTGGACCTGAAGGCCTAGATCTCTGGCCTACATCCTGGACCTGAAGGCTTACACTCTAGACCTATATCCTAGGATACACCCTATATCTGAAGGCCAACATCCCAGGCCTACATCCTGGGCCTTCATCATGGGTCTGAGGACATAAACCCTAAGCCTACATCCTGCACTTGAAGGCTTACAACCTAGACCACACCTGAGGATACATCCTGGGCCTGAAGGCCTACATATGGGCCAATATCCTGGACCTGAAGGCCTACACCTTAGGTTTCTCAAAGACGTGATCACAGTAGATGGTGCATACCTAGATTTTCAAAAGGTATTGGATCAAGTGCCACGATAAAGGTTAATATACAAGATGAGGGCTCATGGAGTTCGGGGTAATATATTAGCATGGAAGGAGGATTGGTTAACAGACAGGAAGCAGAAGATGGGGCATTTTCAGTTTGACAGGCAGTTAAGAGCAGCGACGCAAGGATCAGTTAACGGAACCCCAGTGATTTACAACCTATAATGAAAAATGAAAATTGCTTATTGTCACGAGTAGGCTTCAAATGAAGTCACTGTGAAAAGCCCTTAGTCGCCACATTCCAGCGCCTGTTCGGAGAGGCTGTTACGGGAACCGAACCATGCTGCTGGCCTGCTTGGTCTGCTTTCAAAGCCAGCGATTTAGCCCTGTGCTAAACAGCCCCTAAGGAGATATATCAATGTTCACGATGAAGGGACCAAGTATAATGCCTCAAAGTTTGCAAAGCTATGTGGGAAAGTAAGCTGTGAGGAGAACAGAGAGTCTACAAAGAGGTCTATACAGATTAAGGTAAGTGGTACAGTGACAGATGGAGTATAATGTGGGGAAATGTGAGGCTTGCTGGGAAGAATAGGAAAATGGAATTTTTTTTTTTTAAAAGGCTATTAAATGCTGGTGTTTAGAGGATCCTTATACATAAATTACAAAGCTAACATGCTGGTGCTGCAAGCAATTAGGAAGGGAAATGTTTGATTAGTGATTGGATCACAAGGGGAAGTCTAGTTGCAATTGGCGAGACCACATCTGGCGTACTGTGTGTACAGCTGTGACCCTTTGCTGAAGGAGGAGATAGAATTACCTTAAAAGAGGTGTGGGGAAGGTTCACTAGATTGATTCCAGGAATGAGGGAATTGTCGTGCGAGGAGAAATCGAGGAGAATCGGTTTATATTCTCTGGAGTTTAGAGAAATGAGAGATGATCTCATTGAAAAACAAGAATGTGAGGTGGTTGTGAGAAGTCTGGAGCTCTCTAACCAGCCCCAAAGGATTCAAGTTAAGATTTGGTTACGGGGGGGAATCATTCAATATATTGACATGCACTTCATTACAGTTTTCCATTTCATTAAGCACAGCCTTAATGTGAAGAGAAAATGTCCATGAACGACTGTACACAATGCTAGGCTGCCCCTGGAATGGGCATATTGTCATGTTTACAAGACTGACGGACTGGCTCCGGCCTCACCATGTCAAATCAATGCTGTTCCATTCACTGTATTGCCAGATTTTCCCAGCGACTTCACAGGACCTTCTACCTGTATAGCGCCACACCCCCCAAGTTCTCGCCAACTCAGAACACCAAAGAGCCCTTTACAAAGAACACTTTTAAAGTGTGACTACTGTTAATATTGGAAACACAGCAGTCCACTTGCACAAAGCTAATCGCGGGGTCACATCCCATGACAGCTGATGGGACTTAAATTCAATTAATAAATCTGGAATTGAAACGCTCGTCTTGGTGCTGATGATGATGAAACAATTGCCAATTGTTGTAAAAGCCCATGTGGTTCACGAATGTTCTTTGAAGGATGGAAATCTGCCGTCCTTACAGGGTCTGGCCTACATATGACTCCAGACCAACAACAATGTGGTTGATTCTTAACTGCCCCTCTGAAATGGCGGAGCAAGACACTCAAGAGCAATTAGGGACGGGCAACAAATGCTGGGCTCGCCAGTGATACGTACGTCCCACGGAAGAATAAAAAAAATCACAGGAGGTGCCCACAAACTGACCAGTTTGTATGTTATAGGTTGTGTTGGCCAGGATAGAGGGAGAACCCTGTTCTTCTTCAAAATAATGCTGTGGAACCTTTTACGGCCAGAGAGGGCAGCCCAGCCTCAGTCTGACAACTCATCTGAAAGATAGCATCTCCGACAGTGCGGATCTCCTTCAGCACGGGGCTGTGGTATTAGCCTGGATTCTGGGCCCAAGCCCCTGGAGTGGGGCTTAAACCCATGGATGTTCCTTTGACCCTTGTACTTCAGATCTTTCCAGGGACTGAATATAACCTTAATTTTTTGCAGACAATTTCCAACGTGGAGCTATCTTGACTTTCTGACTTTCAACTTGGAAATCGTTCGGGTCTCATTAGGAGGAATGAGTCAGCCATTTTGCAAGCAATTTGGGTTCAGGCAGGAATAGTAAAGAATGGGGCAGCACGGTGACACAGTGGGTTAGCCCTGCTGCCTCACGGCGCCGAGGTCCCAGGTTTGATCCCGGCTCTGGGTCACTGTCCGTGTGGAGTTTGCACATTCTCCCCGTGTTTGTGTAGGTTTCGCCCCCAGCACCCAAAGATGTGCAGGTTAGGTGGATTGGCCACACTAAATTGCCCCCTAATTAGAAAAAATGAATTGGGTACTCTAAATTTATAAAATAAAAAATACAAAAAAAAAGGAATAGTAAAGAATGGAGTCACTCGAAAAAAACAACAATCTGCATTTCAATGGCAAGTTTAGTGCAGCAATACATCCCAGAGTGCTGGACAGGAGCACAAACCAGACAGAACCTGCCACACGGGTGCACGACGAGGTATGAGGCAGGTGGCCAAATGCTTTCTCCACTCTGAGGGGTAGATTTGAAGGACGATCCGAAGGGAGGAGAGAGGCATTGAGGATTAGGGAGGGAATTCTACAGCTGAGGTCACAAGCAGCAGAAGGCACGGCCGCCAATGGTGGGATGAACGACACGGATGCTGAGCATGAGGCGAGAATTGGAGGAGCGCAGAGATCTGGGAGGGTGATGTCGCTGGAGGATGGAGATAGGAAGGGATCAGACCTGGAACCCAAGAATGGGAATTGCAAGATGGTGGCACTGCTAGGCCAGGGACACGGTGGGTCAGGAAGCACAGGACTTGGTGCAGCAGAGCTTTAGATAAGCTCACGATTTACAGGAAGGCGCCCCCATAGGAGAAGAGCCAAGGACCCTTGAGAACAAGGAATAAAAGGGCATGTGGGACGAAGGGTGGGTCGAGAGGGCGAGAATACAATATTGTTGAGGCTGTGTAAGGCTCTGGACAAATCCGATTTGGAATATTGTGAGCAGTTTTGGGCCTCGTATCTAAGGAAGGATGAGCTGGCCTAAGAGAGGATTTAGAGAAGGTTCACAAGAATGATCCTGGAATGAAGGACTTGTCATACGAGGAGAAGTTGAGGTCATTGGGTCTGCACTCAATGGAGTTGAGAAGGATGATGGCGGGGAATCTCATGAAACCTACAGAATACCGAGAGGCCTCGATAGTGAACGTGGAAAGGATGTTTCCACTAGTAGGAGAAATTAGAACCCCAGGGCACAGCCTCAGACTGAAAGAACAATCCTTTAAAACTGAGAGGAAGGCGGCACGGTGGCTCAGTGGGTTAGCCCTGTGGCCTCACGGTGCCAAGGTCCCAGGTTCGATCCCGGCTCTGAGTCACTGTCCGTGTGGAGTTTGCACATTCTCCCCGTGTTTGCGTGGGTTTCGCCCCCACAACCCAAAGATGTGCAGGCTATGTGGATTGGCCACGCTAAATTGTCCCTTAATTGGAAAAAATGAACTGGGTATTCTAAATTTTTTTTAAAAAACTGAGATGAGGAATTTTTTCAGCCAGATGGTGGTGAATCTGTGGAACTCATTGCCGCGGAAGGCTGTGGAGGTCAAATCACAGAGAAGGATAGGTTCTTGATTAATTTGTTTTAAAAAAAATAAATTTAGAGTACCCGATTCTTTTTTTTCCCCAATTAGGGGCAATTTAGCGTGGCCAAGCCACCTAGCCTGCACATCCTTGGGTTGTGGGGACGAAACCCACACAACACGGAGAGAATTTGCAAACTCTACACGGACAGTTACCCGGGGCCGGGATCGAACCTGGGACCTCGGCGCAGGTTCTTGATTAATAAGGGGATCAGGGGTTATGGGGAGCCGGCAGGGGAATGGGGATGAGAAACATGTCAGCCAGGATTGAATGGCTGAGCAGACTTGATGGGCCGAATGGTCTAATTCTGCTCCTCGGTCTTATGGTCTTATAGAGCATAAATCTGCTGGGCTGAATGGCCTTTTTGTGTGTTCCTACGCACCTCGAGGCTTCGACAGGATCTGTACTGATGTGGGTTTCACCAGTCCCGTCACAATCGAGGCTGACCAGCACTGAGGGAATGTAATCTGATCACCTGGCTCCTATATTTATGAATGTCCAGCAGGCAGATCTCAGACTTGTAATATGTAACCACTCCCTGGCTGCCTTTGTTAGAAGAAAATATCCCCCGGCAACAAGATTTGGAAAGGGGAAGGAGTATCACAGAATCACAGAATATTATTTTGCAAGCTGCCTTTTTGCCCATCGAGTCTCCACCGATGCATGAAAGACACCCGATCTGCCCACCTAATCCAATTTGCCAGCATTTGGCCCACAGCCTTGAATGTTAAGACGTGCCAAGTGCTCATCCAGGTGCATTTTAAAGGATGTGAGGCAACCCGCCTCTACTACCCTCCCAGGCAGTGCATTCCAGGCCAACACCATCCTCTGGGTAAAAAGGCTTTTCCTCAAATCCCCCCTGAACCTCCTGCCCTCCCATTGAACTTGTGTCCCCTCCTAACTGACCCTTCAACTTCGACAGGATCTGTCCATGTCCCTCATACAAGAAACGGGGTATACTTAATGCAACAGATTACAAAAGATGGCGTTTATTTTCCTGAGATGATGAACAATTGAGCTCAAGGATCAGAATCGTATAGCACAGAAAGAGGCCATTCAGCCCATCATTCCTCTGCTCCACGACAGGACCATCCCACTAATCCTACTCTTACATTCCATTCGCCCTATAGATCTCCCTCAAATATTTGTCCAATTTCCTTCTGAAAGTTACTGTTAAATTTGGGAGGACTGTTGTATAAAACGTTAGCCGCCCTCCCCTCCCCCAAAGGCCAAGAACCCTCTACCCCCCTCCATTCTGGTTTCATCAATTCTCAGATGGCCAACATTTCAGGGGATAAAGAAAATGCTTCAGACGATCGGAGGTTTTTGGGGTCTTGCTCTGCGTAAATTAGCTGGCACGTTTCTTACATTGCAATAACGACTAAACTTCGAAAGTACTTTATTGGCTGCAAAGCGCTTTGGGACGTCCAGTGGCTGTGAAACGTTCAAAACAAATGTAAGTGCTTTCTTTTACTGGTCTCTTTAAAATAGTGCCAGAAAAACTTTTACATCTGCCCAAGACTGTGGCCAAATTTAATGTTTCGCCCGTTCAGACAACACCCGAGATGGTGCAGCACTGGGACATTTCGCCGAGATCATCTGCTCAAGTCTCTGGAGTGCGGCTTCAACCCACAACTTTTGGGCTGTGTTGCCTTTTATCCGGCCAACTAGCACCTCGTCTGCACTGAGCACACCTCTCCCCTCTGAACCCTTCACCTTAGTCACTGAGCTCTGACCTTTCACCCCGTCAGGCAAGTGCCAGGCAAGCCAGGGGAAAGAATGGAAATGACCCCGCTGACCCCACAGGCATTTGTCGGAGAGGCTACGTGGAATGTCAAAGCGACTGGCTCCGAATGATGTGGAGGAGGTGTAGTCAGCAGCATTCCTGAAGTACTTGTTATCTGATATCACCTGTCCAATAAATCTGCTGTCTGGACACTAGGAGACAAACCACACAATTCCCAATGGGATTGCCCGGTGTTAGGGCTCTGCCACTTAGAGAGAGTACTGTCTCTTGAAGGCTTTGTCTTCTCATCTCCTGTTACTGGATCATGCAACAGTATGACCCCTGACCCTGTAGTTGGCTCAGAACATCTTGCATAATACAATTCTCTTCCGGCATGGCCAACAGGCCAGTTTCTCAACTTTGTGTTAGAATCCCTCCCCAGCCTCACTCAAGCAACTGTAACCTCCACCTGGCCCACTCCCCTCCAGAGATGTCTATGCTCCTCCAGTTGCGATTTTCAAGGCACTGCTATTGATGGCCACCCCTGCAGCTGCCTAAAGCCCCCACCTCGCTCTTCCCCAATAAAACCTAGCCAAAATGTTACCTTTTTGACCAACTAGGTTTAGTCATCAATTCGAATATCCCCTGCTTTGGCACAGTGTCAAATTAGAACTGATTAATGAAGAATTCTGGGATGTTTCGCTACCTTGAAGTGAAGCACCAAAAATCAAGGGGTAGAGTTTCTCCTTTGGGAAACTTGCACCCAGAATTGTGCTGGTTAGACCACACCTCAAGTTTCCGATCAAATCTATTTGCACAATTACAATAATGTGAAGTTTCCCATGAACCAGTAGTACTGTGCAACGATGTGCAGGTTAGGTTGATTGGCCACACTAAATTGCCCCTTAATTGGAAAAAAAATAATTGGCTACTTTAAACTTAAAACACAAAAATTAAATAAAAAATTTTGAATAACCAATTCTTTTTTTTCAATTAAGGGGCAATTTAGCGTGGCCAATCCACATACCCTGCAGACATGGGGAGAATGTGCAAACTCCACACGGACAGTGACCCGGGGCCGGATCAAACCCGGGTCCTCGGCACTGTGAGGCAGCATGGGGCAGATTTATTATTCCAAGTTTAATGAGCAAATATCTGTTTGTGTTTTTAAAAATAAATTGGGGGGGGGGGGGAAGAGAATGGGAATGGGGACAAAACTGCAAGGGGGTGGCAAAACTCAGAAAAGGGACAAAGCTGAGTGGGGCGCACAATGGTACAGTGGTTAGCACTGCTGCCTCTCAGCGTCAGGGATCCGGGTTCAATTCTGGCCTTGGTGATTGTGTGGAGTTTGCACTTTCTCCCCGTGTCTGCGTGGAGGGAGAAAAGCTGGAGGGGGGTGGAAAGGGATGGGGAGGGGGCAAAACTGGAACGCATGTTCTTACAAGCTAAAATACATTAAAGCAGTTAAGCAGTGATCAATTTGTGTATTTGCGATGCTGGGCGAGGTGTGACATCATGGGGAGGGAGCCCAGAAATGAAGGTGAGCGCAGGGCCCCACAAAGTCCACCACTTTGTTCGACCATTTCAGAGGGCATTAAGAGTCAACCACATTGCTGTGGGTCTGGAGTCACATGTCGGCCAGCCTGGGCAAGGGCAGCAGATTTCCTTCACTTTGTTTGTTATTACTTTTACTGAGTTACAAAGCCAGGGCTCAGTGTGGACAGGGGCGAATCCCTAATCCAGCTCCTTGCCTGCTGCAAAAACCAATTCAAATTGAATCCAATTCATGGTCCCCACAAGAGAGACATACCAGATCTGAGCCAAAAGGCAGAGCAGATACTACACTTGATCTTAGCCAAAAGACGGCGAAGAGATAGATTTCCTTCACTAAAGGACATTAGTGAACCAGATCGGTTTTATGACAATAATGGTCATCATCACGGTTGCCATGACGGAAACTCTCAATTCATGATTTCATTAATTGAATTTAAATTACCCCAGCTGCCCTGGTGGGATTTGAACCTGTGTCTCCAGAGCATTAGTCTCGGCTCAGGATTACTAGCCCAATGACATTACCACAACACCACTGTCTCCCAAGGGCGTCACGGTCTCACAGCGCCAGGGACCCGAGTTCAATTCCAAGTCTTGGGTGACTGTGTGGTGTTTGCACGTTCTCCCTGTGTCTGTGTGGGTTTACCACACAGTCCAAAGATGTGCAGGTTAGGTGGATTGGCCATGCTAAATTACCCCTTAGTGTCCAACTGTTAGATGGGATCATGGGATAGGGTGGGGGATTGGGTCTAGGTAGGGTGCTCTTTCAGAGGGTCGGTGCAGACACGATGAGCGTAATGGCCTCTTTCTGCGCTTTAGGGATTCAATTATTCCTCAAAAACCTAAATTGGCTGGGCAGGGCAATTAGTAGCAAAATAAAAAAACCCGAACATCTTTCCTAAAACAGATTTCCAGCTCAGAAACTTTTCATCCCACAAAAGATCTTTCAAATCTCTCAAATACATCAATTATCTCCATCAGCACCTAACCAATGGGATTCACTCAACAACTTTTATGAATGGAATGAAGTCTGGAACCAGAGCCAATCAAAGAAAGATCCACCATTCATAAAGATGAAAAAGGAGGGAGTCCTCCAGCTGTAACATCTGCTGAGGGAACAAAGGGACCACTGACTGAAAGCAGGTTTTCACACTGTATGAGAAATCAAACAGAATGTAAAATACCATCTGCAACGTAGGGACCCACATGAAACCTGTCACAGGATTAATGGCCGCACGAGAGGAAAGCGCTCTTTATAAATGTAATGGTTAATAGAGGTCTGTGCTTCATCCCCTTTCAGCTTCCACCATGAACCCAGCCTGAATCAGGTCACACCCAAATAGGTGTTAATCCATCAACAGTACGACTTCATATTTGTGACAATAAAAGATTACTACATTATCACCTTGTTTCTGCAACCTGACGTACGAGGGCCGTTGTATAAGTGTCAGCCGTGACTTAGCGCTCTTGCCCCGGGTCGTGG
This sequence comes from Scyliorhinus canicula, assembly GCF_902713615.1. NCBI lineage: Eukaryota > Metazoa > Chordata > Chondrichthyes > Carcharhiniformes > Scyliorhinidae > Scyliorhinus > Scyliorhinus canicula. Next base: position 150,857,700 of record NC_052147.1, read on the forward strand.
GTTCTAGTCGCACTCCAGAGGCTTGAACACATCACCACTAAATCTTTACAGTGCAGAAGGCCACTTGGCCCATTGAATCTGCATTGGTTCCTGAAAGAGCATTTTACCGAATCCTTCTCTTCTGCCTTATCCCTGTAATCTTGCCCATTATTTTGAATCTGTGCCCTCTAGCTCCTGATGTACTCTTGAGAACAGTTTCTCACTATTTAGCCCGGCCACACCCCTCAGGATCTTGAGTACCTCTATCAAGTCTCCATTCAAGACTTTTTTCCAAGGAAAACCGACCTAACCACTCCGATCTATCCTCGTAGCTACAGTTGTTTGTCCCGTGAATCTCTTCTGTGCTCTCTCCACTGCTTCACGTCCGTCCTCCAAAGTGGCACCCAGAACTGCACACGTACTCTAGCTGACCTAAAATAGTGTCTTATGCAAATGCAACATGACTTCCTAAATCTTGTACTCAATGTCCCTATTGTACGCAATACCCCTATTAATAAAACCTAGAGTGCCATATGCTTTATTAACTGCTGTCTCAACATATCCTATCATCGTCTTTTTTTGTTAAATTTAGAGTATCCAATTATTTTTTTCCCCCAATTAAGGGACAATTTAACATGGCCAATCTACCTACCCTGCACATCTTTGGGTTGTGGGGGGTGAAACCCACGCAGACATGGGGAGAATGTGCAAACTCCACATGGACAGTAATCCAGGGCCGGGATCAAACTGGGGTCCTCAGCGCCGTAGACAGCAGTGCTAACCACTGTGCCATCATGCTGCCCTTGCCCTATCACCTTCAACGACTATACATCAAGGTCTCTTTATTCCGGCACCTCCTTTAGAGTTTGCCACTTTATTTTACATTGCCTCTCCACACACTTCTTGTCAAAATGTACCAGCTCGCACTTCTCTGCATTGAGTTTCATCTGCCACTTGCCTGCCCATCCCCCCAATATGTCAATGTCGGTCTCCAATGCCTAAATCACCCCAGCATTATTTCCCCTCAAGAACATTTTCCAATATTTGAATGATCTTGACAGGCAAGGAAAATCACCAATTTCCTTTTCATTACCTCTTCAGATCTTCTTCCCTCGCCTCCTCCAATCGGCAAGAGCTGGTCATGGCAGATGGCGACCTTCTTTTACAGTTTCAGCTACAGTCTCCAATTCCCGCTAATTGCTGTCTGATGTCAGCCTGTGGTTTAGTTGGTAGCTCCCTCGCCTTAGAGAAATGAGGTTACGTGTTCAAGCTCCACTCTTGGACTCGAGCAGAAAAATGAAGGGCGACTACTGCAATGCCACACTGAGGGTGGGCTGCAACACATGCGGTGCCGTCTCTCAGATCCCGGCATTGTAAAAGGTCCGGTGGCAATATCACAAAGAGCAGGGGTTGTGTGTCCTGGCCAATATTTATCCTTCAATCAACATCACCGTCACAGTGTACTTTGTCACAATTGGGAGTCACGGTGGTGGTGTGGTTAGCACCACTGCCTCACAGTGTCAGGGACCCGGTTTCAATTCAGACCTCAGGCAACTGTCCGTGCGTTTGCACTTTCTCCCCGTCTGCATGGGTTTCCTCCGGGTACTCCAGATTCCTCCCACATTTCAAAGTTGTGTGGGTTAGGTGGATTGACCATGCTAAATTATCCCTTGTGTTCAAAGATTAGGTGGGGATATGGGGAAAAGATGGCAGAGTGGACCCAAGTGGGATGATCTTTAAGATGGTAGGTGCAGACCAGATGGGCTGAATGGCCTCCTTCTGCACGGTTGGGATTCTATGGTTTGATGATGACAATGTTGTTTGTGGGAGCTTGCTGTACACAAAATCGCTGCTGAATTTCCCACATGGCAACAGTGGCGACACTTCAGCAGTACTCCAATAGTTGTGAAGCACTTTCTGATGTCAATGATCATGAAAAGTGCTAGAGAAAATGCTAGTCTTTCTCTTCTACAATGTTCCTGCCTTGAAATATTTTGCGACATTAAAGATGCTCTCCAAAAGCAAGCTGCCACCCTGAATCAATCTTGATAGGTCCTTTACACATACAGTAAATTACTGGGAGGCCATTTACAAGGAACTTGTGGGGTCAGAGGAGACGCAGACCGAGGAGCTGAAGCTCAAGTGGGAAGAGGAGCTTGGAGGAGAGATAGAAGATGGTCTATGGGTGGACGCGTTAGTAGGGTCAACGTGTCCACAACATTTGCCAGGCTCAGCCTGATACAATTTAAGGTTGTTCATCGGGCTCACATGACAGTGGCCCGGATGAGCAGATTCTTTGAGGTGGAAGACAGGTGTGCAAAGTGTGCAGGAGGACCAGCGATCCATGTCCACATGTTCTGGACATGTCCGAAGCTTAGGGGATTTTGGCAGGGGTTTGTGGATGTCAAGCCCACGGTGTTAAAAACAAGGGTGGCACCTAGTCCAGAGGTGGCGATTTTCGGGGTGTCGGAAGACCCGGGAATCCAGGAGGAGAAAGAGGCAGACGTTCTAGCCTTTGCTTCCCTGGTAGCCCGGAGACGGATACTATTAGCTTGGAGGGACTCAAAGCCCCCGAAGTTGGAGACCTGGCTATTGGGCATGGCTAGCTTTCTCTGTTTGGAGAAAATCAAGTTCGCCATAAGAGGGTCACTGTTAGGGTTCATCCAGAGGTGGCAACTGTTCATCGACTTTGCGGAAAACTAACAGTCAGCAGAAAGGGGGGGGTTTAGTTTAGCTTAGAGTAGGGGGTTAATAAAGGTGGGACCTGTAAGGGAGGGAGACGGCTTTTGCACTATGTTTATATATATAGTCATGTACATTGTTTATTGTGTTGTTGTAATACCAAAAATACCTCAATAAAATATTTATTTAAAAAAAAGAAAATTACTGGGAGAGCAAGAAACATTAGCAGCAATTCCCAAAGAATGCCCTGCATTTACAGAACATTTCGAACACAGGCAGACATCACGAGGTGCTTCACTAGAATGCTGTTAAACTAAATTTGAGCCAGAGGGACAGACTGTTTGCCTGACAGGTGAGCTTCATCATCCATTGCGTGACGATTCTTTTTGCTTTGCGATTTGCGTGGGAAGGCCGTACATTACCAAGATGGATGTGCTGGCTGATTAATGGCTGGAGCATGGGGTGCAAACTAGGTGTTGATACCTCCAGCAATACACAATCACAGTTGGCAACTCTAATGATCTTGGTGACAAGAGATCGGCTTGAAGGAGTGTGTGAAAGGAGAGGCAGAAAGATTTAGAGGAAGAAGTCCAGAGATCAGGGACAAATGTAACTGTTTCTCGTCACTGAAGACAGTGATTCTGAGCTCAGTATAATTACAGGTCGAAAGTCCGACAGGTATTCTCAAAGTGGAACACTCAGTCCTTCAGTCAGCACATTTCTTCAGTCACCTCGCTTGACCCTTCGTCTGTCACATCCCCCGACTAAGAGGCCGAGGACTGCACGGACTTCAATGACTTGGTTAACAAAGGGCCTTTGCTGCTGAGGCTGTGCTAATGGGTCTCTGAATCACCCACTTTTTACTCACAAGCAGACAATGAGAAGTTTGAACTACTGTGCAGAAAGGAATTACGTGCAACTCGGACGCCTTCAGAATCCCTCGCAGTCCCGCAGCCTTTGAAAGAAGAGAAATTATACCAGCCCACAGACCCCTCCCCTTCCAAACACAAACTCAGGGGACCCAAATTCACAGCTCGTCGCCAAAGGGCAGTCAGATATCCCATCCACAACAACAATCTGCTTTTATGTAGCTCCCTCAGTAGAGGAATAAGTCCTGGCACTGTCCATGTGGAGTTCGCACATTCTCCCTGTATTTGCGTGGGTTTCGCCCCCACAACCCAAAGATGTGCAGGTTAGGTGGATTGGCCACATTAAATTGCCCCTCAATTGGGAAAAAAATAATTGGGTACTCTTGAACTGATTTTTAAAAAAGCAGAGGAATAAGTCCTGAGGAACTCCAAAGGAGGTATTATCGGACAAATGTAAGACTGGCCTGTACCAAAGATGATGTCAGGGCAGGTGGTTCAAAGCTTGATCCAAGAGGCAAGCTTTAAGGATCATTTTATACACATAGTCACAAGGATGGAACTAATTCCAATTTCAATGACAACTTAAAAAAATCTGCCTTAATTACAATACCATTGACAAAGATAGGTAAAGGAGAAGGTGTTTCATCCAGGGAAGATGTTGTATGCTTTATGTATCTCAGATTAAAGCAAAGATAACACCACAAGTTTATTTCTAAGAGTTTTAAAATCGGCAATCACAAAATCTGTCTGCTCTCATGCTTAGAGCTCAGCTTCCAGGAGCTTCGGAGTTGTCTGTTTACTTTACTCGGGAATCTATACCCAGGCTTAATCAATCAAGCACTGTGAGCATAAACCAGTTACCAGATGTCACAATCAAACACGGAACCATTGATCACTACAGGAGAAATGAGGGGGCTTCAACGTTAAGAGCCTCAAAATTAAATTACATCAAAATTAAAACCTTAAAGTTAAAGGTTAATCAAACAAGCACAGTGAACATGGATCAGCTACCACGCTGTCTTAATCAAACACCATTGAAGGCTACAGAGGGAATCAGAAACAAGAAGGGGGAGGGAATGGCAAGGAAGTACTTCCTCACACAACTGGTAGCCAGAATCTTTGTTCCCACCCCCCCCCCCCCACTCCAAAATGCTTGTGTTTGAGGGTCAACTGCATATTTCAAAGCTGAATTTGATAACATTTTGTAAGGTAAAGGGAATAATGAAGCAAAATGGGGAGCTGGAGTGGAGAGGGAGATTTACACTGATCGAATTGAATGATGGAACATACTAGAGGGGCTGAACGACCTTTCCTGGATTCCGTTTTTCGCTTTCACCTACTCCCTTGTCTTATCAAGAGAAGTTCAATAGGTAGTTTAATAGGGTTGCTGTTTGTCAGATATCAAGGTGAGTTTAATCCTGCACCTGTGTTCCTAAAAGCTCTCGAGCATAAGGAAGTTATAGGGCGGCACGGTGGCACAGTGGTTAGCACTGCTGCTTCACAGTGCTGAGGACCCGGGTTCAATCCCGGCCCTGGGTCACTGTCTGTATGGAGTTTGCACATTCTTCCCGTGTCTGCCTGGGTCTCAATCCCACAACACAAAAGACGTGCAGTTGGATTTGCCATGCTAAATTGCCCCTTAGGTGGAAAAAATAATTGGGTATTCTAAATAAAAAGCATAAGAAAGTTATGAGAATAATTATAACAGACTCCCTCTCAGTTAGCCCTCATGACTAAAGGAGGAAGTGTCTGGAGTGATGGGGAGAACAGGTGATGTGTTTGATTATAATCACTTTGAGACAACCCCAAATCACCCTATACATATTTGCTCCCCCTGATCTCCCACATTGTGCTGATTACTTGAAGCAAGCAACCGTTTGGGGAGACACTGACAAGCTGGTGTTAATACGAGCAATATATTGTCAGGTGCATATAACAGGCAAGGTCATGGCTGGCATTCTAATTGGTTTGACACCACACTGCAAAAGCTGGTATCAACCCAGTGCTCGCCGACCTACACCGGCTCCCAGTTCTGCATTGCGGTTTCACAACATCCTAGTGTTCAAACCGCCCTTATGATCTCGTCCCTCCCTATCTCGATAATCTCCTCCAGCCCTCCCAAGATATCTGCACTCCTCTAATTCTGACCTCTTGTATGTCCCTGATGTTAATCGCCCCCCACCTCTGGCAGCCAAGCCTTCAGCTGCCTGGGGCCCTAAACTCTCAAACTCTTTGCCTCGTTCTCTCTCTCAACCAGACACTTTTTCAAACTTGGCCAAGCTTTGGTCACCATTTGAATATCATGATATGTGACCCAGGGTCAAATGTTGTCCAGTTTTGCTCCTGTATCGGCACTGTTTTGTTTACACTCGTGTATTATCTTGATATACTACGGAGTGTAATACACGTTACTCAAACCTTGGTTAAATGATGAGGTCTTCTAAATCTCTATGACGAAGACTCAAACTCGTCCAGTAGTAACAAAAGGGTTTATTGAGTAATTATAACAATAATTGTTTGAGTTCTTTACTTTAACATTGATACTAGTGATAAGGTTAACAAGATCTAACTATAGCAACTACACGTAACTCCACTAGCCATCTGACCTGCCCTGCTCAGAGTGCACCCAAGAGAGGGAGACAGAGAGAGGGACACAATGTGGTTGCCTTTTATACCCCTGTTCGTTCGGCCCTCTAGTGATCATGTGGTGCTACTGATTACATATTAACCCCTTGCGTACATGCACATACAGAGATCACCACAGGCACCTAGGGCAGTTTTACAACATTAAAAAGGGCTATTTAAATTTAGGCTGTTGTTGCTCCATCAACCATGCGCTGATAAAAGAAATGTTGAATCTTACAATAACTCACAACAGACAAGACTTAAAACACCAAGGGCAGATTCCAAATCTAACTCCACTCTCTGTGGTCAATCCCTACACCTTTCTGAGTGCAAAACTGTCATTATTTTAATGCAATGGATTCAGAATGCGGAGGTTCGCTAGCTCAGATACTATGGTGCTTTAGTGGCGTTGACAGTGCAGATTCACTCCCCCTGCCTGCTGAAGTAATTATTGGGGCCGACCTTGGATACTGGCTCTGTTGTGATATCATGACATTGTTGTATCTTGAATTAACAACTCGCAGATACCTAGGAAGCTACACAAAGAGAGAGGGAGAGATCTAAATGCTTCGAAAATGGATGGTGTAGTATTGTTACCCCTTTCAGGGGTGGGCTCCACGGACCACGTGACTAGCTCAGAGCCAATTGCGTGAGAGTATGCAAACCCCAGTCAACAGGGGTTTGCGCAGGATGCTGGGAGCAGGACCTCGGGCAGTGTGGGTCAGGCAGCTGCAGTTCAGATCTGTTGTATAGTGTTCTGTGTCTGTACACAGTACACCTGTAGGTGACTGAGGTAAAAGTTTTCAATTGCAACCATCAGTCATTGTGAATGGAGGAGGGAGGAATGAAGGAACAGTTAAGAAAGTAGAAAAGCTGCAAGAGTCGGAAACATTCAAATCGCGAGTGGAAATGCCGATCATCGAGAAACACATCCATTTGACCAAGGGATTGAGAATTGAAGTCAGTACCTTGAACGGCTGTGTTTTTTTATACCATGAATGAGTACACAGGGCATACAAAGATGAAAATGCTGATGTAGCTATGTCTGGTGGCCAGGCACAGACACATCATTGAAGAATTAGTACAACAGTGCCACCCTTGCCAAATGTAGCAACTTTTCCATCTTCCTCCAACCTTCACTCTTGGGAATGGCCAGATTGCCTGTGGACCAGGGTCCACATTGACTAAGCTGACCCGTTTACGGGCAAGATGTTTTTGCTGCTGGTAGATGCCCATTCTAAGTGGCTATCGCTTCAAGAGATAGGGACCTCGGCGGCCACAGTTCAGGAATCTGCCTTGTGCTGAATGTTTGCCATTCATGGGCTTCTCGCGCCAATTATTTCGGACAATGGCACTCAGCTTCACTGGCGAGGATTTCCAGGTTTTTGTGCGGGGAAAGCCCCCTACCCCCAGTGCAGCGGTCTGCCCGAGAGGCTTGTTCAGACTTTCAGAATGCAATGAGGAAGCAATCCGATAAACCACTTAGCCAGTGGCTGGCTAATTTCTTGTTGTTGTACAACTCAACCCCTCATTCCACCCCTGGGGTCACACCCACTGAGCTGCTCATGAGCCTTCGGTTAAGAACCCAATTGGATCTGGTGTTTCCAAATTTGGTGGAAGCATGTCAGGCCTCCCAGAAGAGTCAGTGGTCAGAGCAGAGTGGCGACACGTCGTTCCAGGTGGGATACATGGTTTTGGTCCATAATTTCACTTTAGATGCGCCTTGGTTAGTGGGTCAGGTTGTGGCCCAGTCAGAGATGGTGTCTTATGTGGTGTGTTGATGGGAAGACCATCAGAGAGCACATCGGAAATAATTTGAGGAGTGAGGGGGTTGACCCCCAGCTTGGGAGTCAACAAGTTCCATCAACATCATGAAAATTTCTCTAACCCTGTCCAGCCAAGGGAAGGCAGTGGCTCCTTACTTGGTTCAACGAGCTGCACCTGTCAATGATTGGGATTGTGCCTCCTGAGGTGGCACCGACTGTTAACCACTCGGTCACTCAAAAGAGTGTCGAGCCTGTGGCAGTGCTGCAGAGATCCGGGATGCCCCAGAGGTCACCGGACCGATGGACGTTTTGATGGGCCCTCTTTTCCCTGTTGTCATTGTTAATACTTGTAACTTCTGTATAGTTTTTGGAGTAGTTGTAATAAGGGACTTAGGGGGGGGGGGTGTGGTGGACTCCGTGGACCACGTGATTGGCTCTGAGCCAATCGCATGGGAGTGCACGAACTCTAGCCAACAGGGAGTTTGCGCAGGTATCCCGGAGCAGGGCCCCGGGCAATGTGGACCAGGGAGCTGAAGTGTTAAGTCCTGTTGTACAGTGTTAGAACCATAGAATTCCCACAGACGCAGCCCATGGAGTCTCCGCTGACCATCTGAAAGAGCACCCTGCCCAGGCTCACTCCCCTGCCCTATCCTTGTAATTCCATAACCTCACCTAACCTACACAACCCAGGACACTAAGGGACAATTTAGCAGGGCCAATCCACCTAATCTGCACATCTTCGGACTGTGAGAGGAAACTAGAGGACCTAGAGGAAATCCACACAGACACAGAGAGAATGTGCAAACTCCACACAGGCAATCACCCGAGGTTGGAATTGAATTTGGATCCCTGGCGCGGTGAGGCAGCAGTGCTAACCATTGTGCCAACATGCCCTGTGCCTGTTATCTAACTGTCTTTGCCGTTCATCAATAAACCCCTTTGTTTATTACTGGAAGTCTCTCCAGTGTCTGTCTCAAGCCACCATAGAAGGATGGAGAATATATAGGGGAAGGCAAATTAAATTTACAATATTGAAGAGAAAAACTTATTTACACAGTGCTAAAGCATTGTACTGGAGCCAAACCATTGTATTTATTGTAAATAGTATTAAATACTGGGGAGAGATGAGGAAGTTGCTAAATTCCCTTGCCAGAAGAAAGCATTGCGCAACAGTCTAAAATATAAACCTTGCTCTTTCCAAAAAATTAGTGATGAGCAAACAGGTCTGACTCAGGGACCCCGTGAGCATCAACTTACTGAACCCGCTCTTCATGCAACCCGAGTGTTAAAGGTAGACAGGTTCTTCAGAGTGGGATTCAATTTGAATTGTTAACCAGAGCGCCACAAGGGCCAGAAGGTCATTGGAGGTTTGAAATGCCAAACCTTTCAGCTCTTAACATGAAGAGGGAACTGGAGCTAAAGGACGTTTCCCTAAATCCTTTGGAGACCAGAGAGAATGGTTGGTGTACAATGCATGTGCGGTTATTCACTTTGCTAGTAAGAATAGAAACAGCTAAATGTTTTTTTAAAAGTAGGTACAAAACATTTAAATGCATTTGTTCAAGGGGGCCTGGGTGACAAGGAATACAGAAAGTTAGCATGCAGGTATACCAAGCAATTTGGAAAGGCAAGTGGCATGTCAGACTTAATTGCAAGGGAGCTGGAGTACAAGAAGAAGAGTCTTGTGCCAATTATGTCAGTATTGGTGAGTCTGCACCGTGAACACTTGCACAGTTTTGGTCTCCATATTTAAAGGAAGGTTGTATTTGCATTGGAGGCAGTACAGCGAAGGTTCACTGAGAGGGTTGTTCTATGATGAGAGGTTGAGTAAAGTGGGTCGAAGTTCTCTCGGGGTGAGAGGAATGAGAGGTGATCTTGAAACATACAGGTTTCTGAAAGTGGCTTGAAAGGGTCGCTGTTGAGAGATTGTTTTGCTATTTGTTCCGATGATGTTGGCTGAGAGATAAATATTGGCCTGGAAACTATAGAACCTCCACAACACCGAAGGGGGCCATTCAACCCATCAAGTCTGCACCAACTCTCTGAAAGAGCACCCTATCTGTGCCCAATCCCCTGCCCTATCTCTGTAACTCTGCCTAATCTGCACATCCTTGGACACTAAGGGGCAATTTTAGCCTGGCCAATCCACCTAACTGCAAATCTTTGGGCTCTGGGTGGAAACCTGCTCTTCAACTATGGCTGCAGGATCTATCATGTCCTCCTGAGAATTTATTGTTCCATTCCTGGAACACGGAGCACGGTCTCAGTTTAAGGGGCCAATTATTTAGTAGTGGGATGAGGAGAAATTTCTTCACTCAAAGGGTTGTGAATCTTTGGAATTCCCTATCCCACAGGGGATAGACAGGTTTTTCGTCTCAGGCAATTAGGGATATGGGGAGCAGGTGGGAGAGTGGAGTTGATACAGAAGCCAGCCATGATTGTCGGCTCATGATCTACTCCTGTCCCCATTTCTCATGTTCCTATCATTGATACCATCGTTGAGTTTCCCTTCATGAGGTGAAAACTCCGAAGAAGAAGCTTTATCAGCTGCCCATAGACAAGGGGTTAACACCGAACCACCCAACTTCCCGTGAGTCAGTCTATGACTAGAGAACATCTTGAAATGTGGAAAGTGAGATTAAAATCAGTTTTTCTCTTCAGGCAGCATGCCTCATATAATCCCTTTTGACTCAAATCCACCAACATCAGAGGGGATGAAAGGCTGGCCCTCCTCACTGGGGTGGGGGTGGGGGGGGGGGGGGGGGGGGGGGGGGGGGCATCGTCAGAACTACTCTTTCACCTCGAGCACTTGGTGGGTAGGTGGGGTTGGATTGGGTTCCTGAAAGCAGGCAGCCTGCCTCTTTCTCACAAGGTTATGGGTGAAAGGTCGCTGAGCTGCTCTTCCCACTTGTTGGTGTTGCTCGATCAAATTCCTGTCAACAATATGGAAAATATCTTTTCCACTGCACCTCCCCTCACGCCGATGAATGCCTGCATTGATGCAACTAAATAAATTGCTCCATCTCATCACAATTAAACTAAATGCGACCCAGAAATAAAAGGACTGCGCACAAAGGACAGAATTTTATTAACAATCCGGTCTCAGTCTTGAGGCGCTGGCTAACATCCAGCACTGTGCAATTTCTAATTAAATGAAGGTCAGTGCCTCAGGGAGTGCACCACTGTACAAATTTAAAAACGTTCGCAAAAAGGCTGCTTCGATCTTGTTGAGCCCATCAAAGGATCAATATCTCGCAGAATTGCGCTTGGTCTGCCGACTGCCCATTCATGTACGAGGCAAGGCTAGTCTGGACAATCTCTATCCAACTCCAATGCAAAGAGCCCCAAAATCCCAAGCTTCACTCCACATTCGGGCTCAATGGATTGCACACTCGCCTTCAGAGTCAGCAGTGGCCATGGGTTCGAGCCCCGTTCCAGAGACTCGGCCATAAAAAACACTTCCATGCTGTATGGGTACTGAGCACCATCAGAGGGGCCACCTTTTGGGGGAGATAATAAATTCTCAGGAGGACATGATAGATCCTGCAGTTGAAGAGCAGGTTTCCACCCAGAGCCCAAAGATTTGCAGTTAGGTGGATTGGCCAGGCTAAAATTGCCCCTTAGTGTCCAAGGATGTGCAGATTAGGCAGAGTTACAGAGATAGGGCAGGGAATTGGGCACAGATAATTTAGGGGCAGCAGGGTAGCATGGTGGTTAGCATAAATGCTTCACAGCTCCAGGGTCCCAGGTTCGATTCCCGGCTGGGTCACTGTCTGTGTGGAGTCTGCACGTCCTCCCCCTGTGTGCGTGGGTTTCCTCCGGGTGCTCCGGTTTCCTCCCACAGTCCAAAGATGTGCGGGTTAGGTGGATTGGCCATGCTAAATTGCCCGTAGTGTGCTAATAAAAGTAAGGTTAAGGGGGGGGTTGTTGGGTTACGGGTATAGGGTGGATACGTGGGTTTGAGTAGGGTGATCATGGCTCGGCACAACATTGAGGGCCGAAGGGCCTGTTCTGTGCTGTACTGTTCTATGTTCTAGATAGGGTGCTCTTTCAGAGAGTTGGTGCAGACTTGATGGGTTGAATGGCCCCCTTCGGTGCTGTGGAGGTTCTATAGTTTCCTGGCCAATATTTATCTCTCAGCCAACATCATCAGAACAAATAGCAAGAGGTGGACTGGAGTCTATGAGTGGCAAAGATTAGAGGTGCAGTGTAAGGCTCGAGTACCATCATGTTTCGTGTGAGGATATTGGATATTATGGACTGTAAGATTGTAGAAATGGAAGTGGCTACAAATTCTGTTAAAATAGCTGCAACTGAACAGGTTACTATGGGCATTTAATCTGTGGGCAGCGTTCGATTCTGCGGCCAATATTTCATTAAACATTGACCTGAACAAGGGAACTTTGCATCCACTCCTGAAATGTAAACATCTCATTGCAAAGGAATAGCTGGTGTTTGAGGAGCGAGATCTAATGACTGCTCACGCCGGCGGGTCCCACTGATCCCATACCCGCACCCCAGGTTTCCTGGCACATGGGGTGGATTCAATGGGAAATCCCACTGACAGCGCTGGGACCAGAAGACCCTGCCGTCGGCCAACGGTGGGCAGCCTCCTCCTCTCTCCCCACCCCCCCCCCCCCCCCCCCCCCCCCCCCCCGGCCCGCCAAGCAACATGCCATTTGGCGGGCAGAGAATCTCACCCAGGATTGCCCGACTGTTGGTCTCGATGAGTCATAGTAAACTAAGGAGGCTATTTGAGTTTGAAGTTGTGACAGAGGTAAGAGTTAATTACCTTGTCAAATGCCACTGAATCATGATGGCCTCGACCTCAGGAGTGCTTACCCAGTCATCATGTAACTGAAACTATCTGTCAGATACTGCAGTGTAATACATCCCAAACAAATCTGTGTGTGAGCAACATCTGAAACCCCAGGAGACACCTAGAACAGCTGAACCATCATTGCTGACAGCCTTCTAATGCAGCTCCAGTACTGTACTGATTCCAGCTTCCATGTGCATCTGAGAACCAACCTCCTGCCTATTCGTCAACAAAGGCTTCATGGGTTCATGAGAAGCCCTTGTTTCCAAGACATCTTCACTCCAACTAAAATACCAATTCAACAACAAAGACACCAGAAGGCTTTGCACCGAAAGACCACATTATAAATTCCACTTTTATAATTCCGCCTTTAACTTCATCTGTATCTAATCGGTGTGTGCATGTCTGAGTGATTGAGACATTGCGTTCAAACATTTATATTTTCTTAATTACCAGAAAGTTTGCTGCTGCTGTTTATTATAAATCAAGAAACATGACTTTGAGCAGAAGGGTAACTATGAATAGTTTTGGTTCCCTTATGCAAGGCAAGATATAGTGGCATTGGAGGCAGTCCAAGAAGGTTCACTAGGTTGATCCGGGCATGGATGGATTTTCATGCGAGGAGAGGTTGAGTAGGTTGGGCCTGTAATCGTTGGAGTTTGGAAGAATGAGATGTGACCTTATGGAGACATACAGGATTCTCAGTGGCCTCAGCAGGGTAGATGCGGAGAGGTTGTTGCCCATTGTGGGAGAGTTTAGGACTAGAGGACATAATCTCAGTGTAAGAAGTCAGCCATTTAAGACAGAGATGAGGAGGAATTTCTTCTCTCGGAAGAAAATGAATCTGTGAAATTCTTGACCATAAAGGGCTGTAGAGGCTGGGTCGTTAAGGTATGTTCAAGGCTGAGATAAACAGATTTTTAATCTGTAAGGGCATCATGAAATTTACAGTGCAGAGGAGGCCATTCGGCCCATCAAGTCTGCACCGGCCCTTAGAAAGAGCACCCAACTTAAGCTCACCCTATCCCCATAACCCAGTAACCCCGACTCACCTTTTTGGACGCTAAGGGCAATTTAGCATGGCCAATCCACCTAACCTGCACATCTTTGGACTGTGGGAGGAAACCAGAGCACCCGGAGGAAACCCACGTAGACACGGGGAGAACGTGCAGACTCCGCACAGTAACCCGAGCTGGGAATTGAACCTGGGACCATGGAGCTGTGAAGCAACTGTGCTAACCACTGTGCTACTGTGCTGCCCAATCAAGGGCATGGGTATAAGGGGTACGGAATAAAGGATATGGGTATGGGTATAAGGGGTACGGAATAAAGGATAAGGGGTATGGGGATAAGGGGTATGGGGATAAGGGGTATGGGATAAGGGTATGGGGATAAGGGGTATGGGGATAAGGGGTATGGGGATAAGGGGTATGGGGATAAGGGGTATGGGGATAAGGGGTATGGGGATAAGGGGTATGGGGATAAGGGGTATGGGGATAAGGGGTATGGGGATAAGGGGTATGGGGATAAGGGGTATGGGGATAAGGGGTATGGGGATAAGGGGTATGGGGATAAGGGGTATGGGGATAAGGCGGGAAAGTGGAGTTAAGGATTATCACATCAGTTACCATCTCATTGAATGGCAGAGCAGACTCGATGCGCCAAATGGCCTACTGATGCTCCTACATCTTATGGTCATATAGAATGCACACAACTTGACACACAAATACCCTGATTATGGACTGAAGGGGACCACACAAATCCTGCCCATAACAAATAATTTGTATTTACTGAGGAAGAGGAAGCTGATAAAACAAATTGGTGGAAGTGGAGATGGCAGAGGATGAAAAGAGATGGGCAGGAGGTACTGGAAAAGCTGGCTATACTCAGAGTGCATAGGTCACCTTCTCGGGATGGCTTGCACCCCAGGTCCCTGAAGGAAGAGGGAGGGGCAACGGTGGAACGGCTTTCCATAATCTCCAACGTTTCCCCAGATATGGGGCGGGAGGTGCCAGAGGATTGGAGAGTGGCAAATGTGACACATAGGGTGCAAGGACAGTGCTAATAATGACAGGGCCTTCTGTTTAACATCCCAGTGGTGATTCAGATTTCAGAAAAAATGGGGTGATTTTTGCGGCCACATTCACCGTGAGTGCAAATGGCGACTTGGATGCAAAATCTCGGCGGAATCAAAAAAAAAAAAGAGATTCTCGCTGGCTTTCCTCATCCTTCACTGGAGATTCAACTCTTTAATTAATTTTAATATAATCAGCGGGCTTCCTCACCATACGTTCCCCCCACATTTAGAATTCCCCCTATGCTGATGTGATGCCGCGTTGGCAAGGGTTACAAATTATTTTGAAAACTTTGAAGCCACCAAGGGGAACCCATCAGGGGCGCACAGGCCGGGGGGCATGCAGGGCAGTGCCAGAGGCAGGTCCCTGGGGAGCACCATTGGTGGGGCTTCCCCCAATGTGTGTGGGGGGGGGGGGGGGGGGGGAAAGAGCATTGCCCCGGTGCTTGTTGGGGGGGGGGGGGGGGGGGGGGGGAAGAGAATTCTTCGCCTGCGTGGGCATGGTATGTATTTGAACGAGAATTGGGGCACCCTTGCTGCCTGTATCAGGCCCCGCCCCACCAGCATGATGACAGGAGCCACACGCCCAGGTTTTCTGTGCACAGAAAATGCAGATGGGCAGCTGGAGAGCTACACACTGGTTATCCTGCCTCAGCCAGCGCTCTAGCGCAGGATTCCGCCGATTATCCGGGGGGGGGGGGGGGGGAACAATCAACTGGCACTTGGAGAGTTTTGATTTAAGTAAAGAGAGCCAGCACAGATTTGTAAAGGTAGATTGTTGTTGACTGATCTAATGGAATTTATAGTTAGAATTTTTTTTTCAATCGAATTTGCAGTGCAGAACATTCAGCCGATCGAGTCTGCACCAACCCTTGGAAAGAGCATCCAACCTAAGCCCACACCTCCACCCTATCCCCGTACCTTTTTGGACACCAAAGGCAATTTATCATGGCCAATCCACTTAACCTGCACATCTCTGGACTGAGGGAGGAAACCGGAGCACCCGGAGGAAACCCACGCACACACGGAGAGAACGTGCAGACTCCGCACAGACAGTGACCCAAGCCGGGAATCGAATCTGGGACCCTGGATCTGTGAGGCAACTGTGCTAACCACTGTGCTACCATGCCAATTTCTTGAAGGTTTCTGAAGGAAATGCAATGGATTTGGCCTGAATGGATTAAAATTTATTAAACTTTGACAAAGCTCCACATAAAAGGTT
The DNA here is from genome assembly GCF_902713615.1 of Scyliorhinus canicula. Taxonomy (NCBI): domain Eukaryota; kingdom Metazoa; phylum Chordata; class Chondrichthyes; order Carcharhiniformes; family Scyliorhinidae; genus Scyliorhinus; species Scyliorhinus canicula. Next base: position 150,873,736 of record NC_052147.1, read on the forward strand.
GGTTAACAAAGTTGATGGAACAGGAGGTGTGGCTGACAATGAGGATGATAACAAATTGACTACAACGGGACATAGGTGGGCAGAATGAGCAAATAATTGGCATATGGAATTTCCAATACAGAGATGTGCGAGGTGATGCATTTTGGCAGAAGGGATGGGGAGAGGGAATACAGACTTTGTAGCATTGATCAAAAGAGTGTGCAGGATCAAAGGGATCCCTGAGAGCTCATTTGCAGCTGTCTATGAAGGTGACAGGGCATGTTGCGAGTGTGACTGCAAGATTCTGGGCTCGATCAGCAGAAGTCTTGAGGAACAAAAATGGGGAGGTTATGCCGAACTGGTTTAAAGCTCTGGTCACCACATTTTAGGAAAGCTGCAAGGGTCCTCAAGAGGGTGCGGAGGGAGATTTTCATCAGTGATTCTAGGGATGAGGGGATTTAAGCTCTGAGGTTAGGGTCGGAGAAGCTGGGGTTGTTTTCCTTGGGAACTAAGGAGGTTGAGGGGAGATTTGATCAAGGTGGACAAGATTCATGAAATCATAGAATTTACAGTGCAGAAGGAGGCCATTCGGCCCATCGAGTCTGCACCGGCTCTTGGAAAGAGCATCCTACGTAAGCCCACACCTCCACCCTATCCCTATAACAGAGCAACCAAAGGTCAATTTATCATGGCCAATCCACCTAACCTGCACATCTTTGGACTGTGGGAGGAAACTGGAGAATCCGGAGGAAACCAACGCACACACAGGGAGGACGTGCAGACTCCGCAGCGGCAGAGGTTTAGTTAAAGGTAGTCAAAGAAAAACTGCTCTCATTGGCTGATAGGACAAGGACTAGGGACACAAGGACTGGGGACATAGATATACGGTTTTGTGCAAAATGGGGGCGGGGGGTTGGCATATGAGGATGAACTGTATTACACAGCGAATTGTATGACCTGGAACTTGACTCGCCGCCCACAAGGGTATTGGAAGCGGGATGATGAAAGGAAATTGGGTGGGCTCTTTAGGTGGAATGGGATTGACTGGATTGAGCCAGCAAGGACTGCATGAGCTGAAAGGCCTCCATTTGTGACAGAATGACTCTACGACTCTTATCTGATCACATTACAGTCTGTCGGATATTGCTGCCTGCAAATTGGCTGCTGCCTTTCCTACACTGCAGTGACTACACTTTGAGAGTATTTCATCGGTTATGAAACACTTTGGCAGACTTTGTGAAAGGTGCTGCAGAAACGAAAGTCTTTGGGGCGGCACAGGGGTGCAGTGATTAGCACTGCTGCCTCACGGCGCTGAGTTCCCGGGTTCAATTCCAGCCCTGGGTCACTGTCTGTGTGAGATTTGCACGTTCTACCCGTGTCTGCGTGGGTCTCACCCCCACAACCCAAAAGGTGTGCAGGGTAGGTGGATTGGCCACACTAAATTGCCCCTTAATTGGGAAAAAAAGAATAGGGTACTCTCAATTTATTTTTTAAAAACGAAGTTTGTTGTTGTCTGGCCCGGTACAGAGAGTGGGACTTGAACCCATGATTTGACTCAAGGGGCAAGAATGTGATCGCCGAGGCAAGGCTGTTAGTCAGCAACATTGTCCCGCACCTCGGCACAGGAGAATTCACTGGAAACAAAGGAGCGCCTTGTGTGTTATCTCGCTGTGGACTAAAAGGTGGTGTAGAGTATCTGAGAGGTCAAACCTGCATCTCATCAATAGACCATTTACCGAAGTTCACTGCGACTCACAATAATCCAAAAAATCATCAGGTAAAATGCTAAACACTTCAGGAATGCAACAGGCCAGAAAAGAATTCTACTTACATCAGTACCCCTGACACAAGTGGCATATCAAAGCACAGATACATTAGGTTCCCACAGACAAAGCTGGTGGGAGGCCTTCGAGCTTATCAGCTATTTTTACTGACAAAGTAAACTTGTGGAAATACCGAATTTCCAAACTGTTATCGAACCCCGAAATACAGGCTGGAAATGGATCTCCACTCTCCCATTCATTACTTTCACCTCATTTTCTGATCAATTCTTTATTTCTGCTCTCACACTCATTGATTCAGACGAGAGCAGCTCAAGCAGGCGCAAGTTCCTCTCACTCTTCAGTGTCAACGCTTCGCAATTTCTGTCCTCCATTTCTAACTCTTCCAAAGACCAAAAAGACAGCATTCTGCTCGGAATGAGTCCATTGTCACTATAAAGAGAGAGAGGTGCAGGAGAAGGTGCAGCGGTGAAGTGCAATGGCTGATATCAAGATGGAGAGGTTATTACTATCACGAAAGATTGAACAGGCTGGGGCACTTTTCTCCAGAAAAGAGAAGGCTGAGCATTGACCTGACCAAGTCTTAAAATATCATTACGGTTGAACTATGTGGATGTAGTTTGTTTCCCAAAATTAGTGATCGGTTAATCTAGCACCAGAGGGCATTATCTCAGAGTAAGGTGTCACCTATTAAAGATAGCGATGAGGAGGAATTTCTTCTCGGAGGGTAGTGAATCTGTGGAATTCTTTACCGCAGACATCTATAGAAGCTAGGTTGTTAAGTATGTTCAAGGCTGAGGTCGATGGATTTCTTAACCAGTAAGGGAACCGGGGTTATGGGGATGAGGCAGGAAAAATGGAGTTGAGGATTATCACATCAGATCAGTCATGAAAAAACTGGCAGAATGGCAGAACAGACTCGACGGGCTAAATAACCTCCTATTGCTTTTCTCCTATTGCTCCTAGATGGTATGTCACAGTTCACTCAGGGACGTGAAGTTGCTGTGGCAATGCACACTTTTACATGAATGTTGTAGCCTGGAGCTATGGTTAGTGATGGTAGGAGCTGCAATTCCTTTCTATCACACGGCTGACCAGGAATCTCTCCCACTCTTATCATCAGCCATTAGTGTGTTTGGAATGATTCACAACTTGATACTCAACCTGTTTGGCCGTGTTATCAACGCACTTTCCTTGGCCATCAAATCCTGGGCTGGGATTCGAACTCAGAGCACCTGGCTCAGAGGAGGGGCGCTAACCCACTGCATTACAAGACCTCCAAACAGATGGTAACCACAAATAAAACTAACAGGAACATCAGCAGAAACTTCTGTATCCAGAGGGAGGCAAAACGTGGAACTTCCTACCACATGGAGTGGTTGAGGTGAATACCGTGGATGTTGTTAAGAGGTTAGAACGGTGCATAAGGACGTCCTGCATGCATTCATTACGCAGCCAAAATAGGTTAATAATCAACTTGTAAATCCTTCCAACGCAAGGACAGGAGAGATTCCTGATCAGCCATTGTGATGGCAAGAACATTGGAGACTCTGCATTCACTAGCCATAGCTCCAGGCTACAACACGCCTGTCAAAGCGCATGCTGCCATAGCAACTCAGACTCAGAGTAAATGGTAACACAAACACCACCAGAGAAGTGCGAGGGTCAAAGGAACAGAAAGATATGCTGTTGGGTTCACAGTAGTAAGTTGAGAAGAAGGCCATATGGAGAGGAAACATCAGCATCGACCAGGGGGCTGAATGGATGTTTTTGTCCTGCACATCGAATTAGTTATTGAAATGTATCACTTTAAGAGCTACATCAGACGGGCGGCATGGTAGCAGTGGTTAATACTGTTGCTTCACAGCTCCAGGGTTCCAGGTTCGATTCCCGGCTTGGGTCACTGTCTGTGCGGAGTCTGCACATTCTCCCCGTGTCTGCGTGGGTTTCCTCCGGGTGCTCCGGTTTCCTCCCACAGTCCAAAGACGTGCAGGTTAGGTGCATTGGCCATGCTAAATTGCCCTTAGTGTTCAAGGTTAGGTGGGGTTACTGGGTTACGGGGATGAGGTGGAGGTGTGGGCTTAGTGCTCTTTCTAAGGGCTGATGCAGGCTCGATGGGCCGAATGGCCTCCTTCAGCACTGTAAATTCTATGATTCTATGAATACACCAACGAGAAAAAATAATAATAAACTGGGCCAGGTTACAGGTAGGCAAGAGTGTCCAAAGTGTTCGTGTTAAACAACAGACCACCTGTGATTCCAGGTGTGACTTGGTATAATGTACATAGCAACAAAAGCAGCCATTGTTTTCATTGAGTTTCTGGCTGCAAGAATTATAATTCCGGTCGTTTGCTGCCATGACAATCAACTTCCAATGTCTGCAATTCCCTCAGCTTCTCCAAACCAAAGGAAAATCTTCTGATGGGGAAGACAGCTGTTTTCTTGTGAGGTACGATTTACAGATACAGGTGGACCATGATCTTACTGAATGCTGCATACTCAAAGGCTGCCTCCTGCGTTTGAGGGTGGTCCATTGGCCACAACTTAGGACTTTACTCAAGACCTTCAATGGTTTGGGGGGTCCAGGTGAGCACCGTTCCTAATCTCACATTGTGTGGTATACCCTCAGCTCAAATGGTGCTTCTGAGCTGCCAATGCATTTGCTATACTAGTGGTGAAGTGATGGAAACTCTCTCCCCCTCCCACTCTCCTCCTCTCTCTCTCCTTACCGTTCTCCCCCTCCCGATCTCCCCTTCCCGCTCTCCCCCTCTCTTTCCCTTTCCCGCTCTCCCCCTCTCTTTCCCCTTCCCGCTCTCCCCCTCCCGATCTCCCCCTCTTTCCCCTTTTCGCTCTGCTCCCCCTCCCCACTCTCCCCCTCTTTCCCCTTACCGTGCTCCCCCTCTCTCCCCTTCCTGCTCTCCCCCTACCGCTCTCCCCCACTCTCTCCCCTTACCGCTCTCCTCCTCTCACCGCTCTCCCCCTCTCTTTCCCCTTCCCGCTCTCCCCCTCTCTCTCCCCTTACCGCTCCCCCTTTCCCCTTACCGCTCCCCCCTTTCCCCTTACCGCTCTCCCCCTCTCTCTCCCCTTACCGCTCCCCCCCTTTCCCCTTACCGCTCTCCTCCTCTCTCCCCTTCCCGCTCTCCCCCCTCTTTCCCCTTCCCGCTCTCCCCCCTCTTTCCCCTTCCCGCTCTCCCCCCTCTTTCCCCCTTCCCGCTCTCCCCCCTCTTTCCCCTTCCCGCTCTCCCCCCTCTTTCCCCTTCCCGCTCTCCCCCCTCTTTCCCCTTCCCGCTCTCCCCCCTCTTTCCCCTTCCCGCTCTCCCCCCTTTCCCCTTCCCGCTCTCCCCCCTCTTTCCCCTTCCCCGCTCTCCCCCCTCTTTCCCCTTCCCGCTCTCCCCCCTCTTTCCCCTTCCCGCTCTCCCCCCTCTTTCCCCTTCCCGCTCTCCCCCCTCTTTCCCCTTCCCGCTCTCCCCCCTCTTTCCCCTTCCCGCTCTCCCCCCTCTTTCCCCTTCCCGCTCTCCCCCCTCTTCCCCTTCCCGCTCTCCCCCCTCTTCCCCTTCCCGCTCTCCCCCCTCTTTCCCCCTTCCCGCTCTCCCCCCTCTTTCCCCTTCCCGCTCTCCCCCCTCTTTCCCCTTCCCGCTCTCCCCCCCTCTTTCCCCTTCCCGCTCTCCCCCCTCTTTCCCCTTCCCGCTCTCCCCCCCTCTTTCCCTTCCCGCTCTCCCCCTCTCTTTCCCCTTCCCGCTCTCCCCCTCTCTTTCCCCTTACCGCTCCCCCCCCTCTCCCCTTACCGCTCCCCCCCTCTTTCCCCTTACCCGCTCCCCCCTCTTTCCCCTTACCGCTCCCCCCTCTTTCCCCTTACCGCTCCCCCCCCTCTTTCCCCTTACCGCTCTCCCCCCCTTTCCCCTTCCCGCTCTCCCCCCCCTTTCCCCTTCCCCGCTCTCTCCCCCCTCTTTCCCCTTCCCGCTCTCCCCCCTCTTTCCCCTTCCCGCTCTCCCCCTCTCTTTCTCCTTCCCGCTCTCCCCCTCTCTCTCCCCTTCCCGCTCTCCCCCTCTCTCTCCCCTTCCCGCTCTCCCCCCTCTCTCTCCCCTTCCCGCTCTCCCCCCTCTTTCCCCTTCCCGCTCTCCCCCTCTCTTTCTCCCTCCCGCACTCCTCCTCTCTTTCCCGTTCCTGCTCTCACTCTCTCTCACTTTCCCCTTACCGCTCTCCCCTTCTCTGCTCCCCCATCTCTGTTCCATGGCAAACAGAGACCCAATCTGCAGACTGCAGCAGACTTCGAACATGGCTGCTGCATCAATCGCTGTGCAGCGAGTGGCCTCCCACCTCTCAAATCAGGTGCTTGTGGCTTCAAGTCCAGAGGCTGGAGCATAAAATCTGGACCGACACTCCAGTGTCACACTGAGGGAGTGCTGCACTGTCAAGAAGCACCATTGTACAAATGAGGTGTTAAACTGAAGTCCAGACTCCCCCTCGTCAACATTCCCACAGCAGAATAGCAGCAAGGTTAATCTCGGTGTACTGGCCAATGTTCATCTCGCAGCCAACATAACTGAGGCAGATTCTCCGCAAAGTTCTGCGGAGCGTGGGCTGGATTTTGCAATTTTGAGGCTGTTGAGGAGGGGGCACGTCAAATTTAACCTGTGTTCTTCCAAAACACCGACCTGCTCACCGCGAAGCCGTCTCATTGTAAGATTCCAAATAATAGCGGTTTGTGGGAGCAGTTACAGCCGTACCTCATTCAATAAAGTGTTTCATTGGCTGTGAAGCACTTTGGAACACCCCCCCCCCCCCCCCCCCCCACCACCACCAAGGTAATGTGATGTGCTACGGAAGTGTAAGTCTGCAAATCTTTCAGGGCTGAGTTATACCAAACTGTCAAAAGGGAAGCCTTCCATCCCGTCCCATCTGTGCCGGCTCTCCCAATGAGCAATTCTCCTCGCGCCATCCCCATCTTCACCCTGCAATTCAGCATCTTCCTCCTTTTCAAACAACTGTCCAATCCCCTTTTGAACACCTCGACTAAACCTTCCTCCAACCTCACTCTCAGGTAGTGCAATCTAGACCCAAACCACTCGATGTGAGAAAGAGATTCTTCCTCATATCACTATTGCTTCTTTTACTAATTATTTTTAAGGGGTGCTCTCTCGTTCTCGGTCCTTTCTGAGAGCTTTCATTACGATGTTTTATTATGATGAACAAAGATAGTCAATTAGGAGGGTCTAGACATTGACATAGAACATATAGTGCAGAAGGCCATTCGGCCCATCGAGTCTGCACCGACCCACTTAATCCCTCACTTCCACCCGATCTCCGTAACCCAATAACCACTCCTAACCTTTTTGGGCACAAAGGGCAATTTTATCATGGCCAATCCACCTAACTTCCACGTCTTTGGACTGTGGGAGGAAACCGGAGCACCCGGAGGAAACCCACGCAGACACAGGGAAGTCGTGCAGACTCCGCACAGACAGTGACCCAACAGGCTATCCTAACTGAGCCCCCGTCTCAGTTTTTCTACTGCTGAACCCCTCATCCAGGCCTTTGTTACCTTCAGATTCGGCCATCCCGATGGATCCCTGGCGGTGGCCCACTTCCTGCCCTTCATAAACTCAAGGTCATCCAATACTCTGCTGCCTAGGTCTTAACTCACAGTCAGACCCATTCCCTTCTTGCCCCTGTGCTCTCTGACCTACACTGGTTCTCGGTAAAGCAACACCTCAAGTTTTCCTGTTTTCAAATCCCACCGTGGCTTGGCTCTCCATGTCTCTCTCTGTAATCTCCTCCAGCCCCAAAGCCCTCTGACATACCTGCACTTATCTAATTGCGGAGTCGTCTACATTCCCAACTTTAATGGCTCCACTACTGGCGGCTGCATCTTCAGTAGCCCAGGTCCCAAACTCTGGAATTCCCTCTCTAAACCTCTCTTCCTCGCTTTCCTCCTTTCGAACATTCCTGTAAACCTACTAATTTACCCAAGCTCTTGGTCATCTGACCCATATCTCCTTATCTGGCTCAGTGGCGTACATTGTTTTATAAAGCGCCTTAGGGCGCTTGAAGTTAAAGGTGCTTTATAAAAATAGGTGATTGTTGAGAGTTGTGGCAGTGGTTTATTCCAAAGTTCAAAATTAAGCAGCTGTGGGAAGGCTGGGAGAGACTTAATCGCATTTGTGAGCTTGAAGCCGGACAGAACAAACATCACTTGTGTGAGATGTAACCACCCCTTTGTTTTCTCTCTGGCATCACGAGATGGTCAATGGATTTTTACCCTAAATAAGTCAATATTGAGGCTAAATCTATGGCACAAATTCCAGCAAAAGGAGATGGCATCTGAATCCACAAATCAAACCATAGCATCACAGAATGATTACAGCACAGAATGAGGCTATTCGGCCTGTCATACGAGTGCTGGGCCTCTGAAGAAGCACTTCATCTAGTGTCACTTCCCCACCTTCTCCCCTAACCCTGCACATTCTTCCCTTTCAGATAACAATCTAATTCCCTCTTGAAAGACTCAACTGAAAATCTCTCCACCACACTCTCAGACAGTACATTCCAGACCCTAACCACTCGCTGTGTGAATCTGTCTCCACCACACTCACTGACAGTACATTCCAGATCCTAACCACTCGCTGTGTGAATCTGTCTTCACCACACTCACAGACAGTACATTCCAGATCCTAACCACTCGCTGTGTGAATCGGCCTCCACCACAGTCGCAGACAGTGCATTCCAGATCCTAACCACTCGCCGTGTGAATCTGTCTCCATCACACTCTCAGACAGTACATTCCAGATCCTAACCACTCGCTGTGTGAATGTCTCCACCACACTCACAGACAGTACATTCCAGATCCTAACATTCGCTGTGTGAATCTGTCTCCACCACACTCACAGACAGTACATTCCAGATCCTAACCACTCGCTGTGTGAATCTGTCTCCACCACACTCTCAGACAGTGCATTCCAGATCCTAACCACTCGCTGTGTGAATCTGTCTCCACCACAGTCACAGGCAGTATAGGAGTGTGCACATTTTCTCTTTATGGACTCTGTCCACTCCAGAGGGCAGCACGGTGGCGCAGTGGTTAGCACTGCTGCCTCACAGCGCTGAGGACCCGAGTTCGATCCCGGCCCCAGGTCACTGTCTGTGTGGAGTTTGCACATTCTCACCGTGTATGGTGGGTTTCACCCCCACAATTCAAAGATGTGCAGGGTAGATGGACTGATCACTGTAAATTGCCCCTTAAGTGAAAAAAGAAGAATTGGGTACTTTAAATCCATTTTAAAAATACTCTGTCCACCCCGCTCGTGATTTTGAACACCTCTATCAAATCTCCTTTCAAACCTCTCTTCTCCAAGGAGAACAATCTCAACCTCTCCAATCAGGGCTCTGCTTCACAAAGAGATAGGAGGCATTTGGTTGCCATGGCCACCATTTTGCCCTCCATCATTTTGCAAAGGGTTAAACAGGGAAAGTAGAGTTTCCCCAGTTGGTTGTCCTTTCACTAAAAATCTGAAGCAATGGAATCTATTCTAATGCTCCAGATGTTCAGACACTCCATCAGGTCATTGCACAACAATTTGCGCCAAGGAAGCGTTTCTGAAACATAGTCACTGTTGGAAGTTAGCAAATGCAGTAGCCATTTTGCGCACTGCAGGATCCCACAATGAGATATCGATCAGATAACCTGCATCAGAGATGTTGGTTGAGTGATAAATATTATCCCGGCCATTTCTCCTCCTCTCCCCTCCAGTTCCTTCGCTCAATTAACTTAAATTAACTGCCCCTACCTCCTGCTGGACCTTTAGAGGTGTCGTCTTTCAGATTAGACATTAAATGGAAACTCCGACCGCCCCTTGATGAGATTGGGACCATCCACCTTCGAGGGTGAATGGTAGGAGGGAAGGGACTGAGTTGTCCTGGGGCCCGGACAATATTTATCCTTCAACCAACATCACAGGAACAGATGATCCGACCGCTATCGCACTGCTGGTTGTGGGAGCAGATTGGCTGCCAGGTTCCTACATTTCCAACAGTGACTATACTTCAAAATAATAATAATCTTTATTATTGTCACAAGTAGGCTTGCATTAACACTGCAATGAAGTTACTGTGAAAATCCCCTAGTCGCCACATTCCGGCACCTGGTCGGGCACACAGAGGGAGAATTCAGAATGTCCAGTTCCCCTAACAAGCATGTCTTTCGGGACTTGTGGGAGGAAACCGGAGCACCCGGAGGAAACCCACGCAGGCACGGGGAGAATGTGCAGACTCCGCATAGACAGTGGCCCAAGCCGGTAATCGAACCTGGGACCCTGGTGCTGTGAAGCAACAGTGCTAACCACTGTGCTACCATGCCGCCATTCGGTACTCCATTCAGTGGAAAACGTTTCGGATGCACTGAGGTCACGAAAGGCACTATATAAATGAAACTAAACTTCTCTGTAGTCAACTTCCTGAAAGAAGTTGTTACTTTGATAGCCGCATTCGAGAACAACTTGAGGTTGAAGAATGTTTGTGAGATTGCACCTCGACCCTCTGCCATTCTGCAGAGAATGGCTCGAAAATGAAACATGTTACCAGATGGCGTAGTTTTCTTCTTTTAAATATTTTTATTCTCCTCCTTTTTCACATTTTCTCCCAAATTTACACCCAACAATAAACAATAATCAGTAACGAATGCAATGTCAATCCCATATCAATGTTAACGATCCCATCCTCCCACCAAACCCCAGACATTGGCCCTCATGTTAACATAAACAAATGACAAAAGGGAATCAGGAATCACCCATTGTCGCCATTAACACACACCGCCCCCCTCCTCCCAACCCTCCCAGCCACCCCCCCCCCCCCCAATGTCCGATGTAATCCAATTCTCGAAAGTGCATAATGAATAACGCCCATGAATTGTAGAACCCCTCCATCCTTGCCCTCAGTTCAAATTTGACCTTCTCAAGAGTTAAGAATTCCAACAGGTCCCCCCACCAAGGCTCAGAGTGGAGAGGTTGCTCTCCACCCTAACATGATCTGCCTTCAGGTGATCAACGAGGCGAAGGCTATAACATCTGCCTCCGTACCCATTTCCAACCCCAGCTGGTCCGACACTCCGAATATGGCCTCCCGAGGGCCCGGGTCCAGTTTCACGTGCACCACTTTAGAGATTACCCTAAACACCTCCTTCCAGTAATCCTCCAGCTTTGGACAGGACCAAAACATATGAACGTGATTTGTGCCCCCCCCCCCCCCCCCCCCCCCCCGCAATGCTCACACACATCTTCTACCCCCTCAAATAGCCGGCTCATCCTCACCCTTGTAAGGTGTGGTCTATATACCACCTTCAGCTGTATCAGCCCCAACCTCACACACGAGGTTGGGCGTTCACCTTCCGGAGCAAACTGGTTGGCTCAGTTGGCTAGGGGGCTAGCGCATGGATTCAGAGTAAGAGTAACAGTGCAGGCTTGATTCCCATTCTGACTGGGGTAGACTGGAGAGCGGTCCTCTTGTCTTGCTCAATGGAAAAACCACCACCGGGTTGGAAAAAAACTACAAAGAAACATCCCAGGATTAGGCATCAGCAGAAAATGAGCCACGAAGCTGCCTGCGGCAGAGCACACATGAATGAATTTGAGGAGGTTAGGTTAACACACGAGGAGGAGAGTATTTACAGAGTTAGATTAAGCAGTGCAATGAGGTTTGCATACAGCATAACCCAGTTGGGCTGAATGGCCTGTTTGTACTGTCAATTCTACACAAGTCTTCCTTGTGGAAATCAAACTCCCTCGCTCCAGCTCTGTGAGCAGAGGCCTCATTTGTTCTCTCATGAATTCTCGGAGAGAGCCACAGAAAGTCAATTAATCAGCAGCATCAGACGGTTTTACAATGGTGCTGTCCTAATGAAGGCAGCTATTAAAGTGTTAGAATAAGGAGTTGCTCTATTGAGTTAGACTCTGACCCCATTCAAAGTGGAATTGAACAAGTTTCTGCACCTACAATGGAAGCTGGAATGATTAAATATTCACAAATATCCCACTCTCTCTTCATAAGAATCCCGACACTGCAGGAGGAGGGCATTTGGCCCATCGGGTCTGTATTGACCCTTTGAAAGAGCACCTCACTCAGGCCCACTCTCCCACCCTATCCCCGTAAACCAGTAACCCCACCTATCCTGTACATATTTGGACTGTGGGAGGAAGCTGGAACACCCGGAGGAAACCCACATGGACAGAGGGAGAAAGTACAAACTCCACACAGTCACCCAATACCAGAGTCGAACCTGGGTCCCTGGCATTGTGAGGCAGCAGTGCAAACCACATTGCCACAATGCTTCTATTAAGAGATTTCAACCAGAGACATCCCATAGGAGCAGCAACAATTTGCATTTATTTAGTGCCCATCACACAGTAAAATATTCCGAAGCAGAGGCAGCACAGTGACTAGCACTGCTGCCTCATGGCGTAGAGGACACGAGTTCGCTCCCGGCCCCAGGTCACTGTCCGTGTGCAGTTTACACATTCTCCCCTGGGTCTGCGTGGGTCTCGCCCCATAACCCAAAGATGTGGAGGTGGATTGGCCACAATAAATTGCCCCTTAATTGGAAAAAGAATTGGGTACTTTAAATTTTAAAAACTGTTTCGAAGCTCTTAGCAGGGGTATTAACAAACAATGATTGACATTGAGCTGCATAAAGAGATATTAGAGCAAAATCAAAATACCATTGGTCACAGGAGGATTGAAACACAAAGAAAAAGGCTAAAAATACTTTGCAGGTCTGACAAAGAGAGACGGGGGGCGCGATTGAATCAAACTGGAAATAAGTTCCATAGTGAGCGGATTTAGCGTCTGTTTCTGGTGCTCATAGCACCGAGAAACACAACGCTATCTAACGTGACTCTGGGGTCTTAGTGGGGAGGCCGCACTTAGTCCCGTTGCATTCACTGTGGAGGCCTGCTTGCCGAATCTCCTCAGTGCAGGGAGCGATCAGGGCGCCATTTTTAAATGGTGGCCTGATCTTTCAAGGCCCGACGCAACCCCCCAAACACCTCCTCACTGTAAGGGCAACCCCAGCACCCGTCTCACCCTCACAATACCCATACAGGACACCCCTACCCGATCACCCCCACTCACAAAATGCCAGCTTGGCACCTTGGCAGTGCCAGGCTGGCACCACCAGGGTACTAGGCTGGCAACACCAGGGTACCACCCTACCCAGAGGGCCTCCAATCCCCTCGGAGGCTCCACAAGTGTCATTCCGTCGTGTGCCAGTTTATGGAGACCCAGCACTGAGCGACTCTCACCCGAGACCTCCATGATGAATGGGGTAGAACCCAACGCTTGGGTTACATTTTCATAGTAACTTCACTGCAGTGTTGATGTAAGCCTACTTGTGACAATCATAAACAATAAAGATTATATTACCTCATGGAACTGCATATTAGAGTGAGACTACCTGTCTCGCTCGAATGCAGATTTGCAAAAAGGTGATGCCACAATGGGTGGGGTTCACATCTTGAAGAGGCGGGCAAGGTGAGGCGAGGCGACCGGGTAGATCCCAGGAGTGGGGTCTCCTGTCATTTACCGGCCACATTGTGCCACAGTGCACTGCTTTTCAGGCGCAGCATGGCCAGTAGATCGTGCCCAGAGTTAACGTTTCAGATCATTGATTCTATGATCAGTGGCCCTTCTTCAGAACTGTTCCGATAAAAGGACACGAACCTAAAATGATAACCCTGGGTGGAATTGTCCCATTTTGAGATGGGAGTGTTTCCCGTTGCGGAGGCTGGTACGAAAACCACGCCGAAACATCTGACCACTCCCTCAATAATTATGAACCCAGGTGCTTTACGCTGTATTCCGTGGTGGGCAACCCTGGATGGTGCATAGTCCGCCGTCTTCACCGGGTGCCATCTTGAAAAAGATGTCCAGCAACACTGAGCCACTGTTGAAAAAAGATGGGCCCTGGAAAATGAAGGTGGAAATCCAGGAACATTCTGAGGCTGGAAGATGGACCACCCCCCCCCCCCCCCCCCCCACCCTTAGGACACTGAATCTGGAAGGACCACCTACAGATGTCCCCGCCCCCTTCCCCCCCTCCCCACTCCACCCACCCACTACTGTGGTCTAGGGTTGTGGGCGGCCTCCATCCAGAACTCCGGAGGCAGCCCCAGGCATTGTTCCGGTTAAGTCCCGACATCAAAACACCGTATTGTTCCGAAAGTGTTTCACATCAGCACCGTGGAGTATCTGGTTTGGGGGGGGGGGGGGGGGGGGGGGGGGTCAGACGTTCATCTGCACCCCATTAACAGGAGGCAAATGAGGTTCACACGAGTTTTTCGACCACCCATAGTGGGCACCAGTGGAAGATCCTGCTGTAAATTCACTCTGCTGAAACCGGTTACTGGGCCTACCCATGCCTGCCACCAAACATGTCGATGAGGGTTTGGAAGAATTCCACCCTCTGTTTGTGTCTCCACAGATCTGAGTATTTCCAGCATTTCAGTACATATTTCAGTGATGTGAGGAATTATTCAGGAACTCTTCAGTAATCTTAGGAGGACAGAGAGGTGGAGAGAAAGAGAGACAGAGGTGGAGAGTTGACAGGGTAAATGTTGAGAGGATGTTTCTCCCTGTGGGAGAGTCGAGGACCAGAGGGCATAATCTCAGAGTAAGGGGTCACCCAGTTAAAATAGAGACAAGGAGGAGTTTCTTCTCTCAGAGGGTAGCGAATCTGTGGAATTCTTTACCCCAGAGGCTGGGTCATTAAGTGCATTCAAGGCTAAGATAGATTTTTAATCAATAAGGGAATCAAGGGTTTTGGGGATAAGGCTGGAGGACTTTCAAGTTGGGAGGAGTTCTTGGAGGCAGAGGATTATTTTCTTTCCAGCTGGGGGTTTAGTATTTCCTCGGAAGATAACTCCCCTGTTCCCAGGACCCTTTCTTCAACCAACGATGCATTGCTTGAGGCTCCGGAGGAATGATTAGACAAGTTTCTTTCCAAGGTTGCACTATTGGTTAAAATTCTCCACTCAATTGAAAGCTATTTAAACCCTCTCTGAAGGCTTATTGAAAAGGCAGGCTGTGTGTCACTCCACACTTAATTAGGGGATGCGGTTGACAGGCGGCAGGGCCTGAAAGAGTTAAATCTATTGAGGCATTCCTTTTCTCTACCTCCCCCCGCCAGCACCACCCCTGCCCACCCCCTCCTGCTATCCCAGTCATACATTTCAGAAAGCTTGCTTGTCCAGTGCCTGGGGTCACGGGCATCTGTTTAGGCAGTCATTGTGCGCTCACAGTACTCCAATCCATTCCAGCCCAAACAAAACTAGTTGCCATGGCGCCGTGTCAGATATGTAAAGGAGCACAAGTGCCCCTCACACCACAATGGGAATTCTTGCCATTATTCCAACATCAAGGGGCACAGGAAGAGGCCCAGTGGAAAATCAGAATCATAACTTTGCTCTCCCTCGACAAATTAGAATCGAGGGGTTTTGGTATCACCGGCAAAGTCAAGGAGGGTTACGCAGAACAAGAGGATCGGTTTAGTTTCCTACATCGGTCTTATATTTTCAGCAGGTGAAGCACAGAAACCAATCCCACACAAAGCAACTCATCCCACCACTATGCCTCTTGGGAAAGATTCCGATCATCTTGATAATGCGCCAACTGATGTACAGCTGTCCCAGCATGCTTTCCCTCTTTCCGCAAACAGGGCCAGTGTAATGTAATAGCAGCCCTATTCCACCCCCCCCCCCCCCCCCTCCCACCAACCCCCTCATCTCCCCCAGCAGCCAGACCCCAGCATTGCCATGGTGGTGGGGGAACAGTGCTGCACCTGCCATTTTGGGGCATCTGACTCTCAAGCCCATTGCCTTACCAATCTGCCACGCCTCATTTAGAGTACCCAATTCTTTTTTTTTTCAATTAAGGGGCAATTTAGCGTGGCCAATCCACCTACCCTGCACACCTTTGGATTGTGGGGGTGAAACACACGCAGACATGGGGAGAATGGGCAAATTCCACATGGAAAGTGACCCATGGTCGGGATCGAACCCAGGTCCTCAGCACTATAGACTGCAGTGCAAACCACTGTGCCGTCCTCCATTAGCCTTCCTAACAGTTTGCTATATGTGCTGCACGCTAGCCTTCAGTGACTAAGGACAAGGATACCAGATCCCTTAGTGCATCTACACTTGCTAATTTTTTTTTAAAAACGTATTTTATTACAAACTTGTATCAAAACAGGTTACAGCAAGTAAACACCCTGGGAAACATACTTCCCGACAATCAACTATACAGTCTGTACAGATTTTCCCCCTTTTTCACCCCCCACCCCACCTCAGTGCAATGAATAGCTCCTCAAACACGGTCACAAATAACCCCCACCTTTTCTCAAACTCCCCCACTGAGTCCCTTAACTCATACTTTAGCTTCTCTAACCGTAGGAGGTCATACAGGTCACCCAACCAAGCTGCTACCCCCGGTGGTGATGCCGACCGCCACTCCAGCAAAGTTCACAGCCGTGCAATCAGAGCGGTAAAGGCCAAGACATCGGCCTTCCACCTCTCTGTGAGCTCCGGCTTCTCTGAAACCCCAAATATCGTCACCAAAGGGTCCAGGTCCACCTTTCCCTCCACTATCCTGGCTAAGACCGCGAACACTCCCGCCCAGAACCTTCCCAATTTTTCACAACCCCAAAACATATGCGCGTGATTCGCTGGCCCCCGCCCACACCTCTCACACTCATCTGCTACCCCCTGAAGGAACCCACACATTCTCGCCCGGGTCATATGCACCCTGTGCACCACCTTAAACTGTATCAGGCTCATCCTTGCACACGAGGAGGTCCTGTTTACCCTTCACAGTGCCTCACATCATACTCCCCAATTGATCTCCATTCCCAACTCCGCTCCCTATTTCTCCTTCATCTTCACCAACCACTCACCTCCCTGCTCCCCCAGTCACTTGTATTATCCCCAATTTTTCTCTCCCCTTCCTCATCCGGAAGCCACAGTTGCTCCAGCAGGGTGTATCCTGGCAACCTAGGGAACCCCCTCCAAACCTTTTGTGCAAAGTCCCTAAGCTGCAGATACCTGAACTCACTACCCCTCGGCAGCTCTAGCCTCTTCCTTAGCTCCTCCAGACTGGCAAACCCTTCCTCCAAATATAAATCCCTCACATTGACCAGCCCTATTTCCCTCCACCTCCTGTATCCACTATCCATCCCTCCCAGCTCAAACCCATGATTTTCACACAGCGGCGTTAGCACCGACATCCCTTCTACCCTAAAATGCCTCCTCAGCTGATTCCATATCTTCACTGTGGACTGCACCACAGGGCTCCCTGATACCTACTCGGAGCCGTTGGCAATGCTGCCGTCACCATAGCCCTCAAACTAGACCCCTTACAGGATTCCTCCTCCATCCTAACCCACTCTACCCCTTCTCCTTCCCACCACCGCCGCACCTTGTCCACATTCGACCAATAATAATGAAGCAAGTCCGGCAATGGCAACACCAACCCCCCCCCCCAGAGCCCATTTCAAAAGCAATTTGCATTTGTATAATCCTTTAAAGTAGTAAAATATCTGCACACACTTGATTTCATCAAACGAACGTTGATTCTGAGCCACTTGAGATATATGAGAACAGTTGGTGAAGAGGTAGATTTTAAGGACATTTTTTTTTTTTTAAGTGGTGAGCGATGTGGAGAGGTTTGGGAAAGTATGGCCCTGGCAGCTAAAGAGATGTTAACAAGTGGATACAGAGTTAAAGTCATTGCCAGAAGATCCTCAAGTGAGAGGAGGTTTTTTTTGGTTAATGCAGCGCGTGTTTACAATCTAAAATGCAATGGCCAAATGGGTTTTGAACAGATTCAATAGGAAATCTGGTGTCCAAGTGGGAAAAATCTGAAAGGCAATGGGGAAAGAGCAGGGAGGTACTGGGAATAAATCGGATAGCTCCTTCATAGGGCTGCCATTGGCACTACGTTTCTATGATTTGCTTACTGATTCTTTGCCGGTGGATCAAAATACTTCATGGTTTTGAACACCTCGACTAAACCTGCCCTTAAATCTTCTGTTCCCAACCCTGGTTTCTCCAGTTTCTCCGTATAACTGAAGTCGCTTATCCCCGGTACCACTTTCTGGCACCCTCGCGGACGCTTTGACATCCGTCCCCAGGTGGGTGTCTGGAGGTAGACACTATACTGCAGCCGTTTTCCCTCCTCCACTATCTTCGACTCTTGTTTGAACAAAGACAAGAGTGAAGCATGGCATGCTAACAACAATGAATGGAGTCTTAGTTACACTGCATCATCCCAACCCTGGGAGAGGATGATCCACCTTTCGATCTTGCAACAGGTGGCACTGAGGTTTGAGTTTTGTTCTTATTCCGATTCCAGACCAGACCTCGACAGTAGCTAGGATACTGGACAGAAACCCCAACATTTTATTTTAATTTTGTAAGACTGTGAGGAAAGGATAGCTCGCTCATTTCAGGCAAAATAGGGGCATGGTCAATTAAAACAAACATTATTACCAACGCAGTATTAAAATATCTTCAACATAACACAAGACAATAGCTTATAATTACCTCTTAAACAATACTATCAATACAGTGACACAATAGACCTTAACTGCTATCTTTATTCCCACTCAAACTACAAACCCATCTCAGATCACAATCCACTTTGAAATACAGTTCGCACTTAGGGGTACTTGCTGTACAGGTATGTCTGGATACTCTACTTTGAGGAAGAGAGATCTTTTGACACTGCTTTAAAGATAAAGACCTAACACCCTGTCCAAATAATGCGGAAGTTTTCAGAAATTGTCTTCATAGTTTGACTTCTATTTCCAGAACTAAACTGCTTCTCTGCAAAATGCCTGGTACTCTAGCTCCTCCCATTAATTAAATTATCTTACCAAGCTGAAACGCAATATATCTAATTAACCCCACAGGGGACCCCCTTAATCCAAACAAAACTCCATTAGCCCAAGCTTTTACGCTGCCTTAATTGCACCTCTGGCTCCCGTAAACTTTTTCAAAAACACTACTGCAGGAGTCATATACATACTAACCCAGGCTTCACCCAGTATACAGATACTCTGAGCATCACTCTCCACAGCCTTGACTGTACAAGGGCTCAGTACATTACACTCATTATGTCCCCTTCCCATCACCAATGGTCAACTGAGGCTCACCTTAAACCTCAAGGGTCCCAGGCTCAAGTCCCACTTGAGAATTAAAAATGTTTTAAAAAAGTGTTATATAAATATTTTTATTAGCTTTTCCAAAGTTTTTTTTACATAATTTATTGTAATAACAATCCCCCCCCTCAACCCGAAAAGAATTCATCAACTAAATAACAATCTCCCTCCCCCATTTTAGCTGCTGACACAGGCTAGTTCCTGTATCTATTTTTGCCGGTTCAAACAGATGGTTTTCTCGGACTGGCATCAGTTTCGACCCTGCCCTAATTTAAACTGCTTCCATATCTTCAGCGTTGCCACCACAACCGGGCTCGGAGTATTTCCATG
Organism: Scyliorhinus canicula; assembly: GCF_902713615.1. Classification (NCBI taxonomy): domain Eukaryota; kingdom Metazoa; phylum Chordata; class Chondrichthyes; order Carcharhiniformes; family Scyliorhinidae; genus Scyliorhinus; species Scyliorhinus canicula. The sequence goes on from NC_052147.1 coordinate 150,893,023, forward strand.
GTGCTGGGGAGTGGCACTGTAACCAGAACCTACAGCCCCTACCTTTTACTTCCCCCTTCTTCCATCCATATCCACAGTGTCTTCAATTCCCTATCCCAGCACCGAACCTTCTTGGTGTTCACCGCCCAGTAATAGTGGATAAGATTCGGCAGGGCGAGGCAGCCCAATTGTCACCCCCTCTGAAGCAATGATTTACGAATCCTAGGGACCGTCACAGTCCATATAAACTAAGGTCAACCGTTCCAACCTCTCAAAAAACACTTTAGATAAAACGACTGGGAGACACTGAAATAACAACAAATACTATGGTAGAATGTTCATTTTTACCATTTGCACTCGGCCCGCAGGTAATGGGGGCAGATTACACCATCTTTGTGTGTATTCCTTAACCTCTGCTGTCAGGCTTGTAAAATTTAATTTACAGATCTGAGCTCAGTCTTGAGCCACCTGTACCCTCTCCCCTCCCCCCCCCCCCCCCCCCATACCTAAGGTGGTTGGCTGCTGCCCAAAATGGCATTTCTTCCATATTTTGTCCTACTCTCGGTGTCGAAATTGAAAAACATTTGCTTTTTCCAACATTTAACTTAGAAACTAGAAGGAAAAGACCATTCTGCTCTTTGAGCCGTTCATTATCATGGCTGATCATCACGTTCAATATCCTGATCCCACCTTCCCGCCCCTATATCCCTTTAGCCCCGAGAGCCATATCTAATTCCTGCTTGAAATTACACAATGTTTTGGCCTCAATTACTTTCTGTGGTAGTGAATTCCAGATTCACCACTCTCTGGGTGAAGATATTTCTCCTCACCTCAGTCCTAAAAGGTTCACCCCTAATCCTCAAACTATGGCCCCTAGTTCTGGACTCCCCCACCGTCGGAAACATTCTTTTTGAATCTGTCTAATCCTATTAGAATTTTGTAAGTTTCTATGAGATCCCTTCTCACTCTTCTAAACTCCAGTGAATATAATCCTAACCGACTTTGTCATGAGGAGAGAATGTCATACCATCCCAGAAATCAGCTTGGTAAACCTTTGCTGCACTCCCTCCATAGCAAGAACATCTGTCCTCAGATAAAGACACCAAAATTGTACACAATACTCCAGGTGTGACCTCACCAATGCCCTACACAATTGCAGTAAAGCATCTCTATTCCTCCACTCAAATCCTCTCGCTATGAATGCCAACACACCATTTGCCTGCTTTACTGCTGCTGTACCTGCTTATTTTCAGCGATTGATGCACAAGAACACCAACATCTCACTAAGTATCCATCTCTCTCAGTTTGCACCCATTCAAATAATAATTTGCCTTCCTATTTTTGCTACCAAAGCAGATAATCTAATTTATCCACATTATACTGCATCTGCCATGCATGTGCCCACTCACTCTGCCTGTCCAAATCCCACTGAAGCATCCCTGCATCCTCCTCACAGCTCACCCTCCCACCTCACTTTGCATCACCTGAAAAGTTGGAAATAATACATTTAGATCCCGTGTCCAAATCATTAATATTTATTGTGAACAGTTGGGGACCTAACACAGATCCCTGCGGTACCTCAATAGTTACTGCTGCCAATCAGAAAAAGACCCATTTATTCCAGCTTTTTGCTTCCTGTCTGCTAACCAGCTTTCTATCCATCTCAAGACACTACCTGTAATTCCACGTGCTTCAACTTAACATATTAATCTGCTATGTGAGATCTTGTTGAAAGCCTTGAAAGTCTAAATAAACCACTTCCACCGGTTCTCCCTGGTCAGCTCTCCTAGTTACATCTTCAAAGAATTCTATGAAATTTGTTAAGCAAGATTGTCCTTTTGTAAATCCATGCCGACTTTGATCACACTGCTTTCCAAATGCTGTGCGATTAAATCCTTGATAATGGACTCCAGCAGCTTTCCTACTACAGGCATTAGACTCACTGGTCTCTCGTTCCCTGCTTTCTCTCTACCTCCCTTTTTGAATAGTAAGGTTACATTTGCCACCCTCCAATCTGCAGGAACCATTCCAGAGTCCAAAGAATTTTGGAAAATTACCATCAATGGATCTACTATCCATGGGGCAGCATGGTCTCACCCCCACAACCCAAAAGATGTGTAGGCTAGGTGGATTGGCCACGCTAAATTGCCCCTTAATTGGAAAAATGAATTGGGCACTCTATATTTTGAAAAAAATATTTAACAGTGCAAAATTTTAAATTGCAAGTGAATGGTATTACGTGCTTTTAAGATCCTGGTTTTCTGTCTGTGAGAATACTGCTATAAACGCCTGATCAGCTCTCAACAGTGGTTACGAGACTGGACCTGCGCCATAAACTTTTTAAAGTTTTAAGATGCTGCGGAAAGATTGATTCCTTCCAGGAGTGACAAGATAAGAAATAGGGCTTTGTTATTTTAGAAACAAATGTTATTAAAAGAAAAGAAAACAACATTTAAACTTCAACCTTAACAATCGCAGATTACATGTAGTTTTGTAACCTTAACACACTCGGTCACTTTCCAAAGCCTTCTCCACTACCTGTTCAAAACAGGATTCTTTTTCTCCCTGTCCTCTAAGCTCCACCCAGCCCCTCAAACAAAGGTTCTTTGGAGTTTCCAGACTTGTAAACCTATCATTGTTATCTTGGCTGTTTAATGGCCCACTCCCATTTATACAAAAGAACAGAACTATGCTATTGATATGGACAAAGAGGCCATCAGACTCTGAGCTAATGCCTGGTCAGACAAGAATGTTCCAGAGGACAATGTATCTGGGGCATCCTGTGTGTTCCACTAATGAGTTTAAGACTGACTGGGAACTCGGCCAGGTATGGGGCGTATCCCTCAGACTCCGTGCTAGCAGCATCCTCCCCCCCCCCCCCCCGCTGTTTAACCTTTAATTTGCCTGCTACATCTTTGATCTAATTTCTGGAACCTATTTCCCAATATCTCCCTTGCGTAACAATACATAAATGGGAGGGCAGCACCGTAGCACAGTTGTAGGCACTGCTGCCCCTCAGCACCGGGAACTTGGGTTCAATCCTGGCCCCGGGTCACTGACCACGTGGAGTTTGCACATTCTTCCCAGTCTACGTGGGTCTCACCTCCACAACCCAAAGATGTGCAGGGTAGGTGGATTCGCCACGCTAAATTACCCCTTAATTGGAAAATAAAAAATTGGGTACTTTAAATAAAAAAAAAACAATACTTCAACATGATTGACAGCTTACCAGTTTACTGAGGTTGCAAGCCCAGCGATCCCCTCAACCTAACTCTAGATGTAACCTGTCATCAGGAGAGGAGGAAACTACATCATAGAGATAACTAGGTCAAATTATGAGAGAAATTTTGCTAAAGTCAGTGGTGACTGCCGTTGCTTTGCTGCTGACTGCAAAGTCCAGGCCAATGATTCGGGTTCCCTCCTTACCCTCACACAACCATCCATGTCTGAAACCTCTGCCCTGTCCTTTTGCTGATATTAAATTTGTGCCTTCGATGCACACTGAATGCTGTCCTTCTATGAAGAGGCTAAACCATCGACCTGTCCTAGTGACACACGGATGTTAAAGATCCAAAGGCCCAAGAGAAAAAGGAAGCATTTGTTTTTTTAAATAAATTTAGGAGTACCCAATTATTTTTTTTCTCTAATCAAGGAGCGATTTAACATGGCCAATCCACTGACCAAGCGCATTTTTTGAGGGTTGTGGGGGTGAGACCACACAGACATGGGGAGAATATGTAAACTCCACACAGAGTGACCCAGGACTGGGATTGAACCCGGGTCCTCAGCACCATGAGGCAGCAGTGCTAACCACTGCACCACCATGCCGCCCTCAAAAAGGAAGCATTTATAAGGGCTAGAAGGCTGGGAACAGAAGAAGCTTGTGAGGAATATAAGAAAAGTAGGAAGGAACTTAAGCATAGGGGCAGGAGGGCTAAAAGGGGTCACAAAAAGTCATTGGCAAACAGGATTAAGGAAAATCACAAGGCTTTTTACACGTGTATATAAAGAATCAGAGGGTAGTCAGGGAAAGGGTTGGCCCACTCAAGGACGGGGAAGGAATTTATGTGTGGAGCCAGAGGAAATGGGTGAGGTACTCAATGAGTACTTTATATCACTATGCTCCAAAAAGGAAGGACTTGGTGGACGATGAGTCTGGGGAAAGCGGAGAAGATAGTCTGGGTCACATTGAGATCAAAAAGGAGGTGTTGGGCATCTTTAAAAACATTAAGGTGATAGGTCCCCAGGGCCTGATGGGATCTACCCCAGGATACCAAGAGAGGCAAGGGAGGAAATTGATGGGGCCTTGACAGAAATCTTTGTATCCTCACTGGCTACAGGGAAGGTCCCAGAGTACTGGAAAATAGATAATATTGATTCTTTGTTTAAGAACGGTAACAAGGATAATCCAGGAAAATTATGTCAGTGGTAGGGAAATTATTGGAGAGGATCCTTCAAGACAGGATTTACTCTAATTTGGAAGAAAATGGACTGTTAACAAGAGGCAGAGTGGTTCTGTGAATGGGGGGAGGGGGTGTCTCACTAACTTGATTGAGCTTTTGAGGAAGTGAAGAAGATGATTGATAAGGTAGGGCAGGGGATGTTGTCTACATGGACGTCAGTAAGGCCTTTGACAAGGTCCCTCATGGCCGACTGCTACAGAAGATAAAGTCATATGGGATGAGATGTGAGCTGGCAAGATGGATACAGAACTGGCTTGGTCATAGAAGACAGAGGGTAGTAGTGGAAGGGTGCTTTTCTGAATGGACAGCTGTGTCTAGTGGTGACTAGGGATCACTGCCACATTGGGAATGTAGTGTTCAATTCTGGTCGCCACACTACCAGAAGGATGTGAATGTTTTGGAGAGGGTGCAGAAGAGATTTACCAGGATGATGCCTGGTATGGAGGACATTAGCTATGAGGAGGTTGGAGTAACTCGCTTTGTTCTCACTGGAAGGGCAGAGGTTGAGGGGCAATCTCATAGAAGTCTACAAAACTATGAGGGGCATGGACAGAGTGGATAATCAGAAGCATTTTCCCAGGGTGGAAGAGTCCATTGCTACGGGACATGGGTTTAAAGTGTGAGGGGCAAAGTTTAGAGGAGATGTGTGAAGGAAGTTTTTTTTACACGGAGGGTATTAGGTGCCTGGAACTAGTTGCTGGAAGTGGTGGAAGCAAGGCCGACAGTGATGTTTAAGAGGCATCTTGATAAATACATGAATAGCTTGGGAATAGAGGGATATGAACCCCAGAAGTGTAGAAGGCTTTAGGTTAGGCGGGCAGCATGGTTGGAGCAGGCTTGGAGAGCCACAGCCTGTTCCTGTGCTGTACCTTTCTTTGTTCTTTTATCCCAGGAAGACAAGGAATTCACCTGGTTCCTGACCAACTTTCCTCCTCCAAGCAGAAAACCACTAAACGTCCATCCATCTCATTGCAGTTCAGAGATCCTGTGGTTCACAGGTGACCACTATATTTACTCGTTGTCATTGCGTTGGTGCCTAATGGAATCCAAGATCATGACACAGCGCTTGCACACCCATCTTCCCATAAGGACATGGGCTGAATCACCACTCCAGCGACTGACATTGAAACACTGTACTGAGGGGGCACTGCACTGTACTGAGAGGGCGCTGCACTGTACTGAGAGGGCACTGCAGTGCATTGAGGAGGCGCTGCACTGTACTGCGGAAGTGCTGCACTGTACTGCGGAAGTGCTGCAATGTACTGGAGTGTTGCCTTTCAGGCTGGACACTAAACTGAGAGCCATCATCCTGCTATGCCCTTCCAAGAACAGCACAAGAGTTTCCCCAATCACCTTGCCAATATCCATTCCTCATTTAACATAATTAGAAACCAAAGGGTGGTGTAGTGGTTCGCACTGGCACTGAGGACCTGGGTTCGAATCCCGGCCCTGGGTCGCTGTCTGTGTGAAGTTTGCACATTCTCCCCGTGTTTGCGTGAGTTTCACCCCACAACCCAAAGATGTGCAGGGTAGGTGGAATGGCCATGCTAAATTGCCCCTTAATTGGGAAAAATAAATAATTGGGTACTCTAAATTTATTTTAAAAATTAGAAACTAGGCAATCTGATATTTATTACACTACTAGGTGTGGGAGCTTGCTGTAGGCAAATTGGTTGCAGTCGCATTTCCCACATAACAATAGTGACGACATTTCAAAGGTACTTCATTGCTTGGAAAACGCGAACCACACATCCGAGATGATAACAATCTGGAATGTAAAGATTATCTCAGGAATGATGACCCTGAAACCATTATCGATTGTTGTAAAAACCCATCTGGTTCACTAATGCTCTTTAGCGAAGGCGATCTGCCGAGCTTAACTGGTCTGGCCTACATGTGACTCCACACCCACAGCAATGTGTTTGACTCTTAATTGTCCTCTGAAATGGATGAGCATGACACTCAGGGCAATTAGGAGTGGGCAGCAAATGTTGACCCAGCCAGTTATGTCCACATCCCATGAAAAATAAGAAGAAAATGAAAGTCTCTCTTGCTTTATATATCACTGCAAGTAAACTGTCTTCAGATATTTGAAAGGTGGGGTTTATCACAACTTTACATTTTCCTTTGTGACCATTGCTCCCTCTCTCTTAGGACCTAACAGGCATTTGATTTATGTTGCTGCTTGTTATGCTTGGCTAGGTAATGGTTAACCATTGCCTTCCTTGGGGCAAGTCAGTGGCGCAGTGACAATAGCACTGAACTAGTAACCCAGAGGCCCAGTCTAATGCTCTTGGGATAGGAGTTCAAATCCTACCACAGCAGCTGGTGGAATTTAAATTCAATTAATAAAATCTGGAGTGGTCTATTCCGCAACTAACATCACTAGAAAACAGAGACTCTGATATTTATTGCATTGCTAGTTGTGGGAGCTTGCTGCGGGCAAATTTGCTGTCGACTGTCATAAAAACCCATCTGGTTCATGCTGTCCTTTAGAGAAAGAAAGCTGTCGTCGTTGTGTGACTTCAGACCCATAAAGATGCAGCTGACTACGGACTGCCCTCTGAAATGGACCAGCAAGCCACTCAGTCCAAGGGCAATTAGGGATGGCTAACAAATGCTGGCCTTGCGTAAACCCAAAAGATAAACAAAGAGGGGTGAACCAGGAGACTTTCCTGCTTATGCCGCTGCTATCAGGGGTGTTAGAAGGATTTACAGGTTGATAATCAACCCGTTTGGCCACATTATGAGCACATCTTCCATTTAAAAAAAAATTTAGAGTACCCAATTTTTTTTTTTTTCTCCAATTAAGGGGCAATTTAGCGTGGCCAATCCACCTAACCTGCACACCTTTGGGTTGTGAGGGCGAAACCCACGCAGACATGGGGAGAATGTGCAAACTCCACACGGACAGTGACCCAGGGCCGGGATTCAAACCGGGGTCCTCAGCGCCGCTGTCCCAGTGCTAACCACTGCGCCATATGTGACTCCTATGAGCACATCTTCCATGGCCACTAAGTCCTGGTGTGGGACTTGAAATCGGAGCTTCTGGCCCAGAGGTAGAGCTGCTACCCACTGCCCCACAAGACCTCTGCAACATTGATTAGAGAATTAAAATCATGGCTGCTTTCTCATATAGCATCGCATTTTTGAAGATCCAAATTGGTAAGAAACTCACTTCCTAATCCAATAAACAATGGCAGCCAATGAGAACCATTGGGAATGTTTGTATTTCTATTCCAGAAGAATGTAAAGGGTTGAAGTGTGTGGCGGGGTGGTATGTATTATTAGAATATGGCAGATACAGCTTCTGGTTTCAACAGTACATCCTCCTGATACACAACTGCCACTTCCTTACAGAGTCAGCACCATTGAATAAAGAGCTACAATGAGCCTGTGCCAGAGCTTTGTAAGGGCCGTCTACTGTCAGACTCCCTCTGCTCTCTCTTTCTGATATGCCTGCTGACTTTCCCCTTTCTGGTTTATATCGAACTTAGATTTGAAAGTTGTCACAAAATCTTCTTCCATCGCCAAGTTCAGCCTTGCATTCCGGATCTCATGTGCCTAGAAAATCAGTTACCTCAATTCTTCCCTCTGGCTCTTCCTCATCCCACACCTAGTGGTGAACTAGGCAGACATTAGTCTCTTTCCATAGCATGTTATTCCTGGAACAGGTCGCTAGTCCGGCGTCACCTGGCTCTTTTGTAGTTACCTCAAATCTGTGACAGCCAAGGAAGTACTGTTTTTCCTTTAAAGTTAAGTCACCACTGTGATAGGAAAATCAGCGGCCAATCTACGCACAGCAGGATCCCACAAACTGCAACGTAAAAATGATTAGTCTGTTGCGGGTGACGTTGGTTCTAGGGATAAATATTGGCCAGGAAACTGGGGAAACAGACCCTCCCCCCTCCCACCAGCTCTTCTTCATTGCTGGGTGCCATGTGATTTTTTCTTTTTGCATCCAGCCAAGAGGGATGACGGGGCCTCGGTTTAACAGCTCTTCAGAAAGATAGCACCTCCGACAGCATTAGACTGGGCTGCCAGCTTGGGTTGTGTTCAGTGACATTACCACTATGTCCTCGTCTCCCTCCAATGTCAACTTTCTCCATTAAGATACTTCCAAAAAAAAAATCAAAAAGAATCGCAGCCTTCTGACTCAACAACTCAATACAAAGCCTCTTCCACAGTGCAGCTGTATCTATCCCCTTGAAATGTTTGTACAAGACATTTTTGTATGGTTATACCGGCAATACAATGCGCATGCAATATAATAATAATCTTTATTGTCACAAGTAGGCTTACATTAACACTGCAATGAAGTTACTGTGAAAAGCCCTTAGTCACCACACTCCAGCGCCTGTTCGGGTACACTGAGGGAGAATTCAGAATGTCCAAATTACCTAACAGCCTGTCTTTCGGGACTTGCGGGAGGAAACCCACGCAGACACGTGGAGAACTTGCAGACTCCACACAGTCAATGACCTTATCTGGTTTAACTCATTGGCTGGACAGCTGGTTTGTGATGCAGAGCAAGGCCAGCAGCACAGGTTCAATTCCTGTGCCGGCTGAGGTTATTCATGAAGGCCCACCTTCTCAATCTTGCCCCTGGCCTGAGATGTGGTGATCCTCAGGTTAAATCACACCAGTCAGCTCTCCCCTCAAATTGGAAAGCAGCCTACGGCCATGTGGGGCTATGGCGACTTTACTACTAAACCCCAGAGGTGCAACACATCCTGGGGGATCAAGCGTTAATAGTTGGCCTTGTTTTTTTGAGCTCAGATATTTTGTTTTGTCAGTTGGATTGGGAGTTCCAGCAGACCAGCGTTCCCAAGGGGGAAAATGTAGCCAAAAGCGTTCATGTGATTTACCACACACACACACACGCACAGGAAAACTTTGAAGATAAAAGCCCAGGATTGTCCCTTTGCCCACTCCATGGAGTGGTCCTCAAGTGCCCATTCATGGTCAACTCCTTGGGTCCCAGCAGTGCACCATGCTCTGGGGGGGGGGTTACACACTAAGCAAAGGAAATACGCCAGCAGAACTAAGAAAATAGTCCTGAAAAATAAAGAGGGGGCTGCTTGAAAGATTATGCAGTTGATGAAGCTACAACAGCCACTCTCACAGTGGGGTAAAGCACAGAATCATAGCTGAGATGGCCCAAGCAAAAGGGACCCAGGCAAGTTCCCGTGAGAAGTGATTTTTTTAATAAATTAAAAGTACCCCATTTTTTTTTCCCCAACTAAGGGACAATTTAGTATGGCCAATCCACCTAACCTACACATCTTTGGGTTATGGGGGTGAAACCCACAAGATACAGGGAGAATGTGCAAACAGACAGTGACCCAGGGCCGCGATTTGAACCTGGGGCTCCTCAGCGCTGCTGCCCCAGTGCTAACCACTGCGCCACATGCCGCCCTTCCCGTGAGAAGTTGCTAACCGGTGTCTGGTTTCTGTTCCCTCAATCAGCTTGTCCACTTCAATCCAAGTCTGTCAAAAAAAATAAAAAAGGTTACTCCACCTGCCCGTGGCATTCCAACTCCCTGAGTCACCCTCTGGTAAAAGCTAAAAAACTCTTGTTTCACTCACAATTCTGGCATTCCTGCTTTTGATTTGCTTATTTATGGATCAACATGTTTCCATTACCTACGCTGTAGAAATATGCGATTGGACAGCTGTCAGATAAGATTTAGCTTTTTATAAAAAAAAGTGAGGGAGACACCAGTTCTGAGCAGGTCATTTAGCTGCGCTGGGGAATGCACGCTCACCTGGCTGGGGGTTAAATACCACACAGCCATTTGAGCATATATTAGGAGTGTTTGTTATATATTTGTTGTTGCTGCAAAGAGAAAAAGGAGGTAGAGGTGCCACGCTTTAAGTTTGTAAAAACATAGTACAGAGTTTATTAAGAGATGCTGCTGCTACAAGGCAAGATGTGAACTCCCCAAAAGCTCGCAAAATGCTCCGCTGACGCCACTATGTACGTGACATTTCACCAGCCAATAGTCTTGGCATCTTCTCAGTCCCCTCAGGCCCTGACCCTTGGAAGTGCCATCCCGGCACCAAGTGCTAGGTTGGTAGTGCCAAGATGCCCGAGTGCCAAAGTACCAACCTGCCCTATCACTTACCATCTAGGGGTCTCCAATTGCCTGGGAAACCCCAAGTGTCATCATGGTCCACGCTTGTGTGGATCAGTACCAAAACAGCGCCCATTGAGTCCTCCCCAGCCCAGGAGCCCAGAGAATCCGGTACATGCCCAGCGCAGGAGAGATCTAGATTACGATATCTCGCGAGGTTGGGTTGAATCTCAAGAGGTTTCGAAGGTCATGAATCTCACAAGCAGCCTTTTACCTCGTTGCAACATGAAGGCGGGTGCACAGTAGCAGAGTGGGTAGCACTGTTGCTTCACAGCTTCAGGGTCCCAGGTTCGATTCCCGGCTTGGGTCATTGCCTGTGTGGAGTCTGCACGTTCTCTCCGTGCCTCCACGGGTTTCCTCCGGGTGCTCCGGTTTCTTCCCACAAGTCCCGAAAGACGTGCTGTTAGGTAATTTGAACATTCTGAATTCTCCCTCAGTTACCTGAACAGGCGCCGGAATGTGGCGACAAGGGGATTTTCACAGTAACTTCATTGCAGTGTAAATGTAAGACTACTTGTGACAATAAAGATTATTTTTTTAAAAACCAAGGCCGGTTAATCACGCCCATAATTTTTGCCCTCAACTGCTGCGGTAGCTAATTCCACAGGCTTACCACACTCTGGGTGAAGAAATTTCTCTTCATCTCAGTCTTAAATGGTTTACCGTGTGTTCTGGATTCCCCACCATCGGGAACATCCTTCCTGCATCTACCCTGTCTAGTCCTGTTAGAATTTTATAGGTGGTCTCCCGGGGGTTCGGGCCAACATTTAATTAGAAAAGATGATCACGTCCTTGTGGATCATGGGGTCTTGCTGAGCACAGACTGTCCGCCACGTCACCTGCAACAGCAATTACACAGCCAACAACAATAATCAGTAGAATCAGTAGAATCCCCGCACTCAATGTTTACAGTTCCTTTCAGAAAATAAAACCTTCAGATGAGAACACATTTGTAGGATTAAAAGGGAGAATGACAACCACTATTTTGAAAATGACTGTTTCCGCTCAGAGTGGTGAACAGCTCTTTGATGGGAGGATTTACTGGCAATTCGACATTGGCACAGATTGTAATTTTATAAACTGCAATTCAACTCAAATTAAAACGGTCATAATTACGGGTAGCAAAAGCACTGTTTATCTCCAGGCATCAATTTCCATTTAGAATACTTTCAAATGCTGCCAACTCGGATAGCCACTAAACAGTTAGGGTCTAATTGTTTATTTAAATTATTCTTTCAGGGGTATGGGCTGAACCAGCAAGACTTGTATTCGTGCAATCATTAAAACCACCTCCCCAAATCGGCTAATTCCACCCCTGCCTCAGCCCATCTATTGCTGAAACCCTCATCCAGGCCTCCGTTGCCTCCAGTCTCGACTATTCCAGTACATTAAAGGCTGCTCTCCCACATTCTACCCTCCGTCACCTTGGTGATCCAAAAACTCTGCTGCCTCTGATTAATGCACACCGAGTCCTGTCCTCCTCTCACCCTTGTGACTCACTGACCTACACTGGCTCCGCGTCAACAGCAACAGCTCGATTTAAAAATTCTCATCCTTGTTTTCAAATCTCTTCATGGCCTTTGTTATGGGCCAGGGTTTAGAGAACCCAAAGTGCATCATGGAGTTCACCTGACCCACAACTTTTAATAGATTGTGGTATGGGGAGCACACGGCCCACTCTACAGGTGTGGTACAGCAGAAATGGAAAAGTATTTTTTAAAGCAAAACCATGTTTATTCTATGAACTCAAGTTAACCTTTTTAAAACATACAGTGAACATCTTAGCAACCATTAATTCAAATACAACCCCCAAAGAATACAACACTAAGTAATCCTTAGGCTGTCCTTTTAACATACATAAGACTTAAAAAAGAACTTTGAACAGAAGCACATCAGGTTAAAGTCACTACTGAGAGCAGTAATTAGTTTTAAATGACCAAAGGATCGATTTACAGTTTTTAGATTACAGAGAGTCTAATACCCCTTCTGGCTGTGACTGCAGTTATCCAGCTGTGAAAACAAAACTAAAACACACCCTGCAGCAAACAGCCCAAAAACAAAAGTAAAAAGCTGACAAGACAGCCCAGCTCCACCCACACTCTGACATCACTGTTATACACCCTTTCTTAAAGTTACATTTCTTAAACACCCATTTCTAAAAGGTACTCTCACATGACACCTTGCTCTCTGTAATCTCTATCCAGCCCCACAGTTCTCCAAGATATCTCATCTCCTTTGATTCAGGCCACTGGAGCATCCCTGATATTCGTGGGTGTGCCTTCAATAGCCTAGGCCTCAAGCCCAGGAATGCCCTTCCTAAAACCCGCTGTCCTCTCCATCTCACTTTCCTCCTTTCAAACACTCCTTACAACTTACCTGTTGGTCATTTGAACTAATGGGTACAATTTTCACATAATTGCAGTGCGCTAAACAGGTGAGAAATATTGTGTGAAACTCACCGGCTTCACAGCCGCCTGTTCCCGCCCTGTGCAAGGTCAAACTGCTGGCGAGGGTCACACAGCCAGCTGGAGGGGCGGGGCCTAAACATACAGGCAACACCGGGATTCTGAGATTGGTGCGTCCTTTTTAAAGTTAAATTAAAAGCCCTTGCCCCACCACGAGCCCACCCATTCCCTAGCATCGTGGTACTGTCTCCTCTTCACAGGCACTGACCTCCCCCCCACCTTCCCCCTCATACACACAGGGGGATCCCCCCCCCAAACTAGGGTCCGCCCTAGTGCCCTGCCATGTCCTGCACACCCGGGGGCAATACTTCACTGTGCGCCTCTGGCATGGCTATCACGACTGGCTTAACATTTTGAAAACCAATAGTGACACGCACCAGCGAGACATCACACCAGGTGGGTGCGAACATATGAGGGGGTCGGAAGTAGTGGCGTCAAGCCGGCTAATCAGAGTTACATTTATCATAATCTATGCTAATCGCATCATTAGAGGAGGGTGGGAGGTGGGGTAGATCACGTTCGAGATGCTCACCGGTGCAGATCCTGTTCTTGGCCTCGAATGATATTTAGCGGATTTGTGTCTGCTGCCATTAAATCTCGGCCAACATCTCAGTCTGTGGCTCGGTGTCATATTTTGTTTTCCAATGTTGCTGTGAAGGGCGGCATGGTGGTGCAGTGGTTAGCACAGCGCAGGGGACCCGGATCAATCGTGGCCCCGGATCACTGTCCTTGTGGAGTTTGCACATTCTCCTCACGTCTGCGCGGGTCTCACCCCCACAAGCCAAAAGATGTGCAGGGCAGGTGAACTGACCACACTAAAAGAATTGGGTACTCTAAATTTTTTTTTAAAAGTAATGTTGCAGTGAAGCATTTTTCATCATGCCTAGGTGGCTAGATAAATATAAGTTGTTGTTTGCTTTTGCATCTCTTGATCAACACTTGATCATCCTTTCGGATGCAGAGTGACTGTCTTTAACAAATGTTGACTAATTTTCAAACAGGAGCCAATTGGACAGAAGCCGACACGTGTACAGAACTCATCTCCATCCCATTAAAGGACAGAATAGCTTTGCCAGCAGTTGAATGGTTAAGAGATTGGATCCTGTGCCAAAGCAGTCACTGAGACACAAAGAGTTCAGTTTTAAATATTGTTAAGCCTGCCTGCTGTTTTGTTCGGTTCTGACTATCCTCAGCTAAACCCTAGATGTTGCTATCGCTGCTCAGAGAGCAAGAGTTCTTTGCACTCTTGAATAAGGGGCCTAGCAGCCTGTTGGAGGCCTGCCAACAGAGTTACCTGAGCAACACCTCAAGCTTCGTAAAGGGAAATTAGGGCCACAGGTGTGGATTCAATGAAGGGGTGAGGGACATTGCCAGGGCAATGCTGCAGATTGGACGCAAGACGACTGTGGGAAGGATATTCCTGTCCTTCCCGCTGGTGGAATCTTCCGGTCCCGCAGAAGTCGACCCCTTCCCCAGCGTGGCGGACACCCCTGCGGCAAGGCGGGAGAGCCATGCAAAACTCTGCAGACATCGACGGGACCGGAAGATCGTGCCAGCAGCCAATGGCGAACGCAGGAAAATAGGCTGCGGGGGAGGCTGGACGAGCGCACTCTGTATTCATAAAGACCTTTCCTGACCTCAGTACATTAGTGCTGAACTGATGAAGCGCCTTGCTGCTTGTGGGAGCTTGTTGGAATTTGGATTTCCAACAGTTAGTGACAGTACAACTGTTCAAACGCATTTTATTGGCTGGGAGGCACTTTAGGAAATCCTAGGGTCGTGAAAAGCACTATCGAAATGCAAATTCATCTTTCTTTGAGACATTTTAGTCATTAGCTATTGCACCAGATCAGGATAGCACATGATGATTGGGACATGAGGAAAACCACCAGACACTTTAATTGATCCTATTGGTGCTGTGGGGCTGCATGCTGGTGATGGTGGGGTGGGTAGTAGCGTGAGAGACTGGGAACGGGGGCTGAATCGCAGGCTGGTGCACTGGGCCATCAATTGCTCAGACAAATCAGAGTCTGAACAATGAGGGCTTTCATCGGATCACAATATCTCCTGCAATTAGTGAAGACAGGGCCTGGAGGAGGATAATTACCTCCATTGTTGGATCGGGTGCTGGCTACTTCGAACATTTCTATTAACTCCTGCAGGGTAAGGTGGTACGGGAACCTTCCCAGCACCGTCATTTTACACTCTAAGCATATTTTCTGATGCCCCACAGGAGTATTGTCAAATACAATGCCAGGCTCAAGAGGTATATGTCAGTGGCAGGATTCTGGTTTCACACAAGGTGTTAAATCAAAGACCCGTCTGCTCTCAGGACACAAAAGATGCCATGTACATTATACTGAAGAAGAAGGGCGGTTTAGAGAGGGTGTGAGGGAAACGTTTTTCACCCAGACGGTGTGGGAATTTGGAACTCTCTGCCTGAAGGGTGGTGGAGGCGGAAACCCTCCCAGCATTTAAAAAGCATTCAGATGAAGATTTGACACGCAACAGCACACAAGGCTACAGACCAAGTGCTAGAAAATGGGATTAGACTAGATAGGTGCTGGATGGCCAATGCAGGCATGATGTGTTGAAGGCCTCTTTCCGTGCAGTAAACCTCTGTGGGCACAATTTGATGCTGGGATATCCCTCTTCCGGGATCTACCCAGCTTGCCACCAGGTGGCACTTCCAGGGTGTCAGGGTGGTAATGCCAAGGTGCCAGGCTGGCATTTGTCCCATGCCAAGGATGCCCTGCACATGAGAGGTGGGGTGGGGGGATCCCAGAGAACCCTCTATTCATGCATTGGGGCTTTGAGGGGTCATGTCGTGGGATAGAGAGATCGGGACACCATTTAAAAATGGCGTCCCAATCTCGTTCTGCACTGAGGAGTTCTAGCAAGTGGAGATCCTCAGTACAGGAGACGGGGGGCAGCACCGTGGTGCAGTGGGTTAGCATTGCTGCCTCACGGCGCAGAGGTCCCAGGTTCAATCCCGGTTCTGGGTCACTGTCCGTGTGGAGTTTGCACATTCTCCCCGTGTTTGTGTGGGTTTCGCCCCCACACCCAAAAGATGTGCAGGGTAGGAGGATTGGTCACACTAAATGGCCCCTTAGTTGGAAAGAAAATAATTGGGTGCTCTAAATTTATTTTTTTACAAGTACAGGAAACGGAACTAAGTGTAGCCTCGGGGGAACATTCCCTGCTGAGGTCCTGAGTTGAAAGAGCGTCCCAATAGATAGTGTGGTGCTTCTCGGCGCTGCGAGCACCGGGGAACACCCGGCTAAATGCGCTTGTCACAGGACAGTGTTTCAATTTCGTCAGATCACACCCTATGACCCTTAAGAGCAGGGGAGTTCGCCCTGTTATATTAGAATTCACTGAGTGAAGGAACCAGTTTTTCCTTAACATTGGGTTATGTAAATAAACCTACCAATACAGGCAAAGACTCCCTTTTCCTCACCCATACAGGTGTCAATCAGTTCTTCAAAATACTTCAGAATAATAGGGCAGCACGGTGGCGCAGTGGTCAGCACTGCTGCACACGGCACCAAGGACCCGGGTTCAATCCCAGTCCCAGGTCAATGTCCATGTGGAGTTTGCACATTCTCCCCATGTCTGCCTGGGTCTCACCCCCACAACCCAAAGATGTGCAGGTTGGGTGGATTAGACACACTAAATTACCCCATAATTGGGAATTTAAAAAAAAATACTTCAGAATAATGCCCTAACCCAGGGGTGGGCAAACTATGGCCCGCGGGCCGCATGCGGCCCACCAAGATCAAGTCATTTTTTTTTTATAAGGTTAATGGGGGGGGGCTGTTGGGTTACTGGTATAGGGTGGATACATTGACTTGAGTAGGGTGATCATTGCTCGGCACAACATCGAGGGCCGAAGGGCCTGTTCTGTGCTGTTCTATGTTCTATATGAGGCGCCCAGAATCATAACCGGGTGAAGCGCCATTTTTGAAAAGTAGAGAAAAAGAGGGCTAAAGGCAGGATGCCGCCGGGGGAAGCGCTGAGGTATATGCCGCACGCTAATTGGTTACCACCGGGACTATTAATTAATATACTATGCGGCCCTTTAAAATTGTGAATTTCTGAATGTGGCCCTTGCACGGAAAAGTTTGCCCATCCCTGCCCTAACCTTTCCCAAAACACTAACAGCTGCTCTCACTCACAACGGGAGCACGTATGTTATGGTGACAAGATTGCAACATTACCATGATGTCCTGACCAATATTAATCTCTCAACCAACAGGTTTTAAAAGAAAAACAGATGATTATGTGATCATTATCTCAGGGAGCTTGCTGTGTGCAAACTTGCTGCCTCCTTAGAAGTGCCTCCCTCATTAGACATAAAGCACTTCAGGACTCCAAGGTCACTGCAGAATCAGGCATTGGATTCCTGGCATTGGGAAAATCGTCCTCAATTAAATTGGGAATGGGAAGGGGCCCGATGCGGGAATTGTGCCTGCTGGCGGCAGAATATCAATTAGGCTCATTAACTAGCCACTTGACACCAATTATCCTACAGCCCACTGGGATTCAGTGAATGCTCAGGGATTAAACGGGATTCGTACAGCTTTCTCATGCCTCCCAGTAATTATCCTCAAATCTACTGTGGCCCCATAGTCAGGGGAGGGCCTGTGGAACACTTGTCGTCAACCAGATAAGTGCATAAGTGCTTCATGGGCACATCATTGTCTGGGCCTGTCCCATGGAAGTGACACGGGGTCTCACCAGTCAGGTGGGGGTGGAAGGTGCCATTGTGTGACTTCCCTCAAGTGTGCTCACTTGGACTGTGGCACATGTCCACATTTCATCAGCAATTTCTCCTCCACATTGTCCAGATTCAATGGGAGGACCATCGAACAAACACTGGTGTTGTGGTTGAAGTTGAAGTCAAACCCACAAGCATTCAGGCAAAACTCTCGAACTCAGCTTTAATGGACTGGACACAATGTCTCGAAGGCCAAAAACTGACCCCTCCACCAGGTCCAATTTCCTAGATCTCAAATGACCAACATTCCAGAGGTGGATAAAGAAAATGTTTCAAAGACACACTGAAGCTCTCTTTGAAGCATGGTAGCATTGACATCAATGAATGGGAGGAGCCTGCTACCAATGGCAATAAGGATTTTTATTTATATGGCACCTTTCACAACCTCATTACGCACCCCCACAACCCAAAGGCAGCCACTGAAGTACGTTTGAAATGTAGTCACTGTTGCAATGTAGGAAACACAGAAGCCACTTTGCACCCAGCGTGCTCCCACCAACAACAATGTGATAATGAGCAGATGCGATATTGGCTGAGGGATGAATATTGGCCAGGACTTGAGGGAGCACTCACTGCTCTTCTGCCAAATAGTCCCATGGAATCTTTAAACCCACCTGGGAGAGCAGATGGGGCTTCAGTCTCGCATCTCATTCAAAGGCTGCTATATCTGACAGCGCAGCACTCCCTCACTCAGTCCTGCAGAGGGAGTGTCAGCCTAGACCTTGCACTCAGACTGCTGGAGCAGGATGTAAACCCACATCTATCAGGCTCAGGGCCATGAGTGCTACCCACTGAACCAGACCTGGCACCTTCATCCGGGGGCATTCACCAACAGGTAAGCAGATCCTCAGCTCAGGAATCTCGTGCGACGGTGCAGCACCTGAAGTGCCAGCCTGGTTTACACACTCGATAGCTTCCTGGAGTGCCAGCTTGGTTACACACTCGATAGCTTCCTGGAGTGCCAGCCTGGTTTACACACTCGATAGCTTCCTGGAGTGCCAGCCTGGTTTACACACTCGATAGCTTCCTGGAGTGCCAGCCAGGTTTACACACTCGATAGGTTCCTGGAGTGCCAGCCTGGTTTACACACTCGATAGCTTCCTGGAGTGCCAGCCTGGTTTACACACTCGATAGCTTCCTGGAGTGCCAGCCTGGTTTACACACTCGATAGCTTCCGGGAGTGCCAGCCTGGTTTACACACTCGATAGCTTCCTGGAGTGCCAGCCTGGTTTACACACTCGATAGCTTCCTGGAGTGCCAGCTTGGTTACACACTCGATAGCTTCCTGGAGTGCCAGCCTGGTTTACACACTCGATAGCTTCCTGGAGTGCCAGCTTGGTTACACACTCGATAGCTTCCTGGAGTGCCAGCCTGGTTTACACACTCGATAGCTTCCTGGAGTGCCAGCCTGGTTTACACACTCGATAGCTTCCGGGAGTGCCAGCCTGGTTTACACACTCGATAGCTTCCTCGAGTGCCAGCCTGGTTTACACACTCGATAGCTTCCTCGAGTGCCAGCCTGGTTTACACACTCGATAGCTTCCTGGAGCGGGAGCCTGGTTTACACACTCGAGAGCTTTCTGGAGCGGGAGCCTGGTTTACACACTCGATAGCTTCCTGGAGTGCAAGCCTGGTTTACACACTCGATGGCTTCCTGGAGTGCCAGCCTGGTTTACACACTCGATAGCTTCCACAATCGCTTCACAGCTCCAGGGTCCCAGGTTCGATTCCGGCTTGGGTCACTGTCTGTGTGGAGTCTGCACATCCTCCCAGTGTGTGCGTGGGTTTCCTCCGGGTGCTCCGGTTTCCTCCTACAGTCCAAAGATGTGCAGGTTAGGTGGATTGGCCATGATAAATTGCCCTTAGTGTCCAAAATTGCCCTTAGTGTTGCGTGGGGTTACTGAATTATGGGGATAGGGTGGAGGTGTTGACCTTGGGTAGGATGCTCTTTCCAAGAGCCGGTGCAGACTCAATGGGCTGAATGGCCTCCTTCTGCACTGTAAATTCTATATAAATTCTATGTAAATCATAGAATCCCTACAGTGCAGAAGGAGACCATTTGCCCCATTGAGTCTGCACTGACCCTCCGAAAGGCACTCTCTCTACCTAGGCTTCCCCTGCCCTATCCCCATAACCTAACCTGCACATTCCTGGATACTAAGGAGGCAATTTTATCGTGGCCAGTCCACCTAATGTGCAAAGCTTTGGACTGTGGAAAGAAACCCATGCAAACACAAGGAGAAATGTGCAAACTCCACATAGACAAAGACCAAGGCTGGAATTGAACCTGGGTCCCTAGTGCTGTGAGGCAGCAGTGCTAACCACTGAGCCACCGTGCCACCTTCATTCAATCATACAGCGTAGGAGGCCATTCAGTTATGTGCTCTTTAGTTTCTACTCTTTGCCCTTAAGTCCTCCAAATATTTCCTTTTACAGCTAAGAGGGAAGAACACCTCAATTAAACAAAATGTACATAAGGAGCAAGTTTAAGATAGCAGACAGTAGAAGCAGCTAAGCAAAAATTACAAAATATTCCTTGAGGTTGCACATCAAATTAATTTTCAAATTGTCAATTTGGAAGAAAATATTCTTCAGATAGCTGAAAGTCAAATATAAATCTATGTTGTTAAATTTCATAGTGCATTAGAGTCACTGCTCGCAGAGAAGGACAATTGATGCCAACTTGAATATATATCCTGCAATGGAGATGGCCTGAGGTTGTCACACTCACTATAGAGATTCACTGAAAACTAAAGGGGGAAGCCATAGAGGGAAAGAAATCAGACTGGGAGAGGGAAAGTCAAAGGGAGTTGAGGTATGTGATTACTGAATTAGGGAAGTTGGATCCCGTCAGAAAGGCCCTTCTCACTCCCCCAGCAGTGAAAGCCCTCGTGCCCAAAGGTGGATTTACCAGCCTTTTCCTCCGGCGGGATTTTCCAGTCCTGCCAAAATGAGCCCCCACCCAACGGTAGCAGGTTCCCCAGAAGCAGGACAGGCGAGCCATGCAAAACATCGTAGCCATCGCAGGACCGGAAGATCCGCTGGCGACCAATGACGGGAAGCCTCTGCTGTGGAAAAACACATTGTGGTAGGTGGGGAAAGGGACAGGGAACCGGAGAAACACCACCCAGAATCAGGATGTTTACTGCCTGGCATTTCGACTGTAGTATTGAGGGAATGCCACACTGTCAGAGCTGCCACCTCTCGGATGAGGCATTAAAACTAATGCAATATTTGCCCACAAAGGTGAACAAAAATAATAAACCCCACGTCAATTGTTCAGAGAGCAGCAGGGGAGGTCTCCTTGTCCGTGGCGATGCGGGTTCAAATTCCATCATGAGAAGTTTCATGTGGTGGCATAGTGGCGCAGTGGTTAGCACTGCTACCACACAGGGCCGAGGACCCGGGTTCAATCCTGGTCTCGGGTCATGTCTGTGTGAAGTTTGCACATTTTCCCCATGTCTGCATGGGTCTCACCCCGCAACCCAAAGATGTGCACGCTAAATTGCCCTTAATTGGAATTTTAAAAATAGATAATGATGAGTTTTAAAATTGGACAAAATAATTTCTATTATTCCATTGTTTTTAGCACATTCAATGAGCATGAAAGCTGCCAGATTGTTACAAGAAAAACCCCAACTGGTCCACTACTATCTTTAAGGGAAGAAAAATGGCTAACTCTCCTTGCCCTGTCCCAACCGGATTCTAGACACACACTACATAACTGATTTGGAATGTCTTTGAGTTAATGCAGAATAAGGTTGTAAATACTACTCTACTAAGGTCACCAAAGGCCAAGAGTTAATAAAAAGCCAATGTTAAACAAACCCTCACAAAAATGAGTTATAATAGGGACAGCACGGTGGCGCAGTGGTTAGCACTACTGTCTCACCTGGAAAAAATGAATTGGGTACTCCAAAATTAAAAAAACAAAAATTTCTTTACAGGATGTGTCATCGCTGGCATGGCCAGCATTTATTGCCCTCCCCTAATTGGCCTTGAGAAGGTGGGGGTGAGCTGCCTTCATGCATCACTGGAGGTACACCTACAGTGCTATAAGGGTGGGAGTTCCAGGATTTTGACCCATAGTGAAGGAACGGCCGATATATTTCCAAGCCAGGATGGCGAGTGACTTGGAGGGGAACCTCCAGGTGGTGGTGTTCCCATACGTCTGCTGCTTGACCTTCTAATTGGCAGCAGTCATGGGTTTGGAAGGTGCTGTCTAAGGAGCCTTGTTGAGTTCTTGCAGTGCATCACAGCTCCAGGGTCCCAGGTTTGATTCCCCACTGGGTCACTGTGTGTGCGGAGTCTGCACATTCTCCCAGTGTCTGCATGGGTTTCCTCGGGTGTTCCGGTTTCCTCCCACAGTCCAAAGATGTGCAGGTTAGGTGGATTGGCCATTATAAATTGACCTTAAGTTAGGTGGGGTTACTGGTTTACGGGGATAGGGTGGAGGTGTGGGGTGCTCTTTCTAAGAGCCAGTGCAGACTCGATGGACTGAATGGCCTCCTTCTGCACTGTAAATTCTATGATCTTGTAGATGGCGCACACAGCTGCAACTGTGTATCAATGGTGGAGAGTGACTGTTTGTGGAAGGGGTGCCAATCAAGAGGGCTGCTTTGTACTGAATGGTGCTGAGCTTCTTGACTGTCATTGGTGCTGCACTCATCTTAGCAAGTGGAGAGTCTTCAATTACACTCCTGACTTGTGCCTTGTAGCAGGTGGACAGGCTTTGCGGGTATCAGGAGGCGAGTTACTCACCGCAGCCTCTTTGGGGTACAGAGTACGAAATGTCAAGTTCAGGTTTCACACAGAATATTGACTCTGATACAGCAACAACTTGCAATTGGAAAGGAAAATGTTACAAGACACTTCACAAGAGCATTTTCAAACAATGTTTGATGCAGAGGATGGAGATATTCGGATGGATGACCAAAAGCTTGGTCAAAGAGGTAAATTTTGAGGACGGTCTTAAAAGGAGGAGAGGGTTAGGGGAGGGGGAATTCCAAACACGCAAAGCTGAAGAACAACTGCCAACAGTAGAGTAGCGACAAACCATGTTGTGACCTGCAACATCCATTCTCAAACCAACACTAATCACAGTGACCTCAGGCCCACATAGGGTAGCAATTAAAGATAATGAACACTCTCAACATCACCACCTGCAAGTTATCCTCCAAGCCATTCACCATTTTGATTTGGAAATATATCACCATTCGTTCACTGTCATCGGGTTAAACTCCTGGAACTCCCTCCCTAACATCACAATGGGTGTACCTGCACCACATAGAGTGCAGCAGTTCAAGAAGGCAATGCACCACCACCTGCTCATGGGCAATTAGGGATGGGCAATGAATGCTGGCCTTGCCAGCAATGCCTGCATTCCCTTGAAAGAATGAAGAAAAAGAACCTCTCAATACTGTACCAACATCACAGCTCAGCTTAGGTCAGGACCACACAACACAAGTGGACTGCCTGTGCTCCCCTTCTCCTCCCAGAGAGAACAGGTCAACATGCAACCTTCTAATAGTAGATACTACAGCATTAACTGCAACACAGAACAGAAGAATCACTTATTCTTTGTATGAAGAGCTTAATAAGAACTAAACTAATCTCCCTTCACAACAGACTAGGTAAAACATTGAGCTATTTGAGCTTATGACTCAACCCAGCTTAGATTTAATAAATACCCGTGCTAGTAACCAAGACGGAATTTGGAACTTTTTTTTGAGATAGAGAATCAAAGTCCAAAGAGATTTGCTTTAATCGATAAACCATTGTGTCCATGACTATCGACTTCACAGTTAGTTGTCCTGCAATAGCTCAGTTGCTATTGTCTCTCAGACGTGCACCACCTACAGAGAATGCTCCCAGTAAGGAGCCACCTCGGAACTGCAGTCCCCACCCACCAGAATCCCGGCGGAAATCACAAACGTGCCACATGGCAGCCTCTGATCGGGGGCAGGGTGCTCATTCCAAACCAAACGCTGATTGGGAAGTTTGGGAGGGAAGCGCGGAATTCCTGGCCACATGCTTGAACAAGTTACAAGCAAAGTTGACAGCAGATTGTTATTAAGAGATTTTAGAATTTCCAGTTAAGGTCGAACTTTATTACTGCTGGCAGCTGTTGATGTCTACGGTTTTGATCCCACCTTGTGATAAGATGCAATACTTGCTGCCTTCCAGGTAGCTGAAATGCTGGTGGATACAGGCAACTGAAGCAAATGTGCCAAAGGAAAATCTGCTTCAGGAGCACTGTATGAACAAAGAATCTATGTGATGAGTGGAGAAGGGGGTGGTTCAGTGACATTATCGGTGGACGGGTAAAGCAGGGTGCCAGCTAATAGGGACATGGTGGAATTTTAAATTTTATTATTTTTTTTAAAACCAGGAATATAAAATTCATCCCATGACTGCAGACGTCAGAGGTAGGTTTTTTACGCAAAGAGTGGTGAGGCCGTGGAATGCCCTACCTGCAACAGTAGTGAACTCGCCAACATTGAGGGCATTTAAAAGTTTATTGGATAAGCATATGGATGATAATGGCATAGTGTAGGATAGATGGCCTTTAGTTTTTGACTTCCCATGTCGGTGCAACATCGTGGGCCGAAGGGCCTGTACTGCGCTGTATCGTTCTATGTTCTATGTTCTAATGGTGGCCATGACAACTATCATGGATTGTTGTAAAAAACCCAAATAGTTCAAGGAAATCTGCCGTCCTTACCTGGTCTGGCCGACATGCGACTCCAGACCCCACCGCAATGTGGTTGACTTTTAACTGCCCTCTGAAATGGCCAAGCTGTTCAAGAGCAATTAGGGATGGACAGCAACTGCTGGCCTTGCCAACCAATGCCCACACCCCATGAAAGAATCAATAAAAAGCTTTGAGGATTTCGACCCACTGGGGCAACAGATTCGACAACTCTTGGTGTACGACAATCGCATGATGTGTTCCAGTGACTCGGGTCTTCCCTGGAGCTTGGATTGGGCACCTGACTCTCTGGGTTAAATTGCTTTGATTGTCTGACTGCCATACATTTACTGCCTTCTGGGTAAAGTTGCATCAGACCTTTAAGCTCAAATTGGCTGCTCGGTTTCCTTACATTACAACAGATTTTTGTTGCATTCTGTTAGCTGAAAAACATTGTAGCCGCGAGGTACTACATCAAGGTAATTCTTTGGTTTCAGAATCAGTGTTCAGCCACTTTGATGGGATGGCCTGAAGGCTGAGATACAATCTGTGATGTCTGAGTGGAGGTGCAGTCTAGACATTCTAGCCAATAGATGGGAAGCCAATCTAAAGGCTAGATCACCCAGCAAAAGATTAAGTGAGACATTGAGCTTGCCAACAAAATATTATTTTGATACAAGTTGGCAGGGAGTATAATTTGGGTGTTCCACTGTGTCAACCACCAACAAGTGAATTGGTCTATGGTAGGCCCACAAATGAAGTGGCAAACCTGCTCATTGAGACCATTCAAGTGCTTACCTCAGCAGACTAATAATCCACTGAATGTGAATTCAAATAGGGCAATTGTCCAAAGAAAAAAATAAACCCCAACCCGTTCACTCATGTCCCTCAGGAAAGCAAAGCTGCTGCCCCAACCTGTTCTGGCTTACACGTGACTCCCGCCCTACACCAATGCGGTTAACTCTTAACTGCCCTCTGAATTGGCTGAGTTGGGTCACTCAATTGGACTAGTCCCGGGTTCATGTTTGAAGGCAAGAGAATCCAGTGCAGTGCTGA
The DNA here is from genome assembly GCF_902713615.1 of Scyliorhinus canicula. Lineage (NCBI taxonomy): Eukaryota > Metazoa > Chordata > Chondrichthyes > Carcharhiniformes > Scyliorhinidae > Scyliorhinus > Scyliorhinus canicula. The sequence goes on from NC_052147.1 coordinate 150,918,594, forward strand.
GGGGATGCAGCACAGTCCTTCAAATGAGAGGTTAAACTGAGAACCCATCTGCCCTCTTAAATAGACCTTCTAGATCCCACAGTACTGTCTTGAGGAAGACCTTCCCGGCCAATATTTATCACCCAACCAACATCACTAAACCAGGTGATCTGACTATGACCTCATTGTTGCTGATGGGATCTTGCTGTACACCTAACTGCAGAGCTGCCAATCTTTCCCAACAGAAATCAGTGTTCCAGATACCAGAAATCTGTATTGTGGCAGTAAAATCAGTATTTTCATTTCAAAGAAAAAATGCCCACCAATCTGAAGTACAGCTTTACACCTTTATTGCACAAATCCAAAACACAAATGGAGAATACAAATCCAACGCTTTTACATACATATTCAGGCACCTCGATGCAAGACCACACCAAGGATTATATGACACGCATGTGTTGTATAGTGATCAGCCAAGATTGGACATTCAAAGTGTAAATTTGGTCCCAAAACCGAAGTGGCAACAGGAGGCCCTTTCTCAACTTTCCCATCCACCACCAAAGTCGGAATGCACCTGCTGCAGTGACCACATAGACAACGCAGTATCGATGAACTCCAACGGTGTTAACCAGCCCTTTGAGATAGTTAATCTATAACAATACTCCACAAAATACTGTGGAACATTGTGACAGGTTAAAAAGGAAATCCAGCTTCCTTTATCTTCAGAACAGCAGCTAAACAGTAACTGCAAGGTCCTTGCTTTGTAGCAAAGTGATGACTAAAATCAAAAGATGTGAAGCCAGCTTCAAATGAAGGAAAGCAAATACTACAGTGAACCACACACCTCTGACTCAAACCCTCAGCGCTATGAGATAAAGTTTTCAAAAGGATCCCTCCTTTGCAACTGAGAGTAACAACAGAAATCTGCATTTATTTAGCCGATTTAACTGGTGGGGAACGGCGGTTTACACTGGCGGGAAATTCTGGCCCCATGCCTTTGCACCGGTTTTCCGGCATCGAGGGGTGATGTCACTGGGAAATCCCGTTGACAATGGCGGGGTTGGTAGATCCCGCTGGCGGGCCACCTCCACTGCCGAAAAACAGGTGGCGGGGCAGTCGGTAATTCCCAAACAACATATTATACCCTCCCAAAGTGCTTAGTGCTCATCAGACGGAGTTTGATACCAACCACAAAAGATATTTGGATTTGGAATTTGCGGCCAGTAACTCACCTCCCGACTCCCCAAAGACTGTCCGCCATCTACAAGACACAAGTCAGGAGTGTGGTTAAATACTCTCCACTTGTTTGGATGAGTGCAGCTACAACAACACTCAAGAATCTCAACACCATCCAGGACAAAGCAGTCGCCTGATTAACACCCCATCCTCCATCTTCAACATTCACTCTCTTCATTGCTGATGCACAAAAGCAACAGTGTGCATCATGTACACAATGCATTGCAGCAATTCACCAAGGCTCCTTCAAGAGCAACTTCCAAACATGCGACTTCTACCATCTAGAAGGACAAGGACACCACCATCATCCTGACTAGGAAATATAATCGGCCGTGCCTTCACTGTCGCTGGGTCGAAATCCTGGAACTCCCTCGCTAACAGACTGAACAAGCAGCGCTAACCATTGTGCCACCATGTCGTCCATTGAATCTGACTCTGCCACATTCTCAGGCTGTGCAAGTTAGTATCTAATAGGTTTTGAAAACGAAAATAGTAAATGTGGGACAATTTCCGCAGGTCTGACAGCATCTGTGAAGGGAGAACAGAGCTAATGGGCGCTATTCTCCGCTCCCCACGCCAGGTGGGAGAATCGCGGGAGGGCCGGGCGAATCACGACACGCCGTCCTGGCACCCCCCGTGATTCTTCCACCCCCCCCCAAAAGGGCGTGTCGCGTTTTGCGACACGCCGCTCGGATAATCGCCGCTCGCCGTTTCTCACGGCGACCGGCGATTCTCCGGCCCGGATGGACCGAGCAGCCCGACGAACCCGACCGGTTCACACCGGCGTCAACCACACCTGGTCGCTGCCGGCGTGAATATCGCGTGACCGGTAAGTGTGGGGCCTGTGGAGGGCGGAGGGAGGATCGAGCACCACGGGCGTGCTCATCAGATGTCTGGCTCGCGATCGGTGCCCACCGATCATCGGGCCGGCATCTCTAAGAGACGCACTCTTTTCCCTCCGCTGCCCCGCAAGATCAAGCCGCCATGTCTTGCTGGGCAGCGGAGGGGAAGAAAGCAACCGCGCATGCGCGGGTTGGAGCCGGCCAACCTGCGCATGCGCGGCTGACGTCACTTAGGCGCCACCGGCCGCGTCATTCTCGGCGCGCCGCTTTGACACAAGCGTCAAGGCCAGGCACTTGGGATTCACGCGCCGCCGCCCCTAGCCCCCCGGGGGTGGGTGGGGCAAATAGGGGGAGAGGAGCAGCCTCCGACGCCGGAGTGAACACTCCGGGTTTCACTCCAGCGTTGGCTGTTTCTCTCCATTTCGGAGAATCGCGCCCAATATTTCGAGTTTGGATGACTCTTATCCAGACTCGAAACGTTAGCTCCCCTCTCTTTCCACAGATGCTGTCAGACCTGCTGAGATTGTCCAGCATTTTCTGTTTTTGTTTCAGATTCCAGCATCCACTATAATTTGCTTTTATCTTATAGCTTTGGTTTGATAGATGTTAAATACCTAGCAGTTTAAGGTGATAGGGTGAACAGGTGTTGAGTATTGAATAGTTAATCATGTTCAAATGTGTATATAAAGACGAGTTAGCCAACATTGGGTATCTGGTGTTAGAGTGAAGAGGTAAGCTCTGTGGTGAGTAATAATCTTTCTCTGCCAAAGCATCGTCAACTCAGTGTCTTCTTCACAACCAGGCTTTGAATATCTCTGACAGTGTATTCCAGCTTCGAACAACACATTGCCTGATTAAGGCTTCCCCTCGTATTGCCTGTGGTTCTTTAGCCAATCACTTTAAGTATGCGTTGTTCAGTTCTCAATCCTTCCACGAATGGAAACTGTTTCTTGACCGTCTCTGTCTAGACTGCGCAAGATTTTGGGTTTAAAAAACAAACAAGAGGTGCAAAGTAAATGCTGTTATATGACTGCAAGAGAGGGACCTTCAGACTTTCATCTGACTTGGATTGATCTGCAGTTGGATAATGGCCAACTGAATCAACTAGCTGCATAATCACAGCGGCACTTCAGTAAACTAACCTTCAGGATGAAACAACTCGTCAACACACACACACAGGTCATTCAGATCAGAAGCAAAGAAAAACCACCCTGCCTTTCACCATTTATTTACCACACTATCCCCTCCCCCTCCCCAGGCCCCACTCAGTCACTAATCTCACAGGACTGATGTAAGGAGGTAGGATCTCTGCAGGGATTCAGATTTTGTGTCCCCCCCACCCCCGACTCCTTAGTTTACCTCACAATTCAATCTAATCAGAGGGACCCAATTTCAATTTTCAGGCTGGAAAGGGTGCAGTTTTCTGAGGCTATATTTTTTTTAAAGACAGTATTTTAAGAAATACATTTATTGATTCTAATTTCTAAAGTTGGGCAAATTACTGCTTGAAAATAAAGCTAAATGAATTAGTCCACTTCACAAATAATGCAAAACCACATAAGCAAATAACCCATCTCACGGACATTATGCTATTTTTACAGAAATAAAATCAGAATGATACAGTAATGGAGGTAAGGCCTTCCCATCATCCCTAGCAGCAGTGAATATGCTCTATTGGAATTGCAATGGCTGCTTGAAGAGTGGAAAATGATTACCATGATTGTACTTTCTCATTTGTTACATATCAGCCCAGGGCAGACACTCCCAAACCCCAATGCAAGACTCCCAGGAAAGGCAAGAGGAAGATTTATAGAGAAAGCTGGCTCAAATATGCTCTGCGCAGGTGAAGCGGAAGTGGAAACAGTTCTGCACAGGAATGAAATCTAGGAGTATTGGAGCAGGATGAGGCCATTCAGCCCATCAAGCCTTCTCTGCCATTCAATAAGATCATGACTGATCATCCCCTCCAATGCCTTCCCCCCGCCCCCCACCACCAACACTATCTCCACACCCCTTCATGTAATTGGTATTTAGAAATCTAAACATACTCGAGGACTAAGCCTCCAGAGAGGTCTGGGTTAAAGAATTCCAAACATTCACAACACACCATGTTTCAAAAGAATTCTCCTCCTCTCAATCCCAAGTGGCTTCCTCCTTATTTTGAAAGTGCACCCCCTGGTTCTAGATTCCTCAACCAGGGGAAACATCTTACTGGCACCTACCCTGTCCATCCCTTAAAGTATTTTGGTGGTTTCAATGAGATGAAATGGAATTCTGGATGGAATAAGCCAACACTGAGGCTAGGAGTGTGATGCAGAGTGACGAGTACCAGTTGAGATGATTTATGGAGGATCCACCTCCTCGCCTTGCTCAATGCTTGATGTGGAGTGGTGCTCTCGAGCTTGAGAACCACTTGTATCCCTTCAATGGGTCCTGTGTAGACGACCTGCCATTAGTTACAGAACCCTCTTACTCTGCAGACAGTCCACATTAACTGAAGCATTGGGAAAACATTGCAAGGCAACAGCGCTGAGTGTATTGGTTATTAAAAAACAGGTGAAGAGTATGGTGGAGACATCTTGGCAATGAGGGAATCCGATCAAAAAACACTCTGCCTCACCGGCAAAGTCAGAATGTAATGGTGGCAGAGTTTGAAGAAGAATCCGCTCATTTCAATAACTGATGACAAAACCAACAATTTACATTTATATAGTGCCTTTAAAGTTACTGGATCATCATCATTTGCAGCATCATCAACTTCATTTTAAGCCTACTTGTGACAATAAGCGATTTTTCATTTCATTTCAGACAGAAATTCCTCAGATACTGAAGCAGTCCACATCCAAATGCAGCAAGACCTGGACAAAATCCAGGTTTGGGTTAACAAGCAGCCAGTAACATTTGTGCCACACAAGTGCCAGGCAATGACCATATCTTACAAGAGATAATCTAACCATTGCCCCCTTTCTTTAAAACGTAAAAATTATAAATGCCTCAATAAAATATTTTCTAAATCAAAATACCGTGATTGCAAGAGCAGGTCAGAGGCTGGGATTCTGGCAGCGAGTAACTCACCACCTGACCCCCCACAAAGTCTATCCACTGTCGACAAGGCACAAATCAGGAGTGATGGAATACACCCCGTTTACCTGGTTGAGTGCAGCTCCAACAACACTCAAGAAGCTCAACATTATCCAGGACAAGGCAACCCGCTTGAGTGCTGTGAACGAATGCATGAACAAGTAACTAAATTAGTTTCAGTAAGGGGTGGCACAGTGGTTAGCACTGCTGCCTCACAGCTCCATGGTCCTGGGTTTAATTCCAGCCTCGGGTGACTGTGTGGAGTTTGCACTTTCTCCCCGTGTCTGCGTGGATTTCCTCCAGGTGCTCTGGTTTCCTCCCACAGTCCAAAGAGGTGCCGGTTAGGTGGATTGGTCATTCTGGCCATGCTAAATTGCCTATTAGTGTACATAAGGTTAGGTGGGGTTATGGGGCTAGGGTGGAGACGTGGGCTTAAGTGGGGGGATCTCTCAAAGGCCGAATGGTCTCCTTCTGCACTGCAAATGCTATGATTCTATTAGTTCCCCATCGCAAATATAAATTCGCTGCACCACTGATGAACAGTGGCAGCCACGTGTACCATCTACAAGATGCACTGCAGGAACTCACCGAGGCTCCATAGACAGCAAGGGCAATATTACGCCCATGTTTGCCACAAGCAAAAACAGCAACATTGACGCTAAATCGCACGGGAATCGGGAAATTAGATTCTCACTAGCACAATCGTTTTTTTGATTCCCCCCACCCCTTGTCGGGGCCTGGGTGGGAACCACACTTTAATTACTTTGAATATTACTAAAGGGTATAACCGCCACAGTACTGATCACCAAATATTCACAACAGCTTTAGGAAGATGGAAACAGTCGAAAGGATCCCGTTGGGTGGGGAAAAGAGCCCCCAATACATTGGTGGCAGGGGGATGCTGGGGGCGTTTAACATCAGTGCTAATTGGGCGTCCTTTAAAAATGGCACCCAAATCTCATGCCTATCTCTATCAGCCCCCACCCCATCCAGACGTAAACCGCATCCATCATTTCTTTTGTCAGGATTGTTCACGATCTGTGCTGAAAAGGCAGCTGTGTATCTGGAGAAATACACACTGGTTTTCAGTCAAGGCCTGACATTCTGACAAATTGTGAGAAAATTCCACTCCGCACCTTCCAAACCCACAACCTAGAAGGACAAGAGCAGATCACCCCGGGAACACCACCACCTCGAGGTTCCCCCCCAAGTCACTGACTTGGAAATATATTGGCCGCCCCTTCACTGTCACTGGGTCAAAATCCTGGAGCTCCCTCCCAAACAGCTCTGTGGGTGTACCTACACCATATGGCCTACAGTGCTTCACAAAAGCAGCTCACCACCACCTTCTCATGGGCAGCTAGGGCTGGGCCAGAAACACTGGCCTAGCCAGCTACACCCATATTCCATAAATTTATTTAAAAATAACCAGCAAAGAGGCAAAGCAGCAGGAGATTCGGACAATTGTCCAGAAGCTTGATCAAAGGGGAAGGTTTTAGGAAATGTCTTAAAAGTACATGAGATTTAGGGGAAAGAGTTGCAGAACAATGCGTGAGGTGATGATGCAGCTGTACAAAACCTTGGCAAGGCCACAGTACTGTGTGCAGTTCTGGTTGCCTCATTTTAGGAAGGATGTGGAAGCTTTGGAAAAGGTGCAAAGGAGATTTACCAGGATGTTGCCTGGAATGGAGAGGAAAGGTTGAGGGTGCTAGGATGGAGAATGATGAGGGGCGACTTGATAGAGGTTTATAAGATGATCAGGGGAATAGATAGAGTAGACAGTCAGAGACTTTTTCCCCGGGTGGAACAAACCATTACAAGGGGACATAAATTTAAGGTGAATGGTGGAAGATATAGGGGGGATGTCAGAGGTAGATTCTTTACCCAGAGAGTAGTGGGGGCATGGAATGCACTGCCTGTGGAAGCAGTTGAGTCAGAAAGATTAGGGACCTTCAAGCAGATATTGGATTGGTACATGGATTACGGTAGAATGATGGGGTGTAGATTAATTGGTTCTTAATCTCGGACAAAAGTTTGGCACAACATTGTGGGCCGAAGGGCCTGTTCTGTGCTGTATTTTTCTATGTTCTAATGGTCGGATGAAGGGAGCGGAGGAAAGATAGCAAAGAAAATAACAACCACTATTGGCCAGAGTGTCCACATCCCTTCAGTGTGGGTTTCTCACAGTCATTTCATAGGTGCAGGTCAAAAAGAATGGTTTTGAGACCATTCTGAGTGCCTACAATTCTTCTTCAGCGACCCTGGGGAAGTTTCTTACTGGTGACAGGGATGACTAGTCATAACTACCAAAGCTGGTGAAGAACAGAGCATTCTGGCTTACTGCAGCCGGAGGTGCCACTGCCTTCAGTGTCCTTGTGCTTAATAATAATGACCCTGAATCGCAAAGAGGTGGCTGCAGTGCCTGAGGGCTGGAATTCCACAAGAGGGAGAAGCATATGCAACTTCATTGGTACTCGACAGAGCAGGGATAAATCCTTTACTGAGCAAGAATTCCTGTCAGTGAATGGCAATAACTGCAGCTCCTCCAAAGTGAACCATTTATTTCACAACTTTGAGCTGTGGGTAGTTGTTCCCCAGTGATTTGCAAAAAAAAGCACAGATAAACAATACCTCCTGATTTAACCCTTTAGGAGGTTCTGCCGCGAGTCACTTTAAAATTAATTTCACAAGTTTGAGACGGGTTTAGGGGAACCTCGCCACAGCTTATTTCCAAAATTTTAAATAAAACTCCATTTACGGACAGATGGTGAGGAAAATAAAGGTGTTCCCAATGGGAGATTGTCTGTAAATTGTGTGCAAGAGGATCTCATTGTCATTACTGTGCGCACAATCCCAGTGATTAAAACCTCGACATCCCACGCAGCCGGTCCAGGAGAGCTTTGAGCCTGTTTCTGTGAGTCTCTGATTAATTTCTGCTCATAGCTGCACAGCCAGTTGTTGAACTCGAACCTACAGAATGAACTTCATTCTTCCTTCCGACTCGACACTCTGGACATCTCTGGGAGATCAGGCTCCCAATTTAGATTACTAAAGGCTGGGTCTCCGTGGATGTAAACTGCAAGTGTTAGTGTAGTGAATGCGGAGGGATTATTTTGAGGTGAGGAGGAGTGGTATGGGGGGGGGGGGGGGGGGGGGGGGGGGGTGCACTGGACATGCAGGAGACTTTTAAATGCTCTCTTTGCCAGAAGATTTCAGCTTCTCCAGATTTCTGCTGCCCAGACCCCAACGGTCACCATGTCCCATCCCCCGTCAGCCCTGTGCTCGCTGCCCAACATTGGCTGCAAGGCCTTGATATATTGACAATTCTCAACCCAGTTTTTGCATCCTTCCACAGCCTCACTACGTAATCCCGTCCAGCCTCACGACCCTTCGACATCACTCCACTCCTCTAATTCCGACCACTTTGGGCATCCCCGATTTTAATCACTTCACCGTTGGAGGTCGTCGCCCTCCGATGACTTGGGCCCCAAGCTCTGGAATTGCCTCCCTAAAACTCTCCCCCTCTTGACCTCACATTCCTCCTTCTAACCTGTTTGGGAGAAGACACATTGGTCTCTTCAAGGACAACGCAGGTGAGTAAACTGTCCTAGAGAGGGGAATCACCCCAAGGGGAGGAGCTCTCTTCGCCAGGAGGCATTCCAGAACTAGCTGCACATGTGCTGCTGCTCTTGTAGATCCTTGTAAATAAATCCTTTGTTGTTTAGTAACGATCTTCCTGAAAATGCAGACTCAAGTGTTAACTCTGTTTCTCCCTCTTGCTCCACAGATGCTGTCAGACCTGCTGAGTTTATCCCAGCACTTTGTCTTTATCTCAGATTTCCAGCAACCGCAGTATTTTGCTTTTAATCCTTTAAATTTTCATCTTTGACCAAGCTTTTAGTTATCCGACGTGGCTCAGTGTTCTATTTTATGCTGCAGTGAAGCAGCTCGGACATTTAAGTAAGTCAATGGTGCTATATAAATCCAAGTTGTGCTGTTGTTAAAATGTGGGGATTAATTAGGAGGCAGTGGTGTTGGGGTATTATTAATGGACTAGTAATCCCAAGATCCAAGGTAATGCTCTGGGGAACCTGGGTTCGAAACCCACCACAGCAGATGGTGAAATTTGAATTGAATAAAAATTAGTAATAATAACCATTGTCGAAAAAACCCATTGGGTTCACGGATGTCCTTGAGGAAAGGTTATCTGCTATCCTTACCTGGTCTGGCTTACATGTGACTTCAGATCCACAGCACTGTGGTTGACTCTCAACTGCCCTCTGAAATGGCCAAGCGAGCTACTGAAGGGCAATTAGGGACAGGGAACCAATGCTGGCCCAGTCAGTGATGCCCACATTCCCATGGCGGCACAGTAGCACAATGGTTAGCACTGTAGTTTCACAGTGGCAGGGTCCCAGGTTCGCTTCCCGGCTTAGGTCACTGTCTGTGTGGAGTCTGCATGTTCTCCCAGTGTCTGCAAGGGTTTCCTCCGGGTGCTCCGGTTTCCTCCCACAAGTTCCAAAAGACGCGCTTGTTAGGAGAGTTGGACATTCTGAATTCTCTCTGTGTACCCGAACAGGCATCAGTGTGGCAATTAGGGGATTTTCACAGTAAATTAATTGCAGTGTTAATGTAAGACTATTTGTGAGAATAATAAAGATCGAGTTTTATGAATCCACTTTTTTTTTTAAAAATCACCCCTGTTCCCCAGACTTGCTAACTTTAAGCCAGCCCGTCCTGACAGCCACGACTGTTACTACCATGGGTCTGGGTCTCTTCTGACAATATGTTGTGTCAGTGATCATTCCACATCATAAGGCGAGTGCCAGTGTGCCTATTCGCCGAGTTGGGCTATTGGGTGAATCATGGTGGGGGGCAGGAATGCGGGTTGGTGGGGAGGGGACCTCATGACCAAGTCCAACATTCTCCACAAACCCGTAACCCTCCGGCCCGGAGGGGAGAATGTGACCCATCAAGTGCAATTTTTTTTTAAAAAATAAATTTAGTGTACCCAATTCATTTTTTTCCAATTAAGGGGCAATTTAGCGTGGCCAATCCACCTACCCTGCACATCTTTGGGTTGTGGGGGTGAAACCCACGCAGACACGGGGAGAATGTGCAAACTCCACAATGACAGTGACCCAGAGCCGGGATCGAACCTGGGACCTCAGCGCCGTGAGGCAACAGGGCTAACCCACTGTGCCACCGTGCTGCCCTCATCAAGTGCAATTTAACGTAAAATAAAGATTCAGAGGCCATGGAAAAACCAACGCTGGAGATTGAGAGGCCGTGACATTCCTACACTGCACAACATCTGACTGAAATGGACCATATTGAGATTGGGGTCAAGATAAGGAAATACCTGAATTCCAATGTCTCAGGCCCTTCATAAATAATTACAGACAAGGATAATTCAGTGAGCTCCTTCACATCCCAACACGGACTAAACAGAACGCAGTTAGAATCTTGGCCTGCCTTTAGCCAGACCCCTGTGTGTGTTAGATGTCGAAGAGCCTTTGTACAAAGTATATTTTAATCATTTGTTATCATTTAAGTGTTGCTGCAGTACAAAGAATTTGCAAATTGGCCATTCTGATCTGCAATTTGTGAGATTTCTGATTGTAGTGTACTGTGCTGCTGGCAACTGAACTCTGGATTTAATAGATTGCAAACACCTGCAATGCTTACACTTCACTACCTTGGCTTTTCCCAAGAGTCTACTATCTGCCTTGCTGGAAAGGTAGGAAAATAAATAGAGTACCCAAATATTTATTTCCAATTAAGGGGCTGGTTTAGCTCACTCGGCTAAATCGCTGGCTTTTAAAGCATACCAAGCAGGCCAGCAGCACGGTTCAATTCCCGTACCAGCCTCCCCGGACAGGCGCCGGAATGTGGCGACTTGGGGCTTTTCACAGTAACTTCATTGAAGTCTACTCGTGACAATAAGCGATTTTCATTTCATTTTAGCTTGGCCAATTCACCTACCCTGCACATCTTTTTGTGTGGGGTGAGACCCATGCAGACACGGGAAGAATGTGCAGCAGTGACCCGAGGCAGGGATCGAACCCAGGTCCTCAGTGCTATGAGGCAGCAGTGCTAACCACTGCACCACAGTGCTGCCCCTGAATTAGGCGGAGTGTCCATTCACTCACCTTCCAGGAGCAGAGATAGCCAGACCTGCAAGGGACACCTCTACTGGGGCAGCTGATAAATAGAGCGTGAAGCTCGGTGTTACAGAGACATGGCTGCAGGGTGACGAGGGATGGGAACTGAACATCCAGCGGTATTCGGTATTTAGCTGGGGGACCCTCGAAAGGAAACAGTGGTGGGGTTACATTGCGGACTTTTTTTTCAAATAAATTTAGAGTACCCAATTATTCTTGTTCAAATTAAGGGGCAATTTAGCTTGGCCAATCCATCTCCCTGCACATCTTTGGGTTGTGGGGATGAAACCCACACAGACACAGGGAGAATGTACAAACTCCAAACAGACGGTGACCCAGAGCCGGGATCGAACCTGGGTCCTCCATGCCATGAGGCAGCAGTGCTAACCACTGCGCTACCCCAACATTGCTGGTTCAAGAGGAAATTAACATAATAGTGAGGAAGGATATTATCTCTGACGATGTGGAAGCTGCATGAGTAAAGCTGAGAAACACCAAAGGGCAAAAATCCTTAGTGGGGTTGTATATAGACTCTCAACCTACAGTGGTGATGTTGGGAACGGCATTAAACAAGGGAATTCGAGACCCATGCGATAAATGAATATCTGTAATTATGGATGACTTTAATCTGCATATAGTTTGGGCAAATCAAATTAGTGACATTATGGTTTTCTGGACCAATACGATGAGGAACCGACTTGGTCAGGCCATCCTAGACTGGGCATTGTGTAATGAGATAGGAATAATTGGCAAACTCGGTGTGTGAGGCTCCTTGGATATGAGCGACCATAATATGAAAGAATTCTTCATCAGGATGGAGAGCGACTTAATTGATTCTGACACTCGGTCCTGAATCTAAATAAAGGAGGTGCGAGTTGTCTTTGATGGATTGGGGAATGTTATTTAAAGGAATGATGATGGCTAGGCAATGGCAAACATTCAAGGAGCGCATGGGTGAACTGTGACAAGCGTTCATCTTTGTCTGGCACAAAAATAAAATGGGAAAGATGGCCAAACCATGGCTTACAAGGGACATTAGAGATAGTATTAGATCCAAGGACGAGGTATACAAATTGGACCGTAAAATAGCAAACTTTAGGATTGGGAGCAGTTTAGAATTCAGCCAAGGAGGGCAAATGGATTGATTAAGAAGGGGGCAATAAAGTATAAGAGTAAGCTTACGGGAAACATGAAATCTGTCTGTAAAAGCTTCTCTAGGTATGTGAAGAGAAAAAGATTGCTGAAGACAAATGTAGGTCCCTTGCAATCAGAAACAGGGGAGTTTATAATGGGAGAACCAAGAAATGGCTGACCAACTAAATACATACTTTGGTTCTGTCTTCAGATAGGACACAAATATCGTATCAGAAATGTTGGAGAACACAGAGTTCCGTGAGAGGGAGAAACGGAAATAAATCATTATTAGTAGTGAAGTAGTGTTGGGGAAATTGATGGGATTGAAGGTCCCCAGGGTCTGATAATCTACATCCCAGATTAGTTAAGGAAGTGGCCCGAGAAACAGTGGGTGCTTTGCTGGCCATCTTCCAATATTCTATAGACTCTGAACATTCCTACAGATTGGAGAGTAGCTAATGTAACCCCACTATTTAAAAAGGGAGGTGGAGAGAAATCAGGGAATTGTGGACCAGTTAGCTGATGTCAGTAGTGGGGAAAATGCTAGAGTGCTTTACAAAATATTTAATAGTAGAGCACTTGGAAAACTGGCAGAATCAATACAGTCAGCATGGATTTATGAAAGGGAAATCTACTGGAATTCTTAGAGGATGTAACTAATAGAGTTGTTGTGGGGGAGCCAGTGGATGTGGTTTATTTGGACTTTCAGAAGGTTTTCAACAAAGTTCCACAGAAGAGATTTGCATGTAAAATTAAAGCCAATCAGCCTCTCGGGCCTCTGCTGTCTCAGTACAGGACTAGAGCATCGGCCTCAATTTTGGGCTCAATTTCCAAGGTAGGCCTCAAACCCACAACCTCCCGATGCAGAGGCGAATGCGCCGCATGCTGAGGCACGGCCAACAATCGAGCGCAAACCCCTCACAGTCAGCGGCAATGCGGGTTAAATAACAGCACTTTGGTGGATTTGATACTGAGGGCACTAAAGTGAACCGTTTCAGGGAAAAATTATTGGATCAAAATTTTTTAAAAACAGGGAGGCTAACCACCACCACCCCAACATTGCTGGTTCAAGAGGAAATTAACACAATAGTGAGGAAGGATATTATCTCTGACGATGTGGAGATATAACAATCTGATAAAACTAGTCCCTTTGAAAAGATGGGGGATGGGGACGCAAGTTGAAGTGACAGTTGCAGGCAAAAATGAACCTGTTCAGCCAGAATCATTCACACTATGTTAAGAGTGTTTTAGAAGCACAGTAAATAGAGTTAATATCCAACACTAAAACACCAAGGCCTGTCTTCACACGTACTGATAGCTTGCAGCTACAACATTCTTTGCCAATCTAAGCAATTTCCTCTACATATGAGTCAATCACTCCCCGGGTTTATCTTTAGGGAGGGTTTTGAGTCAACTTTTGCTCATTGTTTCGGTGTCATTTGGGAAATCAGTGAGTAGCAATCTCACCACAGAGGCCAAAGGGTGTGGGTTCAAGTCCCACCCTAGAGAGTTGAGCACTGAATTTGGGTTGGTGCTCCAGTGCAGTATTGAGGAGTGCTGTACTGTCAGAGGTGTTCACTTTCAGATGGGCATTAAAACTGGAATGGTGTCTGCCCTGTCATCACAACATAAAAAACTATAGGGCCAGAGAAGAGCTGGGGTGTTCTACCTGGTGCCTGGGGTGATATTAATCTCTCAAACTAATTTAACAGATTGTCCGGTTATCGTCACATTGCTTTTTGTGGGATCTTGGTGTGCACAGTGATGTGACCATCAATTCACTAGACACACGATTGGAAGTAAACTGTGGTTTTAATAGTCTTACAACTAAGCCAGCCTGCGACCAGAGGAACTGAGAGCAGGCTTACGGCTGCAGTACTTATACTTCTGGTTAGTGGGAGGAGCCATGGGTGGAGCCATGGGCGGAGCCAAGGGTGGAGCCCAGTACAAACTCCTCATCTCCCCCTATGGGCAGAGCCGCACAACGGCTCACATACAGAGCCCACAAGGACACAATACATGCAAGGCAATACAGTGTGAATTACGAGGCATATAATTCACCACACACAGGTTGGCTGCAATGTTTGCAACATTAAAGCAGTGATTGCATTCAAATGGGTTTTGTCAAGGATGCTGCTGGCTTTAAAGCACTTTGGGACATCCCGTGGCTACGAAAGATGCTATATAAAAAGTCTTTCATTCCTGCCTTTCACTTTTCCCTCTCTGCCTGCTGTTTGACACTGCCCTGTTTGCAGCCGGCAAGCTGAGATGACTACAGGGGGCAATCTAACCCCTGGCAGGCACTGCACTCACACACCATGCCACGGGAAGCCCAGGCGTGGTTCCTTTGTGCTTAAAATCAGGGTGAATGTTACTGGGTGGGAAGCCACTGACTTTAAAAATGGCTGCCCTGTGGTGATATTACATAGCGGGTGGGCTTCAACAAGGGGTGGGATGTCCACCCCACATCAGTGCAAGGAGGCCCTGCTCATCAAGAGTTGCTGGCCAACCTGAATAGTCAGCAGCTCTTGCTGTCCTAGCCGTTGATACTGCTGGGACTGCAAGGGATGCACATGAAGGTGGGAACTCGGCTAAGTCTAGGATCTTTGGGCCGGGAGAAAGGCGGGGAGTTGAGTTGGAGGTCACGGGTGTTCGGTACCACCTTGGTGGTGATGGTAGGGGAAAGGGGTTCTGGGGTGGGTGGAGTTGGGGGGTGTGGGGGGGGGAGAGAAAGAGCCCCAATGTGCAGAGGGAACCCTCCCCAAATAGTGTACCCTACCCCTCCCCAGCCTGCTGACTTCCTACCTGCTTTTTCACCAGAGTTGGTGAAAGTGCGAACCGCCCACTCTGGCCCATGTTCCCCCCCACCGGGCCGCATCACACCATGAGCAACCTGTTATTTGGGTCCATTTCCTTGTTAAAAAACTCAATTGCTTTTTAATGTTCTTTTTCCAGGCGGGCTGCCGATTTTGGCACCCACCCCCATCCCTTGTTAAGGGGAACCGATGCATAGATGCTAGGTTTGAGACCAGACATCATCTCACCGGATTTCACGAACACACGTGCCGGCACCAGTCCCGATCGGCAGATGTAATATCCACCCCATCCTGAAATGATGCTGGTCGAGTGATACACATCACCCATGGCAGTGGGAGAGAGAGAGCACCCTCTACTCTGGTTCAAAAGAGTACCGTGCAATCTTTACCTTCTGCCTGAAGAGGAGTCCTAGAGATTTAGAGTAAAGCCTTCTTTGAAAGTCGGCAGTGCAGCACTCCCTCAGTACTGTGCTGGGAGAGTTAGCTTCAGCCCTCTGCAATGGGGCTTGAACCCACTGTCTCCTGACTCGAAGTCAAGGGTGTGACCCACTGCTCCCAGGCAGTGGCATATTGGTAATATCAGTAATCTCAATCCCACCACAGCAGGTGATAAAATTGGAATTACATAAACATTGGGAATTAAAAGTCTAATGATGACCATGAAACCATTGTCGATTGTCATTAAAACCCATTTGGTTGACTAATGTCCTTTAGGGAAGGAAATCTGCTGTCCTTACCTGGTCTGGTCTACATGTGACTCCAGATGCACAGCAATGTGATTGACTCTTAAGTGCCCCTCTGAAATAGAGGGCAGTTAGTGCTGGGCAATACCTGCTGGCCCAGCCTGTCAGATATAACATCCCATAGATGAATTTTCAAAAAGACTCAGTAGGAGGAGAATTTTAAAAAGGGTAAAAATGAAAGGCTTGAATTTATATCGCACTTTCCACAACCGCTGGGCACCTCGAAGCACCTTACAGCCAACGATGTCCCTTCGAAATGTACAAATGGCTACATTAGAAGAATAAAGATCAAAGTAGAAACTGATTGCCTTTAACATCAGCTTTGAAGTGAGCTTAAAAAAATGGTTTCTAAACCATGAGAAAGGTGGCTTCTGACTATGATTCAAACCTTCGTTCCGTCTAGTCTTGGCAGAGGATCAGGACTATAAATAAAAACTTAAAGGTGGTTCCGTTCAGTCGATACAAATCATTTTGAAGTTAACCCAAAACATCATTTTTCTTTACTGAAAGCAACAACAAAAGAACACTTGAATTTGCTTTTAGCTAAGGGCACCTGTAACCCTCATATACACAAACGGGCAGCTTTTGTCGTGGGATCAAGTCAGACTCGAGAAATGTTAGCACATAATCTGCTCGTTCGCAAAGACTTTAGGCTGAGGAACCCCCTTCTCCGGTGTAATTAAGGACCCTCAGCTAAATGGTACTTGATAAGATTCAGAATGTGAAGTTGCACAAAGAACACTTTAACAAGGCTTTTCCAAGGTTCTTTGCATGGTCCAGTTCACATGCACTCTGCTTTTCTTAAATGTAGAGTACCCAATTCATTTTTTCCCAATTAAGGGGCAATTTAGCGTGGCCAGTCCACCAGCCTGCACATCTTTGGGATGTGGGGGTGAAACCCACGCAAACACGGGGAGAATGTGCAAACTCCACAGGGACAGTGGCCCAGAGCTGGGATCAAACCTGGGACCTCGGCGCCGTGAGACCGCAGGACTAACCCGCTGCGCCACCGTACTGCCTCACATGCACTCTGTTCCAAGGTGAAACAACCAGCTCCCGCCACCCTCTACTGCATACGTGACAGCTACATTCCACTCCCCCCACCCACCACCAAACACCTACCTCCAACCCCCAGCACCAATCTATCAAGGCCAACCGGACTCGGTACACGGTTCACAAACGGCCTCTTCCCCCCTCCCTCCGAATTGTCCTTACAGGCCCCCTGGTACTCCAATTTGAGAATCACCAATTGAGGTCGATACTTCCACTGCACTGTTTGAAATGCCGTAATTGACGGTGGGACATTAAACCAAGGCAATGTCTCAGGTGCATGTGAAAAAAAAGAGCTTATAGGTGGCGCGGTAGCACAGTGGTTAGCACTGTTGCTTCACTTTTTTAAGCTCACTTCAAAGCTGATGTTAAAGGCAATCAGTTTCTACTTTGATCTTTATTCTTGTATTGTAGCCATTCGTACATTTCGAAGGGACATCGTTGGCTGTAAGGTGCTTCGAGGTGCCCAGTGGTTGTGGATTCAAATTCAAGCCTTTCTTTCATTTTTCCCCTTTTTAAAATTCTCCTCCTACTGTGTCTTTTTTTAAATGCATCTATGGGATGTCGTGTCTCACAGGGTGGGCCAGCATGTATTGCCCATCCCTTCACAGGGTCCCAGGTTCAATTCCCCGCTGGGTCACTGTCTGTGCGGAGTCTGCACGTTCTCCCCTTGTCTGCGTGGGTTTCCTCCGGGTGCTCCGGTTTCCTCCCACAGTCCAAAGATGTGCAGGTTAGGTGAATTGGCCATGCTAAATTGCCCTTAGTGTCAAAAAAGATTAGTGGGGTTACTGCATAAGGGTGGAGGTGTGGGCTTATGTAGGGTGCTCTTTCCAAGGGCTGGTTCAAACTCGATAGGCCAAATGGTCTCATTTTGCATTGTAAATTTTATGATTCTATGCTATTTCCAGGGAAGAGCCATCAGGTTGCAATTGAAATGGCTGCTCGGAAGGGGGCCATTCTGCCCGCGTGCCTGTTGCAGCTCTTTGAGAGGGCTCTCTACTCTCTCCACAGACCTGCACAACTTTCCATTTCAGGTAAGTATCTGACTCCCTGTTGAAAGTTACTGTCAAATCTGCTTCCATTGCCCAGTCACACAGCTCATTCCAAACAACAGAGAACTGCTGGAAAGGAATTCCTCATCTCTCCTCTGAATCTTTTTGCAAATTAATTTAATTCTGCGTCCTCTGGTTATTGACCCTTTGGCCACTGAAACCAGTTTCTCTTAATTCACCCTCATCACTCCACACACCCTGCCCCCCACCCCACTCAGTGATTTTAAGCATCTCTATTAAATCCTTCTCTTAAACGCCTGTGCTCTGAGGAGAATAATTCTAGCTACTCCAATCTCTTCCTGTAATTAAAACACTCATCCCTCGGCGAGGTGAAGGGGGTTGGTTGAACCTGAAGTGATTCCGTGCTCTGCTTTGCACCATCTTCAGGTTCTCATTGGGGTCTGGCACCACATCTGAAAGGAGGAAAATATTTAATTTAAGCGATTTTTCCACGCACATTGTTTAGCCTGTTCCTGCAGGGCTGTGGGAGTCCCCTCATAACAGGGGCCAAGTACGTTCCATACATCCCGCAGCCTTGGGCTAATCTATACAGCTGTTCCAAACAGCTCTGGAATAGGAAGTTTTAATGTCTCCACACTGCAGAGTTTAGGATGTGGATGTTACTGACAAAACCCATCCCTTGGTGCCTTTGTGTCTTCTCCTTGTACCAGCGCATTTTTGCAGCAATGGTGCAAGGTGGGGAACTCCAGAATCCTGACCCAGGATGGTGAAACATAGAAACGAGGAACAGAAGGCCATTCGGCCCTTCAAGCCTGCCCTATGATTCAATAGGATCATGGCTTATCCTCGATCTCAATGGCATATTCCCACTCTCTCTCCTCATACCCCTTGATGACATTAAAATCTAAAAACATTTCTGTCACTTTCTTGAATACATTCAGTGACTCGGCGTCCGTGGCAGAGAATTCCACAGGTTCACTATCCTTTGAGTGAAGAAACTTTTCCTCATCTCAGTTCTAAATGGTCTACTCTGTATCCTGAGACTGTGTCCCCTGGTTCTAGATTCCCCAACCTGGGAAAACACCCTCCCTGCATCTAGTCTGTCCAGCCCTGTTAGAATTTTAGACCTTTCAATCTGATCTCCTCTCATCCTTCCGAACTCTGGTGAATAGAGGCCCAGTCGAACCAAAATCTCCTCATCGGACAGTCCCGCCAACCTCGGTATTAGTCTGGTGAACCTCCGCTGCACCCCCTTTACGGCAACCATATCCTTTCTCAGGGAGGGAGACAACTGCACACAATACTCCTGGCGAGGTCTCACCAAGGCCTAGGGTTATGACTTGCGTTGGTGGATGGCAGTTGGAATTCACAGGTAAACATCTTCCCTCACCGTTCCTGCTCTTGTGGTGGGGGCCACAGAATCTGGTGAGAAAGTAGGCATCAAGCAAACTGCTCCGACTAAGCTGATGTTGGGCTTCAGCTTTGCTGCAATGGCTTCCGGCTCTCACTTCTGAATGGAACCTTGTAGACGATGAAGAGGCTTTGAATGGTGAGCACGCTGAGCCTCTAGCTGCTCTTGTAGCTACTAGTGTTAAAGAATCAGAGAATGGTTCCAGTACAGAAGGAGGCCATTCAGCCCATTGTGCCTGTGCTGGCTCTCTGCCAGAGCAGCATATGCAGTCTCATTCCCATGCCTTTTCCTCGTAGTCCGGCAAGATTCTCATGATCAAAGATCCAATTCCCTTTTGAAAGCCTCAATTGAACCATCACACTCTCAGACAGTACATTCCAGATCCTAACCACTCGGTGTGAATCTGTCTCCACAGTGTATTCCCGATCCTAACTGCTCACTTTGTTTAAAAATATTTTCTTGTTTTACCATTGCTTCTCTTGTCTGTCATGTTAAATCTGTGTCATCTCATTCTTTCCCCAATAGGATCAGTCGTTTCCCCCCCCCCCCCCCCCCCCCCCCCCCCCCCCCCCCCCCCCCCCCCCCCCCCCCCGCTGCCGCCGCCACCAGTCTACTCTCGCCAAATCTACACACAACCTTCTCCTCTCAGGGAAACAGCCGTAACCTCTCCCAATCTATCCAGCCCACTGGAAACCCTTGTCCTTGACTGGTCCAGTTCAGTTTCTTGTTAATTGGAATCTCCAAGGTGTCGATGGTTGGAGACTTGCCGATGGTGGCACCATTAAATGTCCTGAGGTGGCGCAAGGGCTTCTTATTTTCTTTCTAAATTTGCTTGGGCACTCCAACCCTAACAGGATTTAGACACAATGGGGGCGATTCTCCGAGCCCCGCGCCAGGCCGGAGAATTGCCGCAACCGCGCCACGACGCCCCAAAGCCGGCACGCGATTCTCCAAGGTGCGGAGAATTGGAGACATTTGCGCCGCTGCGGTTAGCATGGCGCCAGCCGTGGGTCGCTGGAATCTGTGGGGCCGGCGATTCTCTGGCCCGGATGGCCTGAGCGGCCGCGTGCATACGACAGAGTCCCGCCGGCGCCGTTCACCCTGGTCGCTGCCGGCGGAAACTATGCGCGAACGGTCGTGGGGGGGCCGGCCTCCGTTGGGGTGTCCCATCGCTGCAGTCCATCTGGTGTAGGTACACCCACAGCGCTGCTGGGGACAGAGTTCCAGGATTTTGACCCAGCGACGGTAAAGGAGCGGTGATATATTTCCAAGTCAGTGTGGTGAGTGACTTGGAGGGAAGCCTCCAGGTGATGGAGGTCCCAGGTATCTGCTGCTCTTGTCCTTCTAGATGTTCACGGTCGTGGGTTTGGAAGATGTTGCCTCAGGAGTCTTGGTGAGTTGCTGCAGTGCATCTTGCAGATGGTACATACGGCTGCCACTGTGCGAGACAGCTTAACTGCTTGGGATGTGGGTCTCGCTCTCCTGGCCAGCATTTGTTGCTCATCCCTATTTGCCCTTGAACTGAGTGCCTTGCCTGGCTATTTCAGAGGGCAGTTAAGAGTGAGCCACATTGCTGCGAGTCTGGAGTCACAAGTAGGCCAGACTGGTTAAGGACAGTATTTCTTCCCTGAAGGACAGTAGCAAACTAGTTGGGAATTTTACAACAGCTGATGATAGTTTCATGATCATCACTATGAAGACAGGGCAGCACGGTGGCACAGTGGTTAGCACTGCTGCCTCATGGCGCCAAAGTCCAAGGTTCGATCCTGGCTCTGGGTCACTGTCCGTGTGGAGTTTGCACATTCTCCCCGTGTCTGTGTGGGTTTCGCCCCCACAACCCAAAGCAGGGTAGGTGGATTGGCCACGCTAAACTGCCTTAATTGGAAAAAATGAATTGGGTACTCTAAATTTTTTTTAAAAATTCATTACGAAGACAAACCTTTCAATTCCAGATTTTGTTAATTAATTGAATTTAAATTCCATTCGCTGCCGTGGTGTGATTTGAACTAGTGTCCCAACAGGATTAGCCTGGGTCTCTGGATTACTAGTCCAGCGACATTCTCTCAGTGCCTCGGCCGCCCTGGCAATGAGGGTCACAACCCTGAAAAAGAATGACTATTTTCACTTTCTTGATAATCTTGAAGTCGCACGCACCTTCTGACTTGGTCAACACTAACTTGCAAAAGGACCCATCTCCCTATTTGTTTCAAGGACAACAGAACAATTTCAGGCAAAGTTGACTGCTTTCCCCATCGAGCGGGACATTGTCCGAGAGATACTTCCCAAGGGAGTTTTACTGCAGATTCCTGTTTTCTTGCGCAACTGCGAGACTGGAAAAAGTTGGAAAAGGTTTGGGAGTTTGGTCATTCACAAATTGCATAAATTCAGTCTGGCTAGCTGGATATTCTCATTAATAGACAGTCATATGAACAAGATCATTGTGGCAAGAATCCTTTTAGATCCTGCTTTAAGAGAATCAGCCAGCAAAGATTGACAGTTTAAATTTAACCTCCAAATTGCTGCATTCACGCAGGGATTCCATTTCTCTTTCAGCCTTTTGCTCCTAAGAATTTGAAGCATTTCTATTTATTCCTGTGGGAGACAACCAGTTGGTTTTGAACAAAAGGGCCGAGTTGGTTTATTTTTTAAAAATAAAGGATGGTTTCAGTTTAATAAATCTGGTCAGCTATTTATCCTGGTTCCCCTACGCAATGTTAGGGTGACATTCCGGTCTGCGTCCGATACAACATTTGCACACATGTGTAATACCGCTGAGGGTGAACACCACCCTTCACTTCTTTATGTCATTACCGTGGCTCCCTCGCCACTGAGCCAGAAGGTTATGGGATCAAACCCCATACAAAGGCTTAAGCATAAAGTCAAGACTGACACCCCAACGCAGCAGTGAGGGAGTGCCGCTCTGTTGGAAGTGTGGCCTTTCAGATGAGATGTTACGTCTAGGCCTCATCCACATACATAAAAACATAAGAAATCAGAGGAATAGGCCATTCAGCCCCTCTTGTGGATCAAACATAGCATTAAATAAATTCAGTGACCCGAGCTCCACTACTCACTGGGGAAGAGAAGTGCCACTAAAATAAATTTTCATTGTCTTTGAAAGATTTTCAGGTGTTAGTGATAGAAGTATTGGGGGTGGCACGTGGCGCAGTGGTTAGCACTGGGGACCCGGGTTCAAATCCCGGCCCTTGGTCACTATCCGTGTGGAGTTTGCACATTCTCCCCATGGCTGCATGGGTTTCACCCCCGCAACACAAAGATGTGCGGGTTAGGTGGATTGGCCACGGTAAATGCCCCTTAATTGGAAAAAATAAAAAAAATAAAAAGGAATTTTAAAAAAATATTGGAGATTGACTTTGTAACATTGTCTTCTAGCTTTCAATTGGCCAATCGGATAACGAAGATTCTCACGGTTTTCCAATTGGTGAAGGTGGGGCAGTCGAGAAGGTTATCGGGCAATCAATGGGTGGTGATCACATGGTGAAACGCTCAAGGACACGTAGAACCAAATCAAATTTGACAATCCTGAGTAGACACAGAATGTGATCCAAATCACAGAATTTCTCAAATCTGTTACAGGACGCCATTCAGCCCCTCAAGTCTGTTTCCCACAATTCAATTAGATCATGGCTACTCTGTATTTGCACTCTATCGACCTGCCTTGGCAATTCTAAGCCTTGCCAACAAAACACCATCAATCGCAGTTTTGAAATCTTTAAATAACCTTCCATCTCAACAGGTTGGTTTTTTTTTGAGGGGTAGTGTCCTGGATTGCCACTACCCTTTGTGTAGACAGGTGCTTAACATCAACCTCTGAATAGGCTAGCTTTAGTTTTAGGGCAATTCATGCTTGTTCTAGATTGCCCGCAACACCGCCCCCCCGCACCGCCGACCCACCACCACCCCTATTGCCCCTCAACCCCCAAGAAAGGATAGTTTCCCTCTCTCAATAATACTGTTGCCCATGCATAACCCCTTTTTCTGCCACACATTTGGGTTTTTAGCAAGGGAAAATATCCTCATCGCCAACCAGTCAAATATTCTGCAAGACGCCAACAAGGACACTTTAGATAAGGTCTGATTTTTGAGGACCACAAGAACCATAGCCCATGTGTGAGAAAAATGAAAGTCATAATATTTCCTGTTTGCAATATCATAGTCATATACTGGGAAACAAGCATGTGCGGGTGTGACTGCTTTAATTGAATTGGAGACGGTGGACTACAGCAGCCAAACATCAATAAAGGAGGTGTGATGGCAGATGGTTTGAAATGCTAATGAACAGAGCGGAGGTGGAGTGTCAAGGAAGCAGCATGAATGGAAATTTACATTAAGGAGATAAGGGAAGTCACTTGAAGTTGATTGTTGCATTTCAAAAGGAATATATATAATTGGGAAATCGCAAGTACATGCAGCAAAGTAGTAAGTTTATTTTATAAATATAATAACCACCTGGTGATTTATAAAAAGGATTGATCAATTCTGAGAAGAGGAACTTTGAAAGGATTGCAGAAACAATGGAGTGGAAAACTAAAGGGGAAAAGCAATGTAAAGTAATCTAAAGTAATGCAGCATGTGGCTGCAAAATCTCAAACAAGACAGTGTGTGTTGAAACCAGACATGTGCTGCCACCCTCCGAAGAAGCAGGGGGCCTATTGTGAGATAATGTAACTGAAATTTTGCTGAAGATTAAAAATCCATGAGGAGTGTTGCCATCAAAATGGGGATTAGCTTGGAGTTTATTTAAGCCAAAATCTTTCAGGTATTGCTTGAAAAGTACAGCTAACTGTGTAAAGGTGTTCTCGTGTTTTAAGAGTTTTTGTTTATTTTAACAAATATTTAACTTTAATGTATGAAATCATCCTAACTGCTCTGAGGATTCTTCATCTCGACTTCAGATAACTCCTCATAATACACAAATTGCAAACCATTGGGGCAGCTGATTCAAGTTTCCCGTAGTGGTTTGGGCAGTCTGGTACTACTACCTGCCGTGCTATAACAACGTGCATGGACAGTGCGTGAGATTACACCTCCCACTGCCCATATATACCAGAAGGGGGTATTCCTTGACTTTTGGTGACACTTTGGCCCAATGCTTTTAACCTTTAGCCTCCCAATGCAGAGGGAGGAAGTTAGGTTGGACAATATCTCTCAGCACCCTCTAGGCCTGACTAAAGCAGCAATGTGTTGGTCCAGGAGGGTAGGGCCCAGGAGCTGATCACTCTGGTTGCCCCGTCTCCTTTTTCATAATTGTGTCCATGCCCATGTGGTCCGAGAGAGCAAACACACAATGCCCAATGACACACTCAAGACCTTGCACAGTGGACACAATCTCATTGCGATTTACATTTTGCTCGTTCCTGCCCGGAAACATGGTTAGAAAAGAGAGAGTTTCCCTACGTCTCCTTGACAGCAATGCTCTGACACAAGTTTGCCTTCTCTGAAAGTGTTAAAATTTCACTCCATTGGTCTGTCGAATACAGGACAACAGCACTAAACAAATCCGCTGGTCAGGAGTTTCTCGGCAGCAAGGGGTACACTCAACATGAAACCCTGTTGACAATGGGGATGGGGGGGGGGGGCAAAAGATACAGTCACTGGCCAATGGAGGGCTGCCTGAGCGTGGAAAATCTCACCCGGTATCTGCGCAATGAGGTAGATTGTTGCCCCAACTCGAAGTTCTCAGCTGAACAGAAGAGAAACAAAGGCCAGACTACTCAAAGATGACTCAACAACAGCAAGTCTTCAGATTATTTCCCACATGTGATACAAGACAAAAATTTTGCACTCCATTTCTGATGAACGTTTCAACATCCATCAAGACCCACACAATTGGGCCTGTGCTTCCAAGTATCTATATGCCACATCCCATGCATGATCACCAAGGAGCAGGGAGAACCCAAGCAAAAATAGGAGCAGGAGCAGGCCTTTTGGTTCTTTGAGCCTGCTCCGCTATTCAACATTATCATCCATCTCAACGCCATACTCCCATGCACTCCCCATACCCCTTGATGCATTTAGAGTCAAGAAATCTATCTATTTTCTTATTAAGTATATTCAGTGATTTGGCCTCCACAACCTACCGTGATAGAGAATACCACATGTTCACTACCCTCCGAATGAAGCAGTTTCCCCTCCTCTCAGTCCTAAATGGCCGGCCCCGTATCCAGAGACTTATTAAAGACAAACAGGCAATTTCAGAGAATTGTTCCAGAATGTGCAGAAGGAGGCCATTCAGCACATGTCAGTACAGGGACGCCAAATGAATATTTCACCGAGTGCTGTTCTCCCGCCTTTTTCCCATGCCCTGCACATTCTTCCTTTTTGGATTAACAGTCTGATTCCTTTTTGAATGGTGAACCTGGCTCCACTACACCAACCTTGGGGAATTAAGAAAAGTGAAACTGCTATCTGAGTGAGTGAAACCAGCCCAGGAGAATACTCTGGCCATTCCAGAATTGGTGGCAGGATTGACCAGAGCAGCGTATAATTCGGACTACACACAGGGGCTTCAACAACCCACAACCTCAGTTCAGAGCTTCATGTGCGCTGCTTATGGAAGAACCTGTCTTCAAAAATTGACCCTCACAGCCATCGCTGACACAGTCAGAAGGACGTCAACATTCAAAACAGATGGCTAACAACAGAGGGGGGGTGGTTGATGTAGCGGCGACGGGAGTGGGGTGGCAGCGAGAGTAGGGGGGGATCTCCATGCCCCCCCACCCCCAGCCCACCCCACTCCGGGGAGAGATTTGAAGACTTTGGTGAGAGTTTTGCATTGTAAGTCATTGCTCTACTGCGAACAGGAATTGGTGGGAATTGGGAAACGTGTGTTGGACGAGCGAATGTTTTTCAAGGGTGGAGAATGGAAGATGTATCACTGACAAAGAACGGCCACTTAGAAAGAATGCCAGAGGGTTTGTCAGAGCCCATAGGACAATGACCCCCACAATGAATCACTCGCTTCAGGAGGGAGAAATGAAAGCGCAGGGCGGTAAGGAAAACTTTATTCAGCAACCAAGCATTTGTCCCAGTCACATCATCAGACAACGTCTCTCCACATCTAACCGAGCAAGAATGCTAACATTCCATTCAGGAACAGCAGAGTTCATGGTGCTTTCGCCTTGCAAAAAAATCCACTCTCTGACCTCCATTCAAGGGCTGACCCGACACTGAATTCCACTAAAACACTGGGGAATGGTGAGAAATGCTGCCAACACTTAGCCAGCAGTGGTCCATCAGTCATAACAGTTCAGTTCTTCAGCAGGCCCAGGTCTCTTCATCAGCTCCCTTTCGACGCAATCAAGTTGAAACTAGCCGGCAGAGGATGAGGTTACGAGTTGCAATTACAGGAGAATTTCCAGAAGTGACTGTACCTTCTTTTAATGAATGACTTGCACTGACATGATGATCTCCCACCAGCAGTCTGAGCATTAAGTAAAGGGAGCGAGCCAAGGTCCTCCCAATATCTTTTAGTCACAGTTCATAGGCACAAATCCATCAGCTGCCTCCTTGCTGGACTATATTTGTCCCTGGTCCGTCAACGTTAATTTTAAAATGCTTATCCTGGTGTTAAAGTTCCTCCGCAGCTCCTCCCCTCCCTATCTCTGTCAGCTCCTCCTGACCGATAACATCCTGAAAACTTGACTTCCTTCCAACTCTGGGTTCTTGCGCATCCCCCATTTCTGGAGGCAGTCCTGTTGTTTAGGCCCAATGCTGGAATTCCCTCCCTAAACTGCTCCATCTATCTCCCTTATAGCATTCCTTAAACCTTGACTGTTTTGCTAACGGCTCAGCGGTGTCTCTTTATAATCAAAGTTTTTTTTGTAAATTATTTTTTTCCGCACTTAAGGGGCAATTTAGCATGGCCAATCCACCCACCCTGCACATCTTTGGGTTGTGGGAGTGAAACCCACGCAGACACGGGGAGAATGTGCAAACTTCACACGGACAGTGACCCAGAGCCGGGATCGAACTAGGGTTCTCAGCGCCATGGCAGCAGTGCTAAGCTGCGCCACCGTGCCACCATAATCAATTCTACCAAATCTGTGGGGCAGCACGATAGCATGGTGGTTAGCATAAATGCTTCACAGCTCCAGGGTCCCAGGTTCGATTCCCGGCTGGGTCACTGTCTGTGCGGAGTCTGCACGTCCTCCCCGTGTGTGCGTGGGTTTCCTCCGGGTGCTCCGGTTTCCTCCCACAGTCCAAAGATGTGCGGGTTAGGTGGATTGGCCATGCTAAATTGCCCGTAGTGTCCTAAAAAGTGAGATTAAGGGGGGGTTGTTGGGTTGCGGGTATGGGGTGGATACGTGGGTTTGAGTGGGGCGATCATGGCTCGGCACAACATCGAGGGCCGAAGGGCCTGTTCTGTGCTGAACTGTTCTATGTTCTATGTTATGATCACTGTTCACGGGAGTAAAGGTGCTATATAAATGCAAGTTGTTGAAAGGGGCCTTTTCGGTTATGGGGAACACTATGACACAGTTGAATAGTTGAACCACCAGCTGTTTTTTTATTCTCTCTTTCCCCTCCAAACGCTGGCAACATTTTTCTATGATTTTAGATGCAGGTTGATTCTTGCTGTTGTTCTAATCCAGTGCAGAAATGTTGCTGGAGCATTTCAAACAAGACTCCAGAACAAAGGCAAATCCGCCAGGGAGCCTCCAGCTCAGAAAATAGCAGAAATCACCCAACCCCCCCAGCAATCCCCACAGATTAAATATGGTGCACCCCATGACAGCATTGAGCAGGTGCAGTGATCCATAAAGCCTGCATCCTGGGCAGCACAGTGGCGCAGTGGTTAGCACTGTTGCCTACTGTGCTGAGGACCCGGGTTTTATCCCAGCCCCAGTTCACTGTCTGTGTTGATTTTGCACATTCTCCCCGTGTCCGTGTGGGTCTCACCCCCACAACCCAAATATATGCAGGACAGGTGAATTGCCTACTTTAAATTGCCCCTTAATGGAAAAAAGAATTGGATACTCTAAATTTATATTTTAAAAAATCCACACTGCTAGGTCAAGCGACCCACCGTTTCAGTCAGCAATCTACTATTTGTCCAGACCCACATAGACCAAGTTACCTCCTGCATCTTCACCATTGACCAAACAGTGGCCTGCACGAGGTCATATAAACCCTCCCTGTCCCATTCACCCATCTCCATCCATTTGGGCGCAGTTTGTGGCACTCTGTCAGCAGCAAGGCCGGAATGTTTCCGACTGAGGCCCCAAATGTACAGAGACCCAAGTACAAAGGATATGGCTCTGAGGAAGTACGGAACTTGCCATCTTTCGGTTGAAATGTCCTGTCTTCCCTCGCAGCTGTACACAACGGATCACACGAAGAGAAGGAGCAAACAGTATTTATAATGGCAGCTGAGGGAAAAATGGCAGCTTGAAAGAGGGCAGAACTGCGCTATGTCCAAAATAATACCACCTGAGGGACCATTCAATGTCCCATCCAAAGGGTAGCACCGCCGACAGTGCGGCACTCCCCCAGTACTACAGTGCAGAGCCTCAGTGTGGACCTTGTGCTTAAGGCCCTGGGATGGGAGCTCAGAAGTGGCAACACTACACCAAGAATACTCTGTACAGCAGAGGTTAGAAACTGGCCGCTGAACATGAAAAGTCACTGGCGAATCCAGTGGTTGTGTTTATGAAGGTAGTTTAGAATTCACAATTGCATGGGGATAGAATAGCTGCAATACATGCATACACCCACACAAAGGCAAATACAGATCAGAGGCCCCTGACAGATTTAAGCTGTCAATGACCTTATCTGACCACCCAGCTACAACAAGCAGATGGATCCTGGCAAAAAAAAGTCTGGAATGTTCTTCTCCAGCCATCAGAAGCTGTATTCGCGGAGGAGAGGCTTTTAATTGAAGTCCCAATCCACCGTCAACTCAGGCTCTGACACTGCTGTTGATAAAGCTGAGATATTTCAGCTTTTCCATTTCGTGTGGGAAATGAGAAGGGTGGGGAGAGCATTGAGCCTGGTTTTCCTCTGATAAAGGAAGTTACCCAAACAACTTGCACATCCTTTAACAACAGACATATATGCTTATTGTTAAAAGGAAAAGGGGGTAAATTATTCCAGTTGTATAAACGAGTTTGCATCACAAGCCACCAACAAGCAATTGCAAAAGTCAGTTTGGAACTTTCCATTATTCCACCATTTTCTGCTCCACCCGGTGCATCTGAGTAATGCCACAGTGTAACAAGGAATTGTGTTGGATAAGCAACCCCTTGTGTGACATTGTGTTCAGAAATCTCGTCAACAGATGCCAGTGTATAACACTGATTTAATTCAGAATGGTTTATAGTTCAAACACTCACCCATCCACTGCACCCTAACCCCCCCCCCCCCCCCCCCGCCTTCACCTCCCCATGCCTATTTACGTACACATTGGCTCCCTGACATCAACAACCCTAATTTAAAATTCACATCCTGGTTTCCAAATCCAACCGTGGTCTCACTCCCCTCTCTCTCTCTATACCCTCCATTACCCACCGTGGTCTCACTCCCCTCTCTCCCTCTATACCCTCCACATGCCCACCGTGGTCTCACTCCCCTCTCTCTCTCTATACCCTCCATGGCCCACCGTGGTTTCACTCCCCTCTCTCCCTCTATACCCTCCACATGCCCACCGTGGTCTCACTCCCCTCTCTCCCTCTATACCCTCCATTACCCACCGTGGTCTCACTCCCCTCTCTCCCTCTATACCCTCCACATGCCCACCGTGGTCTCACTCCCCTCTCTCTCTCTATACCCTCCATGGCCCACCGTGGTCTCACTCCCCTCTCTCCCTCTATACCCTCCACATGCCCACCGTGGTCTCACTCCCCTCTCTCCCTCTATACCCTCCATTACCCACCGTGGTCTCACTCCCCTCTCTCCCTCTATACCCTCCACATGCCCACCGTGGTCTCACTCCCCTCTCTCCCTCTATACCCTCCACATGCCCACCGTGGTCTCACTCCCCTCTCTCCCTCTATACCCTCCATTACCCACCGTGGTCTCACTCCCCTCTCTCCCTCTATACCCTCCATTACCCACCGTGGTCTCACTCCCCTCTCTCCCTCTATACCCTCCATTACCCACCGTGGTCTCACTCCCCTCTCTCCCTCTATACCCTCCATTACCCACCGTGTTCTCACTCCCCTCTCTCCCTCTATACCCTCCATTACCCACCGTGGTCTCACTCCCCTCTCTCCCTCTATACCCTCCACATGCCCACCGTGGTCTCACTCCCCTCTCTCCCTCTATACCCTCCATTACCCACCGTGGTCTCACTCCCCTCTCTCCCACTATACCCTCCATTACCCACCGTGGTCTCAATCCCCTCTCTCCCTCTATACCCTCCATTACCCACCGCGGTCTCACTCCCCTCTCTCCCTCTATACCCTCCATTACCCACCGTGGTCTCACTCCCCTCTCTCCCTCTATACCCTCCATTACCCACCGTGGTCTCACTCCCCTCTCCCCCTCTATACCCTCCATTACCCACCGTGGTCTCAATCCCCTCTCCCCCTCTATACCCTCCACATGCCCACCGTGGTCTCACTCCCCTCTCTCCCTCTATACCCTCCATTACCCACCGTGGTCTCACTCCCCTCTCTCCCTCTATACCCTCCATTACCCACCGTGGTCTCACTCCCCTCCCTCCCTCCCTCCCTCTATACCCTCCACATGCCCACCGTGGTCTCACTCCCCTCTCTCCTTCTATACCCTCCACATGCCCACCATGGTCTCACTCCCCTCTCTCCCCTCCATTACCCACCGTTGTCTCCCTCCCCTCTCTCCCTCTATACCCTCCATTACCCACCGTGGTCTCACTCCCCTCTCTCCCTCTATACCCTCCATTAACCACCGTGGTCTCACTCCCCTCTCTCCCTCTATACCCTCCACATGGCCCACCATGGTCTCACTCCCCTCTCTCCCTCTATACTCTCCACATGCCCACCATGGTCTCACTCCCCTCTCTCCCTCTATACCCTCCACATGGCCCACCATGGTCTCACTCCCCTCTCTCCCTCTATACCCTCCACATGGCCCACCGTGGTCTCACTCCCCTCTCTCCCTCTATACCCTCCAATACCCACCGTGGTCTCACTCCCCTCTCTCCCTCTCTACCCTCCATGGCCCACCGTGGTTTCACTCCCCTCTCTCCCTCTATACCCTCCATTACCCACCATGGTCTCACTCCCCCTCTATACCCTCCACATGCCCACCATGGTCTCACTCCCCTCTCTCCCTCTATACCCTCCATTACCCACCATGGTCTCACTCCCCTCTATACCCTCCACATGCCAAACATCCATTCAAGATGTCTACACACCTTCAGTTTGACTCCACCCCAACAGTTACCTTCTTGCCACAATTTGCAGTCTTGATTCCAAGCTCTGGAATTCCTTCCCTAAATCTTTCTCTCACCTCTCTCTCTGCTCCTCGAAGACCCTTCTTATCAGCTACCCCTTCCGCCCAGCCATTGGCCACCTGTCTTAAGAACTCCTCCGGCGGCAATGGTGTCATTTGTTTACCCAACGAGACTCTGCTGGACTGCTGTGGGACATGTTCAAGGTGTGATATAAATGGAATTTCTGATGTCAGTCTCTGACTCTAGTGGCCCCACCAGAGCGACAGTTCAATCCTTAAACGTGACATTTGGGGCTCTTACTCCATTATTGGCAAAGTGCCCCCCGCCTCTCTTTTGCAATTGGGGGGATTGGGGGGGGGGGGGGGTTTGCAATGGAGGAGTATATTTGTTGCCACCAAGCTCACTGCATACACCACTGGGCCTGCAGAACAGAAAGTGTTGGACGTTGAAGGTCACTTTGACTTTGACAGCTTCCCCATTGGGAGCTTAAATCCATGGTCAACAATTTGGCTCATTTAAACCACATACGTTGATGGCTGAAATTATTTGAAACGGAAATACACAAAAGGCTGTTGTTGATGGGAGTAAATCAGTTTGCAAAGATAGGACTATTAAATGGCACCATACTTTGGAGGATTTTTACAACTTTGAAACACAAGCAAAATGAGCTTAACTAGAATACAGACCACTGAAAGTATTTTTTTAAAATACAAGGCAACTTGATGAATGCCCTGGTGGGGCTGCTTTTAGCTGCACCTAATCCCTCCGAGCCTTCTGAGGATGTGGAGAGCTTTGAATTATGATGTTTAAGAAAGTTTGCCATAATCCCTCTTAGTGCAAGTCAGGACAGATCCCCAGCCTCACTCAAAGGGATTTGCTCCCATCACCAAGGGTAACGCGGACTGAGCTGATAAGGAGGTCACCCTTCCACACAGCGACCCTTTAATGAGATGACATTCAGCAAGAATAGCTTTTACTAATAATGTCCATTTACAGGGCTGCCTTAGCTTCAGCGTGGACACTACAATACCTCAGACATCAGGGAGTGATGGGAGGGGGGGGGGGGGGGGGAGACAGAGAGAGAGAGAGAGAGAGAGAGTGGCACAAGGCAAATGAACACCGATACCAAACTGTCAATGCGAAGCTTTGCTCCGCTCCCAATTTCAACCAATACAACCAGTTGCACCCCGAACGCTCTCTTAACGTTGTTAAACATCCCAAGGTGCAAGACGGGAAGGTCATCAGCCACGATTTGACTTTGGGTTATGCAACAAGATACTGGGAGGTGGAGGTGAGTTTGAATGATGAGGTAGGCATGAGAAATCTCTTAAAATTAAGAGGGAGGTACAGGGGTTCTGGAGGTTCTTCCAGAGTACAGGTGGTGGGGCAATTAGAATCGACCAAAATTAGAGGAATGTGGAGGTGGGGGGTGGGTTGATGGACAACAGAGGAGAGACTTTGTCAAGAATGAACATTAAAAGGGCAGCACGGTGGCCTAGTGGTTAGCACAGCTGCCTCACGGTGCCGAGGTCCCAGGTTCGATCCCGGCTCTGGGTCACTGTCCGTGTGGAGTTTGCAGTTTGCACATTCTCCCCGTGTTCGCGTGGGTTTCGCCCCCACAACCCAAAAATGTGCAGAGTAGGTGGATTGGCCACGGTAAATTGCCCCTTAATTGGAAAAAATAATTGGGTACTCTAAATTTATTTTTTAAAAGAATGAACATTAAAACCAGGCACACACGCTGATATTTATACCTGCAATGGGGGGGAATATTTAACTGTGGGACATTCCATCTCAGTTCATTCTGGGTTAACTACTGGATAAACCAGGCACACACGCTGATATTTATACCTGCAATGGGGGGGAATATTTAACTGTGGGACATTCCATCTCAGTTCATTCTGGGTTAACTACTGGATAAACCAGGCACACACGCTGATATTTATACCTGCAATGGGGGGGAATATTTAACTGTGGGACATTCCATCTCAGTTCATTCTGGGTTAACTACTGGATAAACCAGGCACACACGCTGATATTTATACCTGCAATGGGGGGGAATATTTAACTGTGGGACATTCCATCTCAGTTCATTCTGGGTTAACTACTGGATAAACTTCAGCTTCCAAACAAGGTTATACATAAACATGGTTCAGCTTTCACACTCTTCCCTCGGCTCTTCCCTCGGAGCAGGAGGTCGTAGGGTTCAAGTCTCGCGCCAGAGATGGCAGCACGGTGGCTCAAGTGGTTAGCACTGCCGTCTCACAGTGCTGAGGTCCCAGGTTCGATCCCGGCTCTGGGTCACTGTCTGTGTGGAGTTTGCACATTCTCCCCGTGTTTGCGTGGGTTTCGCCCCCACAACCCAAAGATGTGCAGGGTAGGTGAATTGAGCACGGTAAATTGCTCCTTAATTGGAAAAAAAAATGAATTGGGTACTCTAAATTTAAAAAAAAAAGTCTCACTCCAGAGATTTTAAACAGAAAATCTGGGCCGAAATTCCCACTGCAGCAGAGCGCAATGTCTTTCCAATGAGACGCTAAACCAAGGTCCTCTGAGAAACACAAGAGATCCTGTGGCATTATTCCAAAGCAGGGCTTCTCTCTCCTTTGAACTAGGTTCAATGTTTATCCATCAACCAACATCACTAAAAATGATCTAGTCATTACCACATTGATGTTTGTGGGATCTTGCTGTGCACAAATTGGCTGCTGCGTTTCCAAGGTTACAACAGTGAGACCCCACTTCAGATTACTCCGTTGGCTAGGAAATGCTTTGGGATGTGAAAAGCAAACTTGATAAAAGGCAACCCTTTCACAATGTGCTCAAATATCTCTGCAGGTAGGAGGGATAAGGGCCGGGGAGGATTAGCATGATTAAAACCTTACCAATTACAAATACAACTGCATTTCACAGTCAGGCAATGTTTAGAGGTGTCAATTGCATGAACTGTGGATTCACATGTGCCCCTGTAAAAAGCAACAGACTGAAACTGGAGTTTCATGGGCGAGGAGGCGCAAGTTTGTAATGCACATTTCCGTAAATAAAATTATGGAAAGATTGGCTCCTGTTTTGTCCTTACCTACCTTGTTCTGTGGCGTATTACAAGCTGTATTAGCTCTCAATTACCTAACAATCTTCCTCAGCACTGGCAAAAAGAATCAAAAACTGGAAAAGATGTTTGTTTATGTCAACGTCCAGGGTTAGAAAAATGCGATCAGTGGCCTTTGACACTGCACTCCGTAAGTCATTCATTGTGTGACATATTTAAAAAGAGACCAAACACAAGTACCAGAACGTTCCTTTTGCTAAAATTCCCAAAATGATTTCAGACTGATTTTACAATGCAATATGTTACCAACTAACTCCAAGTGAATTGCAGAAAAAACCACTGTCCCATTAAAGAAAAAATGAATTGCTGTTTATGTCATGTGGCATTGTGCTTCATCAAGGACCAAAACTAATTTCTGGTGCCGGCATATCCCCAATAATGTTGCAACATTAAGAGCCAGTGTTCTCAATTCAGAGCCCCAATTACATCTCCAGCAACCACTGAACAACAAGTCACTGTATACACGATCGGCACATAGTTATGTACAGATCAGAGTGGGGAAATGGCCATCTTCCAACAAATCTGTTGGCAAAGTGACTTACGCATGCCTGACAGCTGAACACGGGACTGCACTGGTTTGCACCTTCATTTTTTAAAATATAAATTAGTGTACCCAATTCATTTTTTCCAATTAAGGGGCAATTTAGTGTGGCCAATCCACCTACCCTACACATCTTTGGGTTGTGGGGCGAAATCCACACAAACACGGGGAGAATGCGCAAACTCCACACAGTGACCCAGAGCCGGGATCGAACTTGGGACCTCGGCACCGTGAGGCTGCAGAGCTAACCCACTGGTTTGCACCTTCATACCAAGTCTGCACTTAGTATCAAACTCTACCTCGCCACGTCTTACCTTTTACAAGCCCTCTTTGCCCACATCAAACCTGCTTGCTGACCAAAACCAACTCCCCATCTCCTCCTCACGTGCAACCCTTCACAGACTCACTCCCCCACCCTGGGCGGGATTCTCCGACCCCCCTCTGGGTCGGAGAATCGCCTGGGGTCTGCGTCAATCCCGCCCCTGCCATGTCCCGAATTCTCCGCTACCCGAAATTCGGCGGATGCGGGAATCGCGCCGTGTCGGTCGGCGAGCCCCCCGCGGCAATTCTGCGGCCCGCGATGGGCCAAAGTCCTACCACTGACAAGCCTCTCCCGCCGGCGGGAATCAAAACACCTATCTGACCGGCGGGATTGGCGGCACGGGCAGGCGCAGGGGTCCTGGGGGGGGGGGCGCAGGGCGATCTGACCACG
Organism: Scyliorhinus canicula; assembly: GCF_902713615.1. Classification (NCBI taxonomy): domain Eukaryota; kingdom Metazoa; phylum Chordata; class Chondrichthyes; order Carcharhiniformes; family Scyliorhinidae; genus Scyliorhinus; species Scyliorhinus canicula. The sequence goes on from NC_052147.1 coordinate 150,954,822, forward strand.
GCAGGTGCCCCCATGGTGGCCTGGCCCGCGATCGGGGCCCACTGATCGGCAGGTGGGTCTGTGCTGTGGGGGCACTCTTTTTCTTCCGCCTTCGCCATGGTCTTCACCATGGCTGAGGTGGAAGAGACCCCCTCCCCTGCACATGCGCCGGGATGACGTCAGCAGCCGCTGACACTCCGGCGCATGCGTGGACTTACGCCGGCTGGCAAAGTCCTTTCGGCACCGGCTGGCGTGGCGCCAAAGGCCGTTCACGCCAGCCGGCGTGCGCCAACCACTCCGGCGCGGGCCTAGCCCCTCAATGTGAGGGCTTGGCCCCTAAAGGTGCCCGACGCTGGAGTGGTTGACGCCACTCCAACATGCCGGGACCCCCCCGCCCCGCCGGGTAGGGGAGAATCCCGGCCCCTATCTCTGTAACCTCCTACAGTCTGACAACCCCTCCAAATTGTCTGCACTCCTCCTTGGGTCACTGTCTTTGTGGAGTTTGCACATTCTCCCCGTGCCTGCGTGGGTTTCACCCCCACAATCCAAAGATGTGCAGAGTAGGTGGATTGGCCACGCTAAATTGCCCCTTAATTGGAAAAAATTAATTGGGTAGACTAAATTTATTATTTTTTTTAAAAGAAGAAAAATGTTTGCACTTTCTCCCAGTGTCTGCGTGGGTTTCCTCCAGGTGCTCCTGTTTCCTCCCACAGTCTAAGGATGTGCAGGTTAGGTGGAGTTGTGGGGATAGGGCGGGGGAGTGGGCTGAGGTAAGGTGCCCTTTCAGAGGGTTGGTGCAGACCAGATAGGCCAAATGGTCTCCTTCTGCACTGCAGGGCATCTATGATTGTAATTCGGCCTCTAGTGCACCATCAACCTCTGTTGTTCCATCACAGGGGGTCATGCTTTCAGCCATCTTTCCCCCAAACTTGAATTCCCACTCCAACTCTCCCCTTCTACGACACTCCCCAATGCTTTACCACTTTGACGAAGCTTTGGGTTACCTGTCCTTGCATCTCCTTCTGCAGATCTACATCCAAATTCCTGATTCAGCTCCTGTGAAGTACCCTGGGCAGTCATTACGATATTAAAAGGTGCAGCACAAATGCAAGTTGTTGTTGTACAAACAGCTTCGTGGAAAAGCTGCAGGTGTGTCGGTGTGCTATTATTTTTCAGCCAAACACAACCAGGCATCAGCCAATTCATTAGCGAGTCGAACAAATACTACCATGTAATGCTGTGTCGGAGCCCCAAAAGGTTTCAAACTGAGGTGCTCAGTGCTGACATGCAGCATGAGTCACAGGCAGCTCGAGGCACCAACTTCAGGAATCACATCCTATAATCAAATCTGGCTCAGATTCACGCGCGCTTTGATGTACTCGGCACATTTAGAGATTACCACTGCTGTGACCTTCTAAGAGGCAAGCTCCATCTACTCCACATGAACTTTGAAACACCACGGGTAGACCATTCCCCCTCCTCCCAACCCCTCAAATACTCACTTTCTCACACCCCACCCAAAGCCTGACCACCATCTACATGGCACAAGTCAGGAGTGTGATGGGATGCGCTCCTCTTACCTGGATGAGTGCAGCTCCAACAACACTGAGGAAGCTCAATACCCTCCAAGACAAAGCAGCCCGCTTGATTGGCACCCCTTCCACAAACATTTACTCTCTCCACCTCCGACTAACGTCCTGTGTACCACCCACAAGATGCATCGCAGGAACCCACCAGGGCTCCTTCAGCAGCACCTTCCAAATCGCAAACCCCACCTCCAAGACGGGCAAGGGCAGCAGACATAGGTGAACACCACCATCTACACGTTCCCCTCCAAGTTACTCACCATCCTGACTTGGAAATATCTCCATTCGTTCACTGCCGTTGGGTCAAATTCCTGGAACTCCCTAACAGCGCTGCGGCTACTGATGTACCCCGAACACATGGACTGCAGCAGTTCAAGAAAGCAGCTCACCCCTACCTTCTCAAGGTCAATTTGGGATGGGCAACAAATGCTGACATTGCCAGAGGCACCACATCTGTGAATGAACTTAAAAACTAGGGCGGCATAGGGCAGCACGGTGGCCTTGTGGTTAGCACAACCGCCTCACGGCGCTGAGGTCCCAGGTTCGATCCCAGCTCTGGGTCGCTGTCCGTGTGGAGTTTGCACATTCTCCCCGTGTCTGCGTGGGTTTAGCCCCCACAACCCAAAAAAATGTGCAGGGTAGGTGGATTGGCCACACTAAATTGCCCCTTAATTGGAAAAAATAATTGGGTAATCTAAATTTATAAAAAAAAAGAAAAAAAAACTAGGGCGGCACATGGCACAGTGGTTAGCACTGCTGCCTGCAGCGCGGAGGGCCCGGGTTTGAATCCTAGCCCTAGGTCACTGTCCGTGTGGTGTTTGCACATTCTCCCTGTGTCTGTGTGGGTCTCACCCCCACAATCCAAAAATGTGCGGGGGAGGTGGATTGGCCACGCTAAACTGCCTCTTAAATTGGAAACAAAATAATTGGGTACTCTGAATTTATAAAAAAAAATAATGCTCATCTACATTCAGCCCCAGGCAGTGAATACCATCGACGAGACCTTAAGAAACTGGTGAACTATTCCTCTGTAAAGGAAAGAGCCGACATTTGAACCTTCAGAATGTCCCAAAGTACTGCGCAACCGATGAAGTACGTTTCAAGTGTCAAGTGTCACTGTTATGGAGGCGGAAATGGCAGACAATTTGCGGGCAGCAAGACTGCACAAACAAAACAGAAAAATATCTGGGTCATCTGCTTTAGTGATGGTGATGGGGGGGGAGGGGGGGGGGGTGAATACTCGCCACAATACTAGAGAGAATGTTCTAGTGCCAAGGGATATTTTACATCCACCTAAGATGACCCGCCTCCGTTTAACATCTGGGGCACAATCTATTGGTCATGTCACACCCGAACGGGAGCGTGTTGCGGCCGGTAGATGACGGGGGAAGCCTCCTGCGGACTTCCGGCAACTAGCATGCCTCACCGGATCTACCCAGACCTCATGAGGCAGCGTGATTAGGCTGCCACCCACATTGGGCGTGACCAAGCCGTACATACGTAAATAGGTGCTAAACCTACTAAGGGATCTATCCGGCCCTCCCCAGCGTGTCCGCAGCTGGACACCGTTCAGTACTGGTCCACACAAATGTGAACCAGGCGGACCGGCATCTGGGAGGGGGGGGGGCTAAAGTGGCTCTCCCAAAGGCCAGAGCCTGAGGGGGCCATGCCTATGAAAGGAGGGTCGGGAGGGTATTGAGGTTGGGGGTGCAGGGCAGGTATGAAGGGGCTTCTGGAAGGTTGGTGGGTATGGGGAATCCTGGATGAGGGCACAGGCCTGAGAAGGGGGCCCTCAGTCACCCCATAGCAGGATGTGTGGAAATGCCTGTGTGCATGTTGGCCCGATCTCAGAGGAGCCAGTTGAAATGAAATGAAAATGAAAATCGCTTATTGTCACAAGTAGGCTTCAAATGAAGTTACTGTGAAAAGCCCCTAGTCGCCACATTCCGGCGCCTGTTCGGGGAGGCTGTTACGGGAATTGAACCGTGCTGCTGGCCTGCCTTTGGTCTGCTTTCAAAGCCAGCGATTTAGCCCTGTGCTAAACAGCCCCTAATTTGTTTGGCCATCATGTTCAGCTCTCTCGTGGTGAAAATAATTCTCAGTGTGGGTTAAACCGGTGAGAAACTTTCCAGGCCCAAAAAAGTGACTAAGTGTGCTTAGATAGTGCTGGGAAACTCACCGACAATGCCGGCGGGAAACTCCCAGCAAAAGTGACACTCCGTTGGATCGCACCCCTGATCAGACAGAGAGCAATGGCAGTGCCGTAGTCCCTCAGTGGTGTCAGGGCTGCATCGCAGGTCCGGAAGAGTGGAACAGAGTTCAAAGCAACAGCCGCTTGATTTAGGAGATGAGAGCACTGCTAACTATGTTGCCTCCTTTCATACGCACAGCCGTGCTGAATCTCACCCCTCTGTACAAAATCCTAGAAACTGCTTCATATTCGACACTAGCCCGTCTCGCAACAAAACAGGATTCCAGCCCACATCTCTCGCACAACCAAGACATCTGCCCTCTCAGGTCATTGTAGAAAGATCCCGTGGCACTACTGTACTTTGAAGAATTCTCCCCGGTCACCATCTGCCCCACCATCAGCATCACTGTAACAGATAGTCTCACCCATTTATCACAGTGCTATTTGTGGGAGCTTTCTGATAAGACCAATCGGAACAGGAGGAGGCCATTCAGCCCTTCAATACTGCTGCACCGTTTAATAAGATCATGGCTGATCGAACACTCACTAAGTCCACTTTCCTGTGTATTCTCTCTAATCCTTAATTCCGCGACTGATTAAAAACCTATCGCACACGTGACAATTTTCAAGGACCCAGTCTCCACAGCTTCCTGGGGTAAAGAATTCCAAAGATTCACCGCTCTTTGAGAGAAGAAATTCTTCCTGAAATGTGCGTGTTGGCAGGGAAGCTTGACCTCTTCCTGGAGGCATCCCAAAAGCAGTCCTGCTGGGGGTCTTGTGCTGTGGCCGAGCTAAACCCAAAGGACAGGGTAGTCACCGATACAAGGCATTCAGGAGAAACTTCTTTACCCAGAGAGTGGAGAGGATGTGGAACTCGTTACCAAGCGGAGAAGCTGAAGTTAAAAACATCAATACAGTTAAGGGGAAGCTAGACAGATAAATGAGTCTACTGGAGTATAAGCACCAACCTAGACTGAAATCTAACTTCCACATAAAGCAATATAAACACATGGGGAATTAAAACACACACACACAACTGATTAAAAAGTTACATCAACATTTTAAAAACAGATTTGTCTCTCACATTTTCCCATTAATTTTAGAGACTGTGAGTTAACGTCCCCCCCCCCCCACCGCTGCAGAGGACCTTAAGACTACACAGCGAGGAAGTCTTGCAGCTAAAGATAACCAGAGCATGTTGAGACTCACTCAGCCTTCCCACTCCCCACTGCCCCCTTCCCAGCAGCCTACACAAGCTGTGCAAGTACCTCCAGATTCCCAAACTTTGTCAGTAAACATACGATTCCAGTTTTCTCATCCCCCCCAACAAACACACATTCTCCCCCTCACCAAACTAAGCTGACACTCAAAACACCCCCTCTAAACTTGCACAGCACCAACAGTGAGTGATCAATTCAAGCTTTTGTGCAAATACAAACATTTGAGGCCAACTGGTTAAACAACTCCAACTCCCTCCCTTCTCTCTCTCTCACACACACAGATTGTACCTGTATCTTGGGCAGCCGCTAGTGTAGTGAGAGACAGGGCGATGAGAATGGTTGGTTCGCACCACCAGCAGCACCTGTGAAATAACAACAAAAAATAAGCGAACCAAGTGAATCTGACTGTGAAAGTCACAGGCGAGGAAAGTTTCCAAAAGGGAGTGAAATCAAGTCTGGTCAAAGACAGCAAGACCCTAAAAGAAAGACAGTGATGGGCTCACCTTCCCACAGGCATGACTTCTGCAACTGGGAGACTAGCAACAAGCACAGACAAAGCAGCTGAGAGTGGGGGGTTACTCCCCCACCGAAGAAACTGTGATAGCAACTGAAACAGCTGACTAAAGGAGAGTCCGTGTTCAAGAAAGACACACAGAGGAGAGGCGGGCAGAAAAGTATTAACACTCCCTGTACCGGGTTGTGGATTCCCCTGGGTCCTATCGCCTGGCTTCCAAAACCACCCGCCCACCAAATAATGATTGCACCACTTTAAGCTGGTCATAACACACCACTTCTGCCACAACCGTTCGTCCAAACGCTGTGCGCAAGTATATTGAGAGAAAAGAAGGATATCATTTCCGTTGAGCCTGGGTGGGTGGGAGTTCGCATTCTGAACAGCACAGCAAGAGGCCAATAAGGATTTGCATGAAATGTGTATGTTTGTGTGTGAGAGAGACTTTCTTTAACAGATTGCTGTGCACTATTATAGAAATATTACCTGCACCCCGCATCTCAGGGGCAATTCTCCCAAATGGAGCCCAAGTGTTCGCGCCATTGTAAAAGCTGTCGCGTTTCACGACGGCACGAAACGGGCACAGGACGACCGATTTGGGGGGCCAGCACGGCGCTGGAGAAGTCCACGCCGCTCCGGCCTCCCCGGCGCCAAATGGGCACCGCACTAACCCGCGCATGCGCAGTTGGGCCGTGCCGACCTGCGCATGCGCGGGAGACTTCTTACACGCGCGGCACTGACTCAACATGGCGTCGGTGTTCAGGGGCCGGAAGCGCAGGAAAGTAGGCCCGGGGGGGGGAGAGGCCGGCCCACCGATCGGTGGACCCCGATCGCGGGTCAGACCCCATCGGAGCCCCCCCCCGGAACGGAGCCCCCCTCTCCCCCCCCCCCCCCCACAGCCCCCCCCCCCCCCCCGACTGTTCATGCAGAGTTCCCGCCGGCAGCAACCAGGGGTGAACGGCACCAGTGGGACTCTGTCGGATCCGCTCGACCCATCCGGGCCGCAGAATCAGCGGCCCCGCCGATTCCAGCGGCCTGCGGCCGGCACTGCGCAAAACGCGGTGGCACAAATGGCGCCGGTTCTCCGCACCCCGGAGAATCGCGTGCTGGCGTCGGGACATCGTGGGAAGTTGCGGCAATTCTCCGGCCCATCGCGGTGCTCGGAGAATTGCCCCCCTCTTATTTCACTTATGAGTTTTGCTCTTTGTTATGACTCTTGTAGTCTCTTTTGGGCCCCTCTCCAACTACAAGAGCTGAACTGTCTCACCACGAAAAAGCCCCCTCCCCCAGCGATTGCCACACTTGACTTCCCAGCTAATTGACAACATAAAGAGGGGCAGCACGGTGATACAGTAGTTAACACTGCTGCCTCACGGCGCCGAGGTCCCAGGTTCGATCCCGGCCCCGGGTCACAGTCCGTGAGGAGTTTTCACATTCTTCCCTTGTCTGCGTGTGTCTCACACTCACAATCCAAAGATGTGCAGTGCAGGTGGATTGGCCACGCTGAATTTGCCCTTTAAGAAAAACTGACAGCATAAAGGCTGCACAGTGTGTGTGTATTAAGACCCAGGAAGCCAAGCCAGAAGGTGAACGTAGGTTTTAATCAAGGTCACACAAAGCCTGCCCATGGCAGCGAACCATTTACACAGTGCAGTCCCGTCGGGAGAACAAACATGCCGGCCCCTGCATAGGCCGGCTTTCATATTGGACTCTTATGAGTCCCAGTTGGGGACTCCGCCCACTAGCGGGGAAGCTCATATTCCACGTGTCCCATGGGGAGATCCATCAGAGTATCCCTGTGGGTCTCGTGGGGTTTATTACAGTGTGCCAATCGGATCCACCGCAACTCCTCAGAAAGTTTCCAAAGTTTTGAGTTCAGATTTACAGATCTACCCCACATTGTACCTTCAATAGGGACGGTGGATCCCACCCTTAACCTGAGGAAGGAAGAATGCTTTACCACGAGGAGCGAGGTGGGATTTGCACATTGCACTCTCACCTCTCGGATCTTGCTTTACTTCATGCAGGGTGATGAGCTGAAGTTCACTCACCGCCCTCCCTTTTCACGATGCAAGTTGTTTTCTTGAAGCTGCTCCTGCTTTTGGGTGTCTGGGTCAGAAGCTGTGAGAGGGGGGACTCAGGCATTACTGGTGTAGGAGGGCAAGGCTGTGCCGCAGTAGTGTGTGCTGCAGGAGATTGAGGGTGACCAGCAGAGCATTCCCTCCTTACCTCCCTGTGCTTAAACTGTCCCAGGAGTGTCCAACATGGAAGCGGAACCTGAGTGAAACCAACACTAACGTTCATCAGTCAACACTAACATCTGTATTTATATATCACCCCTCCCAATCCTGCGCTGGGGGTCAACTGATATTTTGTGCTCAAGTCTCCAAGAGTGGGACTTGACCCCACAATCTTGTAACTGAGTTACGGTTGATTCTTACAGAGGTGGGATTGACCATAGCGAAGTTGACTCTCATTCATTTGCATTGCTGCCATAGAGAGGGGTGGATTAGGTGGAAGACGATAGAGGTGGTGTGCTGTTCAGTTAGAGGAGAGGAGTAGAATAGAGAGCAGTGGAAGAATGGACTGGGATTACAGAATGGAGCTGCACTCATCCACTTGCCTGGAGTAGTGCAGCTCAAGTAACACTCAATAAGCTGACACCATCAAGGGCAAAACAACCTGTTTCTTTGCCATCCCATCCACCATCTTCCACATCCAATCCCTCCATCACCGATGCAAAGTAGCAGAAGTATGTGCCATCTACAAGACGCACTGCAGCAAATCACAAAGGCACCTTCGACAGCATCTTCCAAACCTATAGCCTCCATCACCTAGAAGGACAAGGGCAGAAAATGGACAGGAATACCATTTCCTCATTCATCAGTGTGGGTGTTGCTGGCTGGGCCAGCATTCATTGCCAGCCCCTAATTGCCCTTGAGAAGATGGTAGTGAGCTACTTTCTTGAACCGCGACCGCTGCGGCCCGTGTTGTAGGTACGCCCACCGTGCTGTTAGGGAGTGAATTCCAGGATTTTAACACGGCGACAGTGGCGGAACTGCGCTATATTTCTAAGTCAGGATGGTGAATGGCTTGGAGGGGAACTTGCAGGTAGTGGTGTAATGCTTCTTCCTGGCATTCCGTCTTGCACTCTTCATTGAACCAGGGGTGGCTCCATGGCTTGGTGGCAAAGGTAGAGTGGGGGATATGCTGGACCATGAGGTTACAGATTGCAGTTGAGTACAGTTCTGGTGTTTGGTGGTCAGAGCTCTGAAGAAGTGTTGTACGGACTTGAAATGTTAACTCTGTTTCTTTCGGGGCAGCACGGTGGCCTAGTGGTTAGCACAACCGCCTCACGGCGCTGAGGTCCCAGGTTCGATCCCGGCTCTGGGTCACTGTCCGTGTGGAGTTTGCACGTTCTCCCCGTGTCTGCGTGGGTTTCGCCCCCACAACCCAAAAATGTGCAGAGTAGGTGGATTGGCCATGCTAAATTGCCTCTTAATTGGAAAAAATAATTGGGTAATCTAAATTTAAAAAAAAACTCTGTTTCTTTCTCCACACAGAATGGCCCCCTTCTGTGCTGTAACTATTCTGTGATTCTATTATCCTTCTACCAATTACTTTGCATCTATGCTCCATGGTTACTGGCCTCTTTTCACCTGAAGATTTGAGCCCAGAATCCAGGCTGACACTCCCAGCGCAGTTGGGGCTGGGAGTGCTACACTCTCAGCAAACTTAGCTGATACTGCCACACCCCATTCCCCGTTCCTCAAACCACCCCACTTACTATCACAAGAGGATGCAAAAGACCCCACAGCACAATTTTGAAGAAAATAAGGTGAGGGATGACGGGGCTTCTCTCTGGTACCCTGGCCAGAATTTATCTCTCAGTCAAAATAGATTATCAAGTCATAATTACATTGCTATCTGTGGGATTTTGCAAGCGGTGTTTCCTTCATTACAATGGCATTCAGAAAGCACCTGTTATTGAGTCATTTACAGCACTCAATGTGGCCATTTGGCCCGTTGAAGCCATGCTGGCTCTCTGGATTGGATTCTAAATATTGGCACGATTTCAGGGTTAAAAGCCTGGCTTATAGTGTGTTTGAATGCAATGGTTATGTTTTTAAAAAGGATTTTTGTTCTGTAAAGGCCTGGGAGCTTTTAGGAGCCAGAAGGTGAAAGCGACCAGAGGAATGTGGTTTCAGTCTGGGCTAATGTACTGTGGTTTGACTGGGAAAGTCACTGGGGGTTCATGTGCTTTCAGCCCTGGAGAGGTCATTTGTTTTTCAGCTTGGGGAGATGTTGTCAGGGCTGGGTGGAACTAAGGAGCTAAGGGATGCAGAGACGTTGGGAGAAAGCTTTGAAGAAAGGTTGAAGTCTGATCTGTCTGACACTGAGTCCACAATTCTCTCACAAAAGGATAGTTTAAAAAGAGTAATACATATTTAAAGCAGAACAGTCTTGTCTGAGGACAAGGAAGAAGCTGAAACATGTCAAGTGAACAACGTTTTGAAGATATTCAGCCAGAGTCTGAAGGGGTTCTAACAGGAGTCCAAATCCTTTATGTGAAGCAAGTATTACTCAATGCCATGCTGATTTTAAGATGGATTGAGAGATAGATGTTTATTTTCCTGTTTATTTTTGAGAAACTATTACAAGGGATAATTGTAAGCTGTTCTTTTCAGGTGTGAAGTTAAAAGTTTAATATTGCATTCATAATAAAGTTTTGTTTTAAAAATGCCATAGCCCGATTTCTTCATGCAATCACTCCTGGAGCAAATCATTCTTTCCGGATAGTCTTACAAATAAACCAACATATTGGGGTTTCGGACCAGTTCCTTAGCCACTGTTGGGGTCTGAGTCTGGATCATAATACATTCCACCGCCCCCCTCCCACCCCCACCAGCCCGCCCCTGCATCGCTTGCCTTAAAACTTTAAATCTGGGTTTACTCTGACCTCAGTCCTTACATGATCAGCTGATGTGGTCAGCTTTCCTTTGCCACTTTGTAGGTCCCACAGGCGGTGAAGGTCTTCGGGAGGTTGTGAAAGGTACCATATAAATCTGAATCTTTCTTTCTCACTCACTGACCACAGGCACAGACGTAGGGCAGCAGTCCCTGATTCTGGAACTGGTTAACAGCCTGACACTAACAATAAACCCTCATCACATTTACACTGAGGGAAATGGATTGTAAGGGATATGGGGGGTGGGGTGGAACGTTGGAACAGCTAATTATTTTTCAAATAAAATTCAAAGGATGCAAAAAGAAAAGGAATTTGTCTGTGACAATAGATCCAATACTAACCTTAACTGACACCAACCATAAACTCAAATTCTTTCTTCCTTTTAATTACCAGTCAGGATAGGGTTCTGGGTGCAGGGCAAGAGCATTCATCGAATTACATCTGTTTTGTGTCAATGCCATTCACAGAATGTCACAGACCCAGGAAGGTATATGAAAAGATGAAAGTGCAGTCAGGGCCGAGGAGCTCATCAGAGGCTATCCCCAGGGCATTTTCTTCTGATGTTAAACCACAAACCACTTTTTCACGGTGCCATTTTGGTTGCCCTCACTGGTGGGGGCGAGACAATACCTTTCGTGAACAAAACTTAATGTAACCCTCTTGAAGGCTCGTGGGCCCCTGGGAAATCTGCTGGACAGCTGGTTTACATTGCTGTTTCAATGTTATCCTGCCCAACCTCCCTCCCTCCTTGCACCCTCTGTGGATGTCAGCCCATCCAAAACCCTGCTGTCCCTGTATCTGAACTCACATCGCCCCTGTGCTCAATGAACTATATTGGATGCTGGACCCCAATGTTCCTCATCGTTGAGTACAAATTCTTGGTTGTGCTTTCAACCATCCGGAACCTAAGCTCTGAAATCTCTCCAAGTCTGCACTTCTCGTGGTGTCCTTAAAAGCCACCTCTTTGCAAAATGTTCTGTAAAATGTCCCACAGCAGTGCAGGGAGTTAGCCTGGTGTTCTGGACAATGCATCCCTCTTGGGCCACCAAAATAAATCAGCTGATTAGTTAATCCTCATGCTGCTGCTGGGAACATGCTATGTGCAAATTGGTTACCTTTGCCCACAAAACAACGGTGATTTCACACCAGCATCTTGCTGCTGCTTGTTAAGCAGGTTAACATTGTCTTGAAGGCATGAAAGGCACTGTATAAACAAAAGGTCTTTTTTTAAATTCCAACACTTATGGAAACAAAGGGCACCGCAACCATAAAGGCTGGCACGTCTTTTCAGGATGATGAATTATCCCAGCATTTTGCTCCAAATATTCAGGTGCTGCTTTCATCTCCTCAACATTTTCAAGCTCCTCTATTGTTGATCCAGATTGCGTGCACAAAGCCTTGATTCAAAAATAATGACTTCCTCCAGATCTCTCAGAATGAATCTGCACATCAACAACTTTAGTGCCTAATATTAACAGCACTAAAAGGGATCACTCGGCCCATCTAGCTGATGCAGGCGTAAACCCTCCTCAAGATCCTTCTCCAGATTCTTCAGTTCTCTGCCTGACCCACGGCGCCATGCCTCCCACATGGCTAGGGCAGATCACCTATCCACCCCAGCCAGAATGGGGATTGAACCCCCTGCTGCCGGCACCAATCTGATCCACTGCGGCCTTACAGCCAACCAGCTCCTCTATCAAGCAATTAGAGTTGTATTGGCAACACACGCTTTTACATGCATGTTGTAGTCTCATTCTGAATTCTCCCTCAGTGTACCCGAACAGGCACCGGGATGTGGCGAATAGGGGCTTTTCACAGTAACTTCATTGCAGTGTTAATGTAAGCCTACTTGTGACAATAAAGATTATTATTATTATAGTCTGGAGTTATGGATAGTGATGGTAATGGCTGCAAATGTTTTTTTTTATAAATTTAGATTACCCAATTTTTTTTCCAATTAAGGGGCAATTTAGTGTGGCCAATCCACCTACTCTGCACATCTTTGGGTTGTGGGGGCGAAACCCACGCAGACACGGGGAGAATGTGCCAACTCCACACGGACAGTGACCCAGAGCCGGGATCGAACCTGGGACCGGCTGCAAATGTAAATGTTGCCACAGTCCCAGAGGACCATAGGTTGCTTTCCCCTTTGAGACAGAGACTGGCTGGTGGTAATTTAACCTCAGGCGAGGGCAAGGTTGAGAAAGCGGAGCTCTCATGAATTACCTCAGCCGGTACGGGAATTGAACCCTTGCTGTTGGCCACTCAGCTGGCTGTACAGAGAGGCTCCGATGTTTTTTTTCCATTACATGGCTGACCAGGAATTTCTCCCACTATTACCCGCCGCCATTGGTGTGTGTTTGGGAGGATTTGCAAGTTGATAATCGACCTGCTTGATCTCATTATAAAAAAGCCTTTCTTGGCCACCAAGTCTTTGGCTGGAACCCTGAGCGTATGGCTTAGAGGCAGGGACACTCCCCACTGCCCCACAAGACCTCCTCGACTGCATATGACTCCATTTATTCCTTTCCACCTCACAAATTTACCTAAATTTCCCACTTATCCAATGAATGGTTGAACCAGCCGAGCCAGGAAAGTCCCAGGTTCAGCTCTGGGTTAAGGTCACTGATCTGAGCCTGTCTGTGACGGCGGGGGGGGGGGGGGGGGGGGGGGGGGGTTGGGTGCAGGTAAAGTGATTAGGATACAGCCACTGAAGTATGATGAGGAGCAGGACTAATTCATGATCGTGCAGCTGTCACTGTGGTCTTAACTACACAGGGGAAGCATTAGGGGAAAGTGTCCAGACGGATTGGAACTGAAACACAAAGAGGAAGTGGATTGACTGGTTATTAAAAGTGATTAACAGCACCATTCCTTTTCAGAGGCACCAGTTGACAACCAGTACATCGAAGAGTTCACAAACTCAGTGACAAAATACTTGCCAAGAACTCTCATCGGTACAACATGCTCCACTCCCCAGTGAGATGGAGTAACGGATGAGAGAAGGAGAGTACAGTTCTGAGTTTAACCCTTTGTTTGTGCAAAACAGGATCCTTAATTGACCTCAGTGTCCAGTTCAAGGGGAGAAGGGTTCAACAGAAATCACGCACTGGTGACAATTATCCACCTGAACCCTGCTTGGACTAACACATTTGAAAAATGAAAAAATGAAAATCGCTTATTGTCACGAGTAGGCTTTAATGAAGTTACTGTGAAAAGCCCCTTTTGTAAGTATCCCAACGTGGGTTGGGATGAGGCTGACATAAACCCTCCTCAAGATCCTCCTCCATCTTCTTCAGTTCTCTGCCTGACCCACGGCGCCACGGCCTCCACCATGGCGAGGGAAGATCCCCAAACCACCCTAGCCAGAATGGGGAAATCACACACCATCCTGACATGGAATTATTATCTGATGGGTGCAAGATGAGAAGGTTTGACAGTCTGTCCTTTTTTTCCCAGCAGTACTCAAATTATATATTCTTTCTGGATTTCTGTGTCAAGATGCTGGAGTTTCCTCGTTGGCCAGGGTTTTCCAGACTCATCCTCTCCTGGGCAATTTCAGTGGTGGTAGCTTGCCATTGACCACAGGCAGGATCTTCCAGTCCCACGCAAGGTCTGTGGCATTTTGAGTGGCTCGCTCGTCTCGTTGGGGGGGGGGGGGGGGGGGGTCACCTTCGCCGTGACTGGAAGATCCCAGTGGTGGGAAGGGTCAGAAAATCCCATCCACAGCGTATTGGCAGCATATGAGGAGGCCGTTTGGCCCATCGAGGCCATGCTGGCTCCCGGCAGAGCTATCCAGTCGGTCCCACTCCCATGCAGTCCCTGTGATCCTGTGAGTTTATTTCCTTCAAGCGCTAATTCAATTTCCTTTTGAAATCATTGATTGTTTCCACCCTCATGGGCAGTGGGTTTCAGCTCATTACTGGGTTTATTTTCACAGTAACTTAGTTGCAGTGTTAATGTAAGCCTACCTGTGACAATAATAAAGATTATTATTATTACAGGAAAATGGTCTTCCACACATTCCCCCACTCCATCCCCGCCCCGCACCCAAAATCCGAAATCTGCAGTTATCCCCAGGATAAGTGGGGTATTGAGGAGAGACGTTTTCGCCCAGAGGATGGTTGGAGTCTGGAACTCACTGCCTCGAAGGATAGTTACATCAGAAACCCTCATTTAAGAAGTATTTAGATATTCACTAGCGTTGTCATTACCTCCAGGGTTATGGGTCAAGCACTGGAAAATGGGATCAGTGTAGTCAGATCTTTTTTGACCAGTGTGGACACAATGGGCCGAATGGCCTTCTCCTGTGTTGCAGCACGGTGGTGCAGTGGGTTAGCCCTACTGCCTCACAGCGCTGAGGTCCCAGGATCGGTCCCGGCTCTGGGTCACTGTCCGTGTGGAGTTTGCACATTCTCCCCGTGTTTGCGTGGGTTTCATCCCCACAACCCAAAGATGTGCAGGGTAGGTGGATTGGCCTCGCTAAATTGCCCCTTAATTGGAAAAAATGAATTGGGTACTCTAAATTTATGAATAAATAAATAAATTTAGAGTGCCCAAATGTTTTTTCCAATTAAGGGGCAATTTTGCATGGCCAATCCAGCTACCCTGCACATCTTTTGGGTTTTGGGGTAAGACCCAGGCAAACACAGGGAGAATGTGCAAACTCCACACAGTGCCAGGATCAAACCCAGTTCCTTGGCGCCGTAAAGCAGCAGTGCTAACCACTATTAGGTTTCGGATCGATACAGAGTCAAGGGTTACTGGGGGCAGACAGGAAAGTGGAGTTGAGGCTGAAGCCAGGTCATCTTATCAAATACTCAATGGGCCAAATGGCCGACTCAAATTTTCTCTGCCCCTCACTGGTGGGCATATTGAGCATAGCAAGCTCCCACAAGAAGCAGTGTGATAAATACCCAGATAATCTGTTTTCCAGCAATGTCATTTCAGGGGTTAGATGATGGTCAGGACTCAGAGAGAGATCACCTCTGCTTTTCATCAAAGAGCGCCAACTGGGGGATCTCTCACCTCAATCTGAGAGGGCAGAAGTGGGTCCATTTGACATCCCCTCTGACAGATGACACCTCCGACAGGGCGGCACTTCCTCGGTACCGTGGGTGTCAGCCTAGATTGTGTGCTCATTTCAACAGTGCTATCGTGGCTGTAGGGTTTTTTGGGATGTGTAAGGTTCTATGCAGATCCATTAGAAATAGGAGCAGGAATAGGCCATTCGACCCTTCAAGCCTGTTCTGCCATTTAGTAACAGTCTGGTTGATCTTCTACCTACTCGCACATGATGTTGCATAAAGGACAAGGTGAGGACAGTTTGCCTCATGGGGAATATCCTAGTGCCTCCCCAAGCCCCCAATAATATCAGCTCAACATGCAACCACCTATGCCGTGGAGCGTCTGGAGATTTCATCCAATAACTGCTTCCTGCTCTACTTAACTTGGACAAACATGGAATACACCTGGGGACATGTGATGTTAGCCAGCCATTGTGCTAAGCAAAAGTAAAGTCGCCATAGTCCCAGATGACCATAGGCTGCTTTCCTCTTTGAGGGGGAGAGCTGACTGGTGGTGATTTAACCTGAGGATCACCACACCTCAGGCAAGGGCAAGGTTGAGAATGCCAACCTGACAGTCCCCTCATCAGCTGGCAGTGCCACTTGGGCATCTCAGCAATGCCAGGCCAGCATCCAGGTGGCAGTACCAGGGTGCCAGGATGGCACCAGCCACAGCAGGGTACCACGCTGCCCAAAGGGCATGCACCTGGGGGGCCTCGCATCCCCTGGGAATCCCTCACAAGTGCTGTTCTGTCTGGTCCCCCTTTGTGGTGACCTGTACTGAACTGCGCTCACCCGAGATCTCTGGGGCAAAGGAGGTAGATCCCACACCTTGGGCACCTTGGGGAAACATGCACATTTGCCAAAAAGTGACCCCGTCTATAATGGGTGGAATTTATATCGCAACGCCACTCGAGGTCGCATTAGATCTTGATCTAGGTGTTGTGAGTCGGGGAGATCTCGGTTTTGTGAGCCAGGTAGACCCTGGGAGCGGGTTCTTCCAACTTCTATCGGCCATGCTCCAACACGGCGAGCTGCTTTTCGGGCACAATGTGGTCATAACATTGCGCCCAAGATCTTTGGACACTAAGAGCCAATTTAGAATGGCCAATCCACCTTACCTGCACATCTTCGGACTGTGGGAGGAAACTGGAGCACCCGGAGGAAACCCACTCAGACATGAGGAGAATGTGCAAAAAGCACACAGTCACCCAAGGCCAGAATCGAACCCGGGTCCCTGGCACTGTGAGGCAGCAGTGCTAACTAGTGTGCCACTATGGCTAACTTGATCTTGGCCAATCTGATTGTAACCTGAACCTCACATTCCCTCCTCCCCAGATAGCCTTTCACTCCCTTACTTATGCAGAATCTATCGAGTATAAAAACTGGCAAGTCAGTTGCCTAGAACCTTGGTAATGCTGCACTTGGAATATTGCGTACAATTCTGGGTGCCACACTACCAGAAGGATGTGGAGGCTTTGGAGAGGGTACAGAGGAGGTTAACCAGGATGTTGCCTGATCTGGAGGGTGTTAGCTATGTGGAAAGGCTGAAAAGACTCAGACTGTTTTCATTAGAAAGACAGAGGTTGAGGGGTGACCTGGTAGAGGTCTACAAGATTATGAGGGGCATGAAAGAGTGGATGGCAGGCACTCTTTCCCAGGGTGGAGGGGTCAGTGACCAAGATGCATAGGTTTAAGGTCCATGGGACAAAGTTTAGAGGAGATGTGCGAGGCAGGTTTTTTACGAAGAGGGTGGTGAGTGCCTGGAACGTGTTGCCGGGGAGGTTGTGGAAGCAGATATATTAATGGCGTGCAAAAGGCATCTTGACGAGAGCAGCAGTGGCGCAGTGGTAGCAGGTCCCTAGTTTGATCCCGGCTCTGCGTCACTGACCGTGTGGAGTTTGCACATTCCCCCCGTGTTTGGGTTTTGCTCCGACAACCCAAAGATGTGCAAGGTAGGGGCAGCACGGTGGCGCAGTGGGTTAGCCCTGCTGCCTCACGGCGCCAAGATCCCAGGTCCGATCCCGGCTCTAGGTCACTGTCCGTGTGGAGTTTGCACATTCTCCCCGTGTTTGCGTGGGTTTCACCCCCACAACCCAAAGATGTGCAGGCTAGGTGGTTTGAACACACTAAATTGCCCCTTAATTTGGAAAAAAAATTAATTGGGTACTCTAAATTTATGAAAAATAAATTAAAAATGTGCATGGTAGGTGGATTGAACACGCAATTTAGCCCCTTAATTGGAAAAAATGAATTGGGTACTCTAAATTTATTTTTTAAAAAGGCATTTTGCAAATACATGGATAGGATGGGTGTAGAGGGATACGGCACAAGGATGTGCTGAAGGTTTTGGCAAAGGTTGGTATCATGACAGGTACAGGCTTGGTGGGCGAAAGGCCTATGCCTGTGCTGTATTGTTCTTTGTTCACTGTCTTGTAAATATCCAAAGATGGGGCAGCACGGTGGTACAATGGGTTAGCCCTGTTGCCTCACGGCGCCGAGGTCCCAGGTTTGATCCCGGCTCTGGGTCACTGTGCGTGTGGAGTTTGTACATTCTCCCCGTGTTTGCGTGGGTTTCGCCCCCACAACCCAAAGATGTGCAGGTTAGGTGGATTGGCCACGCTAAATTGCCCCTTAATTGGAAAAAATTAATTGGGTACTCTAAATTTATTTTTAAAATGGAAAAAAATATATATCCAAAGATTCTGCTTCCACTGCCTTTCGAGAAAGAAAGTTCCAGAGACTCACAACTCTCTGAGAGAAAACTTCACAGAGAGCTGCGGCGCACAGTCACTGAGCATATTGAAGATGTAGCTCAATAGATATGTACTAAGTGGGTTAAGGAAGAGTGGAGGTAGAAGATTAGCTATTGAATGGTGGAACAGGCTCAAGAGTCCAAATGGCATCCCCCTATTTCTTATGTAAAGTCCATGAGCAGTAGGATCTGACAGAAAAGTTTCACCACTCAAAGGTTTCCCCCTTTTTCATTTTTATTTAGACTGATTTGAAAATAGTTCCAAACATTCCCCAACGACAACCCTCCCCCCCCCCCCCCCCCCCCCCCCCCCCCCCCCCCCCCACAACCCACCCCCCCACTTCCTCTCAGGGTTTTTTCTGTTATTCGCAAAATGTTTTTTATGGAGAATGTGGCTGAGGATCAATCTTAGCAGGTTTTTTTCGCTGCTGTGGCAGGGGATAAAAGGGCCTCATTTACATAACAATGGACGCCTGACCCCAAAGCTGCTCCCATCAGCCTGTCACCTCACATCAGAGGTGCCAGTGGGCCATGCCACTGTGGGAGGTTTCCCTGCTCTGGAGGCCAGCGGGTTTCAGAGCTGAGGAATTGCATGGGAGTTGTCAGGCACGGTGCAGGCCCCGAGGTGGATGTAGCAGGCCGAACTCTGGAGCAGCACAATTATGAATTTAGACTGGATGAAGAGTGCATTAAAGATAGTATAAGCCTTATAAGGCATTTACCTCACTACCTGATGTATAGGGTGGCATGGTGGCACAGTGGCTAGGACTGCTGCCTACGACACTGAGGACCCAGGTTCAATTCCGGCCTCGGGTCACTGTCTGCGTGGAGTTTGCACATTCTCCCCGTGTCTACATGGGTCTCGTCCCCACAATTCAAACATGTGCAGGTTGGGTGGATTGGTCATGCTAAATTGCCCTTCAATTGGAAAAAATGATAATCGGGTGCTGTAAAAAAAAATTTAAATGATGTATTAGGTTCTACGGCTGAATCTGGGACCAATGAGAACAAGGAATTCTCAATCAAAGGTCAGATCAGACCTGAACTCTGGCTGAATCTAGTCTTTAAGGGCGAGTGTAAACCTGTCAAATTCTAAGGTCTGATTTTGTCCCAGCAATGAAGCAAACCTCCAAGCACAGCTATGTAAATTGGAAGTTAATTATTGCAGCATTGACCGTCACAGAGGCCCTCAATTGATTTTCTGTGGAGACTGCTGGGACATCACACTCACCTGATCCAAATGGTGATGGGTCCAATCTCCAATCTTGAAACCTGAGTACAATCTAGGCCGACACTCCTCATGCAGTACTGAAGGAAGGTTGTACTGTCAAAGGTGCTGTCATTTATTATCCATCTCTAATTGCCCTTGATAGGTGGTGCTGAGCTAGCTTCTTGAGCTGCTGCAGTCCATGTGGTGTAGGTACACCCACAGTGCTGTTAGTGAGGGAATTCCAGGCTTTTGACCCAGCGAAGGAATGGTGATATATTTCCAAGTCAGGATGGTGAGCAACTTGTGCTAATAGTATGTTAATTATATTGTAAGGATAATCAAGTACTTGGAGCATGAGCAGCATGGTGGCAGAGTGGGTTAGCCCTGTTGCCTCATGGGACTGAGGTCCCAGGTTCAATCCCAGCTCTGGGTCATTGTCCATGTGGAGTTTGCACATTCCCCCTGTGTCTGCGTGGGTTTCGCCCCCACAACCCAAATAAAATGTGCAGGGGAGGTGAATTGGCCATGCTAAAATTGCCCCTTAATTGGAAAAAATGAATTGGATGCTGTAAATTTTTTTTTTTAAGTACTTTGAGCATATATAAATGGGCGATGGCTGGGACACTGGGTTGAGCAGGAGGTGAGCTTTGGACTTGCACAAAGTCAATAAACTCTCTTAATAAAGAAAAGCCCTGTGCCTTGTCTTTTGACTTCGCCAACCAACTTGGCCACTATTAACAGTTTGGAGGGGAACTTTTAGATGGTGATGTTCCCGTGTGTCTCCAAATGTGATGGTGAGAAAGGCAGGTCAACAGCAGCATCCTTTCCCAAGCCATTAATACCCAGGAAAATCAGTTGAATCCAGCTTTGCTGGACAGGACATGTTGTCCGTGTGCTTGACACCAGACTCATAAAGCGACTGGTCCACTCTGAACTCTATCACAGCAGGAGACACTCCGGAGGTCATAAATCATAGAATTTACAGTGCAGAAGGAGGCCATTCGGCCCATCGAGTCTGCACCAGCTCCTGAAAAGAGCACCCTACCCAAGGTTAACACTTCCACCCTATCCCCATAACCTAGTAACCCCACCCAACACTAAGGACAATTTTGGACACTAAGGGCAATTTATCATGTCCAATCCACCTAACCTGCACATCTTTGGACTGTGGGAGGAAACCGGAGCACCCGGAGGAAACCCACACACACATGGGGAGGAAGTGCAGACTCCACACAGACAGTGACCCAAGCCGGATTCGAACCTGGGACCCTGGAGCTGTGAAGCGATTGTGCTATCCACAATGCTACCGTGCTATCAGTGGAAACATTTCAAGGATCCCCTGAAAACATTCCTGAAGAGGTCAAACAATCCCACACATGGGAGAGTTAGTGACTGACCAAAACGGAGGAGGTTCATTCGGGAAGTCACCAAACACATCGAGAGACATCTAAAGATGTGCAGGTTAGTCGGATTGGCCATGCTAAATTACCCCTTGGTGTCAAAAAATGTGCAGGTTAGGTGGGATTATGGGGCTAGGGCGCGGGAGTGGGCCTAGATAAAGTGCTTCTTTGGAGGGCCGGTGAACTTGATGGGCTGAATGGCCTCTTTCTGCACTGTAGGGATTCTATGAGGAAGGGACAGAGGAGTTATTTTATTTTAAAATTTAGAGTACCCAATTATTTTTTTCCAATTGAGGGGCAATTTATTGTGGCCAAACCACCTACCCTGCACATCTTTTGGGTTGTGGGGGTGAAACCCACGCCGACACGGGGACAGAGGATACTTAATCAGGAATCTGCAGAAGGAAAATCAAGATGTCAAAGAAATGTCCGACCTCCCCAACCTTTAAGCACCACCTGCCCCATACGTGCAAGGTCTGGAGATCTTGCATTGGATTCATCAGCCATCTCAGAACCCGCTAATCCGGAGCAGAAGCAAATCATCCTCAATCCTGAGGGGCTGTCTAAGAAGGAGCTGGAGAACAACAGTGACGGTACCAGAAAGTACCATTGGCTGCAAACTGCTTTGTGATGTCCCGAGGGCACAATATCAATGCAAGCCCTTCTTTCTCAAACTGCTGGCCTCACCACAGTGGACATGGGGAGTTAACTCTAATTCTTGAGGGCTGCGTGATGTACACAGTCACTTTTCTGTGACTCACGGTCTCTTCCTGGCGAAAATTAATAACCAGGTTCCATTATTTGGCTTTATCCTGATATTAGCCGGCAACCAAGGCAGAGAGAGGAATGGGATGTCAACCTCGCTGGAAAAGCAGAACGTAAAGGTTTATCTCACTAAGCTGATACCTATCGAACACAAAGAACAATCTCATTAATTACCGTCAGTGTAAATGGGCACTGTTCCAATATAGAAATTACACAGCAGAGATAAGGGTCTCAGTTGACCAATACTAAGAGGCTGTCGCAACAATGATAACAGCCGCTTGAGCAAGCCGCTAGTGGAAATCCCTGAATCCTTAACCTAAACTCTTGGCAAACCGAATTAAGCGAGGACAATGATCTGCAATGGAAAAAGGGACTTTATTGAGAAATTAGCTTCTGACAAATTTGTGGGTTTTCTTTTGTGAGATTGATCTGGTGAAGAGGTAGTGAGGAATTATATTTTTTTAAATTTTCATCCCATCCTTAAAGTTGCAAAACCAATGTGCAAAGTGGACAGGATAAACCCATAATCAATCTTCTAATGCTCCCAAAACCAATTCAAATCAATCCAATTCATGGGTCTCCTCAAGAGAGACATAGAAGATCCAAGCTGACCAGAAAAGGCATTGCACCTCATCGTGGGTTTGATCTGACGCTTGATCCTGGCCAAAAGGTCGAGTAACGGTTAGTGAGGAATTATCAACAACTACACCTTCCATTTATTTATTTTTTAAAAGGTATTTTTTAAAATATAAATTTAGAGTACTCAATCAATTTTTCCAATTAAAGGGCAATTTAGCATGGCCAATCCATCTACCCTGCACATCTTTGGGTTGAGATACCCTCAATTACGACACAGGAAGCAAATTGGTAATTCAAAGGCTTTAATTACCAGTGAACCAGACTGCTGCCGAGAAGTGTGCTCACAGCACGCTGCCCACTAAGCATAACCTTATATACAGTTTCCTGGGGGCAGAGCCAGAGGCGGAGTCCCCCAGGGTTCCAAGCCCGGTCTTAAAGGGGCCATCGTATTAAAGGTAAAGGTACAGATATCATTCATCACCTTACAAATTACAAGTTCAGTCTTTTGGGTGGTCTGATTGTCCGTGTCGACCTTCTCCGCTCCGGTGGTGGTATACCCGGGAGCACGGTTGACTGAGCCCTTGCCCGCGTTGGGGGGGGGAGGGGGGGGGGGGGTGTACCCGGGGTGACCAGGCTGATTGGTGCCAGCGCTGGCTGGGGGGGAGGGGGCGCTATGGGGAGGGGGGGCGCTGTCGGGCTCGGCAGCCGGTGCGGGGATGGGAGCGTCGGTAGAAGGGAGGGGGTCGGTGGGGGAGCCAGCAGTTGCCAGGTCTCGCATGGAGATGGTGTCCTGCCTGCCATCGGGGTGCTCGATGTAAGCGTATTGAGGGTTTGCGTGTAACAGTTGGACCCTTTCGACTAGCGGATCTGTCTTATGGCTCCTCACGTGTCTCTGGTGTAGAACTGGTCCCGGAGTCGTCAGCCATCGTGGAAGCGAGACCCCAGAGGTGGACGTCCTGGGGAAGACAAACAGTTGTGAGGGGTCTCGTTCGTGGCCGTACAGAGGAGCGACCTAATGGAATTAGGGCATCGGGTAGGACCTCCTGTCAGCGGGCGATTGGGAGACTCCTTGACCGTAGGGCTAGAAGGACAGCCTTCCAAACTGTCGCGTTCTCCCTCTCCACTTGCCCGTTTCCCCGCGGGTTATAGCGAGTCGTTCTGCTCGAGGTGATGCCCTTGCTGAGCAGATATCGATGCAGCTCATCGCTCATGAATGATGTACCCCGGTCGCTGTGTATATAAGCGGGGAAACCAAACAGTGTGAAGATGCTGTGCAGTGCCTTGATTACGGAGGCCGAGGTCATATCGGGGCAGGGGACAGCAAAAGGGAAGCGGGAGAACTCATCGATAACGGTGAGGAAATAGATGTTGCGGTGGACGCGGGGGGGGGGGGGGGGGGGGGGGGGGGCTTGAAGTCCACGCTTAGTCGCTCAAAGGGCCCAGAGGCCTTTATCAGGCGGGCCTTGTCTGGTCGATAGAATTGCGGTTTGCATTCCGCACAGATCTGGCATGCCTTAGTCATGGCCTTGACCTCCCCTGTGGAGTAAGGTAGATTGCGGGACTTGATGAAGTGGGCAAGCCGGGTGCCCCCAGGTGGCAGAGGTCATTGTGGATGGCTCTCAGGCGGTCCAATTGCGCGTTGGTGCACGTGCCGCAGGACAGGGCATCTGGGGACTCGTTGAGTTTCCCCGGGCGATATTTAATATCGTACGTATAGGTGGAGAGCTCTATCCTCCACCTCAGAATCTTGTCATTCTTTATTTTGCCCCGTTGTGCGTTATCGAACATAAAGGCGACCGACCGTTGGTCGGTGACGAGAGTGAACCTCCTACCAGCTAGGTAGTGCCTCCAGTGCCGCACGGCCTCCACTATGGCTTGTGCCTCCTTCTCGACTGCAGAGTGCCGGATTTCCGAGGCGGTGAGAGTTCGGGTGAAAAACGCTACTGGCCTGCCTGCCTGGTTGAGGGTAGCAGCCAGGGCGACGTCTGATGCGTCACTTTCTACCTGGAAAGGAATGGTTTTGTTCACCGCGTGCATGGCGGCCTTGATGATGTCGGCCTTGATACGGCTGAAAGCCGACTGGGCCTCAGCCGTCAGGGGAAAAAACGTGGTCTTAATGAGTGGCCGGGCTTTGTCCCCATATCTGGGGACCCACTGGGCGTAATAGGAAAAGAGCCTCAGGTACCGATTGAGTGCCTTGAGGCTACGGGGGAGGGGGAGTTCCTTAAGGGGACGCATGCGGTCGGGGTCCGGGCCTAGGACCCCGCTCTCCACGACGTAGCCGAGGATGGCGAGCCGGGTTGTGTGAAACACGCATTTCTCTTTGTTGTACGTGAGGTTGAGGGCCCGGGCAGTCTGGAGGAACTTCCTCAGGTTCTCGTCGTGGTCCTGCTGGTCATGGCCGCAGATGGTGACGTTGTCCAAGTACGGGTATGTAGCCCGTAAGCCGTACTGGTCCAACATTTGATCCATTGCCCTTTGGAAAACGGAGACTCCGTTTGTGACACCAAAAGGGACCCTGAGGAAGTGAAACAGCCGACCGGCTGCTTCGAAAGCCGTGTAGGGGCGGTCCTGTAGGCGGATAGGGAGTTGATGATAGGCCGATTTAAGATTGACCGTGGAGAATACCCGATACTGGGCGATTTGGGTCACTATTTTTGCTATGCGGGGAAGTGGGTAAGCATCGAGTTGCGTTTATGGTCTGCATATAGTTCACCACATAGAACAGTACAGCACAGAACAGGCCCTTCGGCCCTCAATGTTGTGCCGAGCCATGATCACCCTACTCAAACCCACGTATCCACCCTATACCCGTAACCCAACAACCCCCCCTTAACCTTATTAGGACACTACGGGCAATTTAGCATGGCCAATCCACCTAACTCACACATCTTTGGACTGTGGGAGGAAACCGGAGCACCCGGAGGAAACCCACGCACACAGTGGGAGGACGTGCAGACTCCACACAGACAGTGACCCAGCCGGGAATTGAACCTGGGACCCTGGAGCTGTGAAGCATTTATGCTAACCACCATTCTACCCTGCTGCCCACCATTTGTTGCTTTTCCCCGGAGTGGACTACCAATACTTGAGCCCTCCAAGGGCTGTTGCTGGCCTCGATGACCCCCTCTTTTAGTAGCCGCTGAACCTCTGACTTGATAAAAGTCATGTCTTGGGTACTGTACCGGCGACTCCTGGTGGCGACGGGCTTACAGTCGGGAGTGAGGTTCGCGAAGAGGCGGGGTGGCGCAACTTTGAGTGTCGCCAGGCTTCAGACCGAAAGTGGGGCAGGGGTCCGCCGAACGTCAGTGTCAGGCTCCGGTGGCTGCACTGAAAATCCAGACCGAGCAGCAGGGGGGCGCAGAGGCGAGGGAGGATGTAAAGTTTAAATCGGGTGTATTCGGCGCCTTGAATTGCGAGGTCCGCGACACAATACCCCGTGATTTGGACCAAATGGGACCCCAAAGCGAGGGTGATAGTTTGGGAGGTGGGGTGGGTGCGCAGGGAGCAGCGTCTTACCGTGTCCGGATGAATAAAGCTCTCTGTGCTCCCGGAGTCGAATAGGCAGGGGGTATCGTGGCCGTTGATTTGCACCCGCATCATTGAGTTCCGCAGGTGCTTCGGCCGAGATTGATCGAGTGTGATCGCTCCTAGCTGCGGGTAGTCAGAGTACTCGGTTGAGTCAGACTCACAAAACGGCCACCGGGAGTCACAAAATGGCCGCCGCCGTCGGTCGCACATGTCGGGATTCGAAGATGGCCAAGATAGAAACCCCCATGACTCGCACGAGGCCGATGACGCGTCAGAAGTAGGCGTGTCCGGCCACCGCGCGGCCGTATTGCGGGGCCTGTGAGGCTGGGAGTTCGATTTCTGGGCCCGATGAGACTTTTGTTCATGGCCTTTGGGCCCAGCCAGGCAGACCTTTGCGAAGTGCCCCTTCTTCCCGCAGTCGTTGCAGATAGCGGAGCGGGGTGGTCAACACTGACGTGGGTGCTGGCCCTGCCCACAGAAATAGCATGGGGAGCCCCCAGTGTGAGCGGGTCGCCACGGGGCGCAGGCCTGTAGCGTGGCCGAGTCTGGAGGGGATCGAGAGGGGTTCGCAAGGTCAGCGGAGTACGTGCGGAGGTTATGGTGGCCCTTTTCCAGAGAAGAGGCGAGCGTTACCGTGCCTTGGAGGTCCTTTGCCCCGTCTTCTAGGAGCCGCTGCCGGATGTACGTGGACCTGATACTCGACACGAAAGCATCACGAATATGCAAGTTCATGTGGACTTCAGCCGTCACTTCTTTATGATTGCAGTTCCTCGAGAGCGCAGTGAGTCTCTCCACGTATTCGTCTAGCGTTTCCCCGGAGTGCTGGCGGCAGGTCGAGAACAAATTTCTGGCGTGTACCTCGTTTATCGGCTTTATGAAGCGTTTCTTTAGTATTTCGACCGCAGTTTCGTACGTTGTGGCGTTCTCGATCACGGAGGAGAGTCGGTGACCCACCCGGGCATGTAGTAAGCTCAGCTTGCGAGGGCCGTCGACTTCAGTCTCTGGAGAATTTAGGTAGGCCTCAAAACACCGGGAGCCAATATTAAAACATTTCTGGGGCCTCCGGCAACCGAGCGTCTAGGTTGAGCATCTCCGGCTTTAGAGCGCTGTCCATCTTGATATAATCTGGTAATTAAATTGAGATACCCTCAATTACGACACAGGAAGCAAATTGGTAATTCAAAGGCTTTAATTACCAGAGAACCAGACAGCTGCCGAGAAGTGTGCTCACAGCACGCTGCCCACTAAGCGTAACCTTATATACAGTTTCCTGGGGGCGGAGCCAGAGGCGGAGTCCCCCAGGGTTCCAATCCCAGTCTTAAAGGGGCCATCGTATTAAAGGTAAAGGTACAGATATCATTCATCACATGGGTTGTGGGGGCGAAACCCACGCAAACAAGCGGAGAATGTGCAAACTCCACACAGACAGTGACCCAGAGCCAGGATCGAACCTGGGACCATGGCGCCGTGAGGCAACAGGGCTAACCCGCTACGCCACCATGCTGCCCTCACCTTCCGTTTATATAGTGTTTTTAATGACCCACAGTGCTTCTCAGGAGCATAGCCAAATACAGTTTGACACTGATCACCACATGGGGAAATATTAGGCCAGCGAGCAGAAATGTAGTCAAAGAGGCAGCTGTGCAGGAGAGTGGTGGAGAGAGGGAGAGATATATAGGGCGGGAATTCCATGGTTCAGGATCCCGAGGGCAGCTTGCTCTGCCAATTGAATAACTCAGCCTTGAATATATTCGATGATCCAGCATCTATTGCTCTCTGGGGAAGAGAATTCCACTAACTAATGGCCCTCTAAGAGTAAAACATTATCCTCACCTTAGTCCCCAATGGGAGATCCCTAATTATTAAACCGTGTCCCCTCTGGGTCTGGACTCCCCAAGAAGTGGCCAAAATTAGAGAATTTGGAGGGTCATAGGGCTAGAGCAACCCACAGATAGGGGGAGTTGTTTGTCTGTTATTGTTTGTTTTTTACAGCACCGAAGGTGGCCATTCGGCCCATCGTGTCTGCACCGGTCCCAATAGAGCAACCTAACTAGTCCTATTCCCCAGCCCTATCTCCATAGATCTCTAAATTCATCACTTTCAAATATATATCCAGCTCTCTTTTGAAACCTCCTATGGAATCCGCCTCTACCACTCTCCCAGGCAGCGCATTCCAAACCCCAACAACTCTGAGTAAAGAAGTTTCTCCTCATCTTACTCCTACCTCTCTTGCTGACCATCTTGAAATTGTGACCCTAGTCACTGACTTACCAACTATAATAATAATCTTTCCTATTGTGACAAGTAGGCTTACATTAACATTGCAATGAAGTTATTGTGAAAATCCCCTAGTCGCCACACTCCAGCGCCTGTTCGGGTGCACTGAGGGGGAATGCCCAATTCACTTCACAAGCACATCTTTCGGGACTTGTGGGAGGAAACCGGAGCATGCGGAGGAAACCCACGCAGACACGGGAGAACGTGCAGACTCTGCACAGACAGTGACCCAGCCAGGAATCGAACTCGGGTGTCTGGCGCTGTGAAGCAATGGTGCTAACCACTACGCTACCGTGCTAGAAACAGAAAATCTTTCTTCACCCTGTCAAAATTATTCAGAATTTTGAACATCTCAATAAGGTCGCGTCTTAATCTTCTCCGCTCCAAGAGGAACAAGCCCAATTTCTCCAACCTCTGCTTGTTATCTAAAATTCCTCATTCCTGGTATCATTCTGGTAAACCTCCTCTGCACTCACTCGAGGACGTTAACATCCGTGGAAGGGTTTGAAACTTGGATAAGAGTTTTAAAATACAAGTCTTGTGGGAGCGGGTGTCAAGTAGGTCAGAGAGCGTGGGCAAACAGGGGTTAGGATAGGGGCAAAGAAGGGAGAGGCCACTAGTTTACCATCTCTCTTGAGTCCCTTTGAAGAAAGATCGGTGAAAGAAAGGGTGAAATATAAACCACAAAAAACCAAATACACAGAGGGTGGGACCAACGACCCAAAGCTGTGGATGGAGTTTCCACGACAGAGTCGCTCAAAGAAAATGTGTCTGTTGAAGTAGATAATCGGTTTTCTAATCGGATTAAAATTCAAAGTGCTGGCACAGAACAAATTACCCTGCCGACTTGGCTAATATACTCCTTGGCTTTCATCGGCACAGTTGCAGTGCGGAAGGATATATGATCTACCTCATCTGCTGTCAGTACACTTTTATCTGGGCCCCAGCTTCATACTTTACAAGGTCCCTCATTTTTGACCTTCAAAAGGGGAGATCTGAATGCACATCCTCGGCAGCCTGTTATTAAGGTGCAAGAAAGGATCGCATCTCCGATTACCTGGAACTCCAGTTTCGTGATGAGAAATTGGGCCCAAAACATGACTAGATTTTAGCTCTGATCGTGGGTATTAGAGTGAATAGAACACATACAAAGCATACTTAATCCGCGCCAAATTCTGATTGAAGTTCTCTGCACTATTGTCCAATTCAAGACTCGTTGTGAGGCTGCACATCATCTGTAGGGGGCCGCATTTTCATAGACGTAGCAATAAGCACCCAACACACAAAAGCCGTCGAGTTAATTTCTTATTCGTACCAGGTGCATAAAAAGGGTGAGTTAGATTTTTCCAAGCAAAACGGTTTGCGTAAAATGTTTTAAGCTCACCATGGTTAAGTAATGAGGCAAAGTCAATCGCAACATTTGCAGACAGCCCAACGTACATTTGTATAGCCCATTCCATGGCCTCAGGGCATCCAGTTTAACAGCCAGTGAAGTACTTCTGAAGTCTACTGACTGTTGTAATGTAGCCAATTTGTACACAGGACGCTCCCACAACTGGCAATGCAGCAATGAGCAGTTAATCTGTTTTCAGTGATGTGGATTGAGGGGTAAATGTTGGCCCTGGATACTGGGGAAAACTCCCATGTTCTTCGATACTGTAGTGCCAAGGGATCTTGAACATTCACCTGAGGAGGCACACTTTATAAGTTAAGAGCCCATGGTGTTAAGGGTAAGAAACTGGCGTGGATAGAGAACTGGCTGACTGTCAGAAGCCAGAGAGTGGGGATAAAGGGGTCTTTTTCAGCACGGCAGCTGGTGACTAGTGGTGTGCCTCAGGAGTTGGTGTTGGGACCACAACTTTTCACAATATTCATTAGCAATCTGGAAGAAGGAACTAAGGGCACTGTTGCTAAATTTGCAAATTAGCACAGGGAGCATGGTGATTAGTATTGTTACTTCATAGCGCCAGGGACCTGGATTTGATTCCCGGCTTGGGTCACTGTCTATGCGGAGTCTGCATGTTCTCCCCATTTCTGCATGGGTTTCCTCCGGGTGCTCCGATTTCCTCCCACAAAACGTCCTTAAAGACATGTTTGTTAGGTGAATTGGGCATTCTGAATTCTCCCTTGGTGTAACCGAACAGGTGCCGGAATGTGGCAACTAGGGGATTTTCACAGTAACTTGAAAAAAATGAAATGAAAATCGCTTATTGTCACGAGTAGGCTTCAATGAAGTTACCGGGACCTCGGTGTGAAAGGGTCGGGTGGCGGTCTGTGGGGAGGAAGGGGGGGGTCCGACCCTGGGGGGAACCTCCGATGTGGCCTGGCCTGCGATCGGGGCCCACCAATCGGCGGGCCGGCCTCTCTGGCTGGGGGCCTCCTTTCCTACGCGCCAGCCTCTAGCCTCTGTAGTCCTGCGCCATGTTCCGTCGGGGCCAGCATGTTGAAGGAAGCCACTGCGCATGCGCATGTTGGCGCCGATGCCACTGCGCATGTCCTCATTGGCACCGGCGCAACTGCGCATGCGCGGATCCCGCAATGCACAGTTCGCACCAGGATCGGCAGCTGGAGTTGCGCGAACCGCTCCAGTGCCGTGCTGGCCCCCTGTAGGGGCCAGAATTAGTACTGGGAGCGGCCCTTTCACACTGTTGTAAAACACGACGGTGTTTATGACAGCGTGGACACTGCCGCGGGATGGGAGAATCCCGCCCCTGGTATCCAGAGTTGTCCCCAATATTCCAAATGGGCCTAACCAGTGATTTATAAAGGTTCAGTATTCATAGAATTTACAGTGCAGAAGGAGGCCATTCAGCCCATCGAGTCTGCCCCGGCTCTTGGAAAGAGCACCCTACCCAAGGTTAACACCTTCACCCTATCCCCTTAACCCAGTAACCCCACCCAACGATAAGGGCAATTTTGGACACTAAGGGAAATTTATCATGGCCAATCCACCTAACCTGCACATCTTTGGACTGTGGGAGGAAACCGGAGCACCCGGAGGAAACCCACGCACACACGGGGAGGATGTGCAGGCTCCGCACAGACAGTGATCCAAGCCAGAATTGAACCTGGGACCTTGGAGCTGTGAAGCGATTGTGCTATCCACAATGCTACCGTGCTGCCCTCAAATGAGGGCAAAATGTGCCCTCAAAATGTGGTATGATCTCTCCACATTTATATTCGATTCCTCTTTTTATTAAGTATTATAGAATTATAAAATATACCCACTAAAAGTGAAAAGAATCTTGAATCCTCAGGCATGTGCTCTTCTGTGTGTTTTTACAACTGCTTGGAAATTATCCAAATTGTCTCAGCCATTGATAATTCCACTCTCCCCATTCCATCGCTTTCACTCAACACTCTGAGGCCTCACCAGATGGAGAACTGTGGTCACAAACCATTGACATATCTCTCCACTCCCATGTGTGTTAGAATCCAAATGAATGTGCAGCCACATGTTTGTGAATCTTGTTAATTTTTTAGATGTATGCAATTCAAATTAGAAGAGAGGGTTCTGGCCCAAAATAAACAAGAACATGAACAAGTTGTTTCCCCTGACATTGAAGGTATCAGGGATGCAGTGGCATCGTGGTATTGTCACCAGGCTAGTAATTCAGAGACCCAGGGTAATGTTATGGAGTCCAGGGTTTGAATACCACCACAGCAGATGGTGAAATTTCAATTCAATAACAATCTGGAATTGAAAGGCTAATGATGACCATTAAACTATTGCTGTTTGTCTTAATAACACATCTGGTTCACTAATGTCCTTTGGGGAAGGAAATCTGCTGTCCTTACCTGGTCTGGCTTACATGTGTTGCCAGACCCACACAGTGAAGTGATTGACTCTTAACTGCCCCCCACTGGAAGGGTCTGGTAAGCCACTCAGTTCAAGGACAATTAGGGATGGGTAACAAATGCTGGCCCAGCCAGCGATACCCACATCCCAAGAACAAATTTTTAGAAACTACTTTTTGATACTCCCACATACAAGACAAGATATTCCGGCTGTTCTCGCCAGCTGGATCAGAAAATCTTGCCGCTGCGGACTTCCAGTGGCGGTCATGGGGAGAGCCTGCTCAAGGCAGACTTTTTTCGGTCTTTACCCCGCCCGAGTGCAAGAGGTGTAGGAATGCCTCTGGTGTGGCCGGTGGATGGATACATGGACAAGGAGTGGTGCAAGAAGGAAAGAACTGCTGGAGCAGGAGAGTCTTCGTGGTGCGCCACAGGATAAGATGGTGGAGGGCAAGGTGGCAGTGTTGCCTGCCCAGTGGTTAACGGAGCAGTTCCTCAATGGAAAGTTCTGCCAGCAGAGGAAAGTGACCCTGGAAGACCTGGCTAAGGTGGTGGAGGCAACTCAGGGATCGGGAGAGTGGAGCAGAGGCTGGAGTCCCAGGGCCGGGCGATCCAGAAAGTGGAGGAGGCGGTGGGGGAGCACGAGGAGCAGTTGGCCTCATTGGTGGCTGAGGTGGGGGTGATGTGGGAGGCCCAGAAGAGATGGAAGGAGAAGATGGAAGATCTGGAGAACTGCTCCAGAAGGCAAAACCTGAGGATTTTGGGGATGCCCGAAGGCATCGAACATTCGGAGGCCGGCACATAGGTGGCCAAAATGTTGGAGCAGTTGGTGGGGGAGAGGGCCTTTGACTGACCCCTGGAGGACGACCGAGTGCACAGGTTGCTGATGAGGAGGCCACAAGCGGGCGAGCCGCCGAGGGCGATGGTGGTGTGATTGCACCACTTTCTGGATAAGGAGAAGATCCTTCGATGGGCGAGGTAGATGAGGAGGTGCACCTGGGAAGGGAATGAGCTGCAGGTGTACCAAGAACTGGCGAAGAAGAGGTCCGGGTTTAATCGGGTCACCCCTCTTCAAGAAGTGGGTGAAGTTTGGAGTCCTGTACCTAGCCCGCCTCTGGGTGACTTTCCAGAACCGAGAATATTATTTTGGCATACCAAAGGAGGCAATGGAGTTTATGAGGGACAATGGACTGGCAGCCGAAGGAGGACATGAACTTTGGAGAAGTTGGTGTGAGTGTTTCTTTGTTCTCGGGAAACTTTTCTGCTTGAAATGTTTCTTTCGTTATGATTTTTTTTTAAATTTAGAGAACCCAATTCACTTTTTCCAATTAAGGGGCAATTTAGTGTGGCCAATCCACCTAGCCTGCACATCTTTGGGTTGTGGGGGTGAGATCCAGGCAGACAAGGGGAGAATGTGCAAACTCCACACAGACTGTGACCCAGAGCCGGGAGCGAACCTGGGACCTCGGCGCCGTGAGGCAGCAGTGCTAACGACTGCGCCACCGTGCTGCCTTTTTTTGTTATGGTGATGAGGTGTTTGGAGGGCAGGTCGTCTGCTGGGGAACATCAAGGGTGAGTGCACCTTTTCTGCTTTTTGAGGGGGGAATGTTAATACGGTTATCGAGCCAAGCTTGGACCATTCGAGCCCGAGGTCGGGTAAGGTGTCAGCAGTGGCAAAGGAGATGAATGGGTTTATGGAGCATATGGGGGGGGTGGATCCATGGAGGTGGGAAGGCCAAGGGCGAAGGAATTTTCATATTTCTCCCATGTGCACCGGGAGTACACCCAGATTGATTGTTTATGTGGTGGACAAGGCTTTGCTGGCGGGGGTGATCGACTTGGAGCATTCAGCAATTCTGGTTTCAGACCACGCGATGCATTGGGTAGATTTGTGGATGGACCTGGGGGTGGGGGCAGCGCTCGCAGTGGAGGTTGGATGTGGTTGTTGGCGGATGAGGAGGTGTATGAGCAGGTGAGGGCCTCCATCCCGGGATATGTAGAGTTCAATGACACAGGGGACGTCACGGCCGCCACACTGTGGGAGGCACTGAAGGCGGTGGTTGGAGGGAGTTTATTTCAATTCGGGCCCATAGAGAGAAGGCAGATTGCGCAGAGATGGCAAGGCTGGTAAATGAGATCCTGAGGGTGGACAGAAGGTATTCGGAGACCTCAGAGGCGGGGCTGTTGAAGGAGAGGGAGAGGCTCCAGATGGAATTCGGATTAGTGTCCACAGGAAGGCGGTGGGACGGCCAGAGGACCAGTATATGAATACAGTGAGTAGGTGAGCAGGATGCTGGCCCACAAGTTGAGGAAGCAAGAGGCAGCAAGAGTGATTGGCAGAGTAAAGGATGAGATAGAAAGGGGTTGAATGGGGCTTTTGAGGTTTTTTACAGGAGATAATATGAGTCGGAGCTCTCGGCCGGGGGCGAGGGGTTCCTGGACGGGTTGGAGTTTCCCTGGGTGGATGAGGAGATGGTGCAGGAATTGGGAGCCCCTAGCGGGTTGAGGGAGGTGATGGATAGTATGGGGGCGATGAAGGCAGGGAAGGTTTCCGGTGGGCTTTATAAAATGTTTGGGGGGACCTAGGACCACTGTTGGTGAGGGCATACATTGAGGCTATGGAGAAGGGGGGAACTACCCCTACGCTATCGCAGCCATCCATCTCCCCGATATTGAAAAAGGACGAGGGTCCGGAGCAGCGTGAATCATACCGTCCGATATCCCGTCCGTTGAATGTGGACGCCAAGTTGCTGGCGAAGGTGTCGCCTTCGCGAATTGAGGGCTGTGTCCAGGGGGTGATATGTGTCGGCGAATGTGAGGAGGCTGCTCAATGTAATTATGGTGCCTCCGGAGGGGCAGGAGGTGGAGGTGGCAGTGGCAATGGACGCAAAGAAGGCTTTTGATGAGTGGAGTGTGATTATTTGTGGGAGGTGCTGGGACGGTTTGTGTTCAGGCAGGGGTTTGTGGACTGGGTCCAGCTGCTGTACGTGACACCGATCGCAAGTGTGTGGACGAACCGGGTGAGTTTGGGATATTTCGGGCTGCATCGACGGACGAGGCAAGATTGTCCGCTCTCCCCGCTGATCTTTGCCTTGGCAATAGAGCCACTGACAAGGGCGTTTAGTGCATCGAGGGAGTGTGTGGGCGGGGGGGGGGGAGAGGGGGGGGGGGGGGGAGCCCTGCTGCCTCACAGCGGCGAGGTCCCAGGATTGATCCCGGCCCTGGGTCACTGTCCGTGTGGGGTTTGCCCATTCTACCCATGTTTCACCCCCACAACCCAAAGATGTGCAGCGTAGGTGGATTAGCCACGCTAAATTGCCCCTTAATTGGAAAAAATAAATTGGATACTCTAAATTTATTTTTTAAAAAGATAGTGGGGGTGAGTTTTAGGTACCTGGGCATTCAGGTGACGTGGGGCTGGATGCAGCTGCACAAATTGAATTTGACTCAGTTGGTGGAGCAGATCATAGAATCAAACAATTTACAATGCAGAAGGAGGCCATTCGCACCATCAACTCTGCTCCAGCCCTTGGAAAGAGCAACCTACTTAAGCCCATGCCTCCACCGTATCCCCGTAACCCAGTTATCGTACCTAACCTTTTTCTGGACGCTAAGGGCAATTTAGCCTGGCTAATCCACCTAACCTGCACATCTTTGGGCTGTGGGAGGAAACCGGAGCACCCGGAGGAAAACCACGCACACACGGGGAGAACGTACAGACTCCACACAGACAGTGACCCAAGCCAGGAATCGATCCTGGGACCTTGGAGTTGTGAAGCAACTGTCCTAATTATTCCTTCTGAAGATGGTTGGGGAGTCGCCTTCTTGAATTGCTGCAGTGCATGGGTGCAAGTACACCCATAGTGCTGTCAGGGAGGATTTTGACACTGTGAAATGAAGCAACGATCGATATATTTCCAAGTCAGGAGCAGAGGCAGACTTACAATAAAACACACCGTGCCTAGGCAGAGGGCCCCAACCGATGGTAGGGCCACGTGCTGACCGGTGTCTGTGGGCAGTTCTTGGGCACCAATCAGAGCCCGATAGCTCTGCATTTGCTGACATGTTCATTGCCTATCAGCAGGCAATGCAGTGCGACATCAGGCTCAGATTGGTTGAGTTCCCTTAGAGCGGGAAAACACTGATCAAACGTCGTTGAGGTGACCAGGAGGGAAAGAGGCAGCAATTATGGGGAATTAAGGAAAAAGCAGCAAGTTTCTCGATATCAACCCAGGGCTGAGCAGGGGTGGGCAGGCGAGGCTATAGCCAGGCAGCCTGAGCCAGCAGTGAGGCAAGGTCATCGAGTGAGGTGTGAGTGTTGGTTCTCGAGGGCAGCAGAAGGGCAAATTGATCCCCAGGTTAGAGATGAGGAAGGCTGGGCAGGCGAGGCCATAGCCAGACAGCCTGAGCCAGCAGCAAGGCGAGGTCGTCGAGTTGAGGTGCGAGGTGGGGCAAAACTGGAAGGGGGGGCAAAACTGCAAGAGCGGTTGCAAAACTGGGAGAAGGGACAAAGCTGAGATCACAGAATCACAAAATAATAAGGTGCGAAAGGGGCCCTTCGGCCCATTGAGTCTGCACAGATGCATGAAAAACACCTGTCCTGCCTTCCTAATCCCATTTTTCAGCATTTGGCCCACAACCTTATGACATGCCAAGTGCTCATCCAGGTGTTTTTTTTAAAATAAACTCAGAGTGCCCAATTCATTTTTTCCAATTAAGGGGCAATTTAGTGTGACCAATCCACCTAGCCTGCACATCTTTGGGTTGTGGGGGCGAAACCCACGCAAACATGGGGTGAATGTGCAAACTCCACACGGATAGTGACCCAGAGCTGGGATTGAACCTGGGACCTCGGCGGCATGAGGCAACAGGGCTAACCCACTGCGCCACCATGCTGCCTTCTCCAGGTGCTTTTTAAAGGATGTGAGACAACCCGCCTCTACCACCCTCCCAGGCAGTGCGTTCCAGACTGTCACCACCCTCTGGGTAAAAAGGTTTTCCTCAAATCCCCCCTAAACCTCCTGATCCTCGCCTTGAATTTGTGTCCCCTCCTAACTGACCCATCAACTAAGGGGAACAGCTGCTTCCTGTCCGTGCACCTCATAATCATGTACACCTCGATTAGGTCACCCTTCAGTTTTCTCTGATCCAACGAAAACATCCCAAGCCTATCCAACCTCACTTAAATGTCCCATCCCAGACAACATCCTGGTGAATTCCCTCTGCATCCCCTCCAGTGCAATCACATCCTTCCTATAACGTGGCAACCAGAACTGCACACAGTACTCCATCTGTGGCCTCACCTAATTTCTATACAACTCCAACATGACCTCCCTGCTTTTGTAATCTATGCCTCAATTGATAAAGGTAAATGTCCCATATGTCTTTTTCACCACCCATTTAAAAAAAATAAATTTAGAGTACCCAATTCATTTTTTCCAATTAAGGGGCAATTTAGCATGGCCAATCCACCTACCCTGCACATCTTTGGGCAGTGGGGGCAAAATCCATGCAAACACGGGGAGAATGTGCAAACTCCACATGGACAATGACCCAGAGCCAGAATCAAACCTGGGACCTCAGTGCCGTGAGACAGCAATGCTAACCACTGCGCCACCATGCTGCCCATTTTTCACCACCCTATTAACTTGACTTCTGCCTTCGGAGATCTATAGCCAAACACACCCAGGTCTTTTTGTTCCTCGTAACTTCCCAGTGTCAGACCATTCATTGAATGCTTCCTTGTTACATTACTCCTACCAAAGTATATCACCTAAAGGATGACACGGTGGTGCAGTGGTTAGTACTGCTGCCTCACAACGCCGAGGATCCGGGTTCGATCCGGCCCTGGTACTGTCCATGTGGACTTTGCACATTCTCCCCATGTCTGCGTGGGTCCCACCATCACAACCCAAAAAGATGTGCAGGGTAGATGGATTGGCCACGCTAAATTGCTCCTTAATTGGATACTATAAATTTATTTTAAAAACCAAAGTGTATCACCTCAGAATTTCCAGAGTTAAACTCCATCTGCCACATTTCTGCCCATTTGACCATCCCAGCTATATCTTCCTGTAACCCAAGACACTCCCTTTAACCCAAGACCAAAGCTGGGGAACCTGTGATAAGGATAAAAGTGGGAGAGGAAATAAAACTAGGAGTGAGGGGGCAAAGCTGGGAGAGGGGTAAAGTTTTTTTATTTTTTTTTTTAAATTTAGATTACCCAATTATTTTTTCCAATTAAGGGGCAATTTAGCTTAGCCAATCCACCTACTCTGCACATTTTAGGGTTGTGGGGGCGAAACCCACGCAGACACGGGGAGAATGTGCAAACTCCACACGGACAGTGACCTAGAGCCAGGATCGAACCTGGGACCTCAGCGCCGTGTGGCAGTTGTGCTAACCACTAGGCCACTGTGCTGCCCGGAGAGGGGTAAAGTTGAAAAAAGGTTAACACTGCTGCCTCATGGTGTAAAGGCCCCTGGATCGAGCCTAGCTCTGGGTCACTGTCCATGTGGAGTTTGCACATTCTCCCATCATTGTGTGGGTTTCATAGAACATAAAGTGCAGGGCCGGCTCAAGGCACCGGCAACTCGGGCAGTCGCCCGGGGCGCCATGTGCTAGGGGGCGCCAGAGACTCGGGTCCCGCGCATGCGCAGTTGGGCCGGTGCCAACCAGCGCATGCGCGGTGGCCGCCCTCCCCCAGGCCGGCCCCCCCTCGGTCCCCCCCCCCCCCGGTCCGCCCCCCTCGGGTCCGTCCCCCCGCCCCCCATCGGGTCCCCCCCCCCCCCCCCCCGGGTCCGCCCCCCCCTCTCGGCCCCGGCCCCCCCCCTCTCGGCCCCGCCCCCCCTCGGCCCCCCCCTCGCCCCCCCCTCGGCCCCCCCCCTCGGCCCCCCCCCCGGCCCCGCCCCCCCCTCGGCCCCCCCCCCCCCCAAGGGCGCCGAAGTTCAGCTTGCCCGGGGCGCCAGCAACCCTAGGGCCGGCGCTGATGAAGTGCAGAAGGAGGCCATTCGGCCCATTGAGTCTGCACTCACCCACTTAAGCCCCCACTTCCACCCTATACCCGTAACCCAATAACCCCACCTAACCTTTTTGGACACTAAGGGCAATTTAGCATGGCCAATCCACTTAACCTGCACGTTTTTGGACTGTGGGAGGAAACCAGAGCACCCGGAGGAAACCCACGCAGACACGGTAAGAACGTGCAGACTCTGCACAGACAGTGACTCAGCGGGAAATTGAACCCGGGGCCCTGAAGCCACAGTGCTATCCACATGTGCTACCGTGCTGCCTCTGCTCCCACAACCCAAAGATGTTGGGGCAGCAGGGTAGCATGGTGGTTAGCATAAATGCTTCACAGCTCCAGGGTCCCAGGTTCGATTCCTGGCTGGGTCACTGTCTGTGTGGAGTCTGCACGTCCTCCCCCTGTGTGCGTGGGTTTCCTCAGGGTGCTCCGGTTTCCTCCCACAGTCCAAAGATGTGCGGGTTAGGTGGATTGGCCGTGATAAATTGCCCGTAGTGTCCTAATAAAAGTAAGGTTAAGGGGGGGGTTGTTGGGTTACGGGTATAGGGTAGATACGTGGGTTTGAGTAGGGTGATCATGGCTCGGCACAACATTGAGGGCCGAAGGGCCTGTTCTGTGCTGTACTGTTCTATGACTTCTATGTGCAGGCTAGGTGGATTGGCCACGCTAAATTGCCCCTTAATTAGAAAAAAACTGAATTGTATACTCTAAATTTATCTAAAAAAAGAAAAGAAAAAGTTGAGAGAACGGACAAAGCTGGGGGTGGGAGCACAGCTAGTATGGGAATAAAATTGAGAGAGGGAATATAATTGGGAAAAGAGAGGAAATTGGGAGGAGGAAAAGTTTGAGAGAGGCCAAATTGGAGGGGGACAAAGCTGGAGAGGGGGCGAAAGCTGGAAGGGGAGCTAAATTGGAAAGAGGACAACACTGAAAGGATGCTTTTACAAGTTAGTAAACACTAAAGCAATTAAGCAGTGATCAATTTATGTATTTTTGTGGCTTGCACCATTGTGTTCTGTGGGGCAATTCCCAACCACTGACTTACTCTGGCTAATCTAACCACAGTCTGTCTAAGTAATTTTAACAAATGTGATGGGAGTCAGAGGAGTTAACAAAAGAAGGCGTTTATTCACCTGGGGCCGGGTCAAACCTCACCGGTCGGTTCCTGTCTGGCTGACCTTTTATACAACATGGTTATCAGCACTGTCGTTAGTTGGGGAGCTCATAGTCCACGACCCACACGGGGAAAATAATCGATCCCGCCCCGTGTCTCCCTTGCAGATTATTACAGTAACTTTCTCCTGAATTCTCTGTTGGTTTATTAGTGACTTCTTAGTGGCCACTGGTTTTAGACACTTTCAGCCCCTATTCTGCCTCCTCTTTTTTGCAGAAACAACTTGCTTTTATGAAGCACCTTTAACATAATAAAATGTAAACCATCAAAAGATATGAGGATAGATCATCAGGTGCTTAATCAAATAAGTAGGTTTTAAGGAGCATCTGAAAGGAAGTGAGTGAGGTGGAGAGGTTTAAGGAGGGAATTTCGGAGCTCAGAGTCTGGACATCAATGGAAAAGGACCCCAGCCTGCTCAATCTTTCCTGATAGTTCTAACTATGAGATTCAGAAAAGTCATTGGGTAGGATCTTCCAGTCAATCCCATCCCAGGACCAGAAACCCCCCCCCACGAGGTCAACGTACTTTTGGCCGTCATATTTGCCATCCCGCCTGGCGGCACAGTAGCGCAGTGGTTAGCACTGCTGCCTACGGCGCTGAGGTCCCAGGTTCGAGCCCAGCCCTGGGTCACTGTCCATGTGGAGTTTGCACCTTCTCCCCGTGTTTGCGTGGGTTTCACACCCACAACCCAAAGATATGCAGGCTAGGTGGATTGGCCACGCTAAATTGCCCATTAGATGTAAAATAGAGAATTGGGTACTCTAAATCTTTCTTTGAAATAAATAAATATTTTTCGCCCTTCCATGATAATTCCAGCAGCAGACAGGACTGGAATATTCAGCCCATTGCATTTCTCACCCAAGTCAATTGTATTTGATTCATTTGACATAATTTGTTATTTTGCTTGTTATAGCCGCTATCTTTAGGCAGGAAGTGATTGAAAGAGGGTACAATGCTGACACACGCTCCTGCCCCCTTCATTGAGCCACACAGCCCCTGGGGCTTCCTTCAGTCTTTCCAAATACAGCAAGCAAGCATGGCGGCACAGTAGATAGCACTGCTGCCTCACACCTCCAGGGTCCCAGGTTCGATTCTGGCCTTGGTGACTGTGTGGAGTTTACACGTTCTCCACATGTTTGCGTTGGTTTCCTCCGGGGTGCCCCAGTTTGCACCCACAGTCCAAAGATGTGCAGGTTAGGTGGATTGGCTAGGCTAAAATTGCCCCTTTGTGTCTAAAGACGTTGAAGTTAGGTGAGGTTGCGGGGATAGGGCGGAGGAATGAGATTCGGTAGGGTGCTCTTGTGGAGGGTTGATGCAGACTCAATGGGCCAAATGGCCTTCTTTTGCACTGTAGGGATTCTATGACCAGAATCAT
This sequence comes from Scyliorhinus canicula, assembly GCF_902713615.1. Classification (NCBI taxonomy): domain Eukaryota; kingdom Metazoa; phylum Chordata; class Chondrichthyes; order Carcharhiniformes; family Scyliorhinidae; genus Scyliorhinus; species Scyliorhinus canicula. The sequence continues at coordinate 150,996,229 of NC_052147.1, forward strand.
GGAACCGCACCTCGTGGAAAGAGACCGTTCAGACAACTGCATTCTTCGAATTGTCACAAATGTATGAATCAAAGGACAAGAATTGGTAAAACAATAATGTGGGTCCTTTGAAGATAAGACTATATGCAGACAATGGTAACTGGGAGGCTATGTAGACAGATCTGACCTGTAAGACTGCTGCCCTGTTTTGTCTCAGAGTTATTGGACTAATACATCATACCCAGTCTCAAGGTGGGTAGCGATGACAGCAGTTTCAGAGACTCACCTTTAAAGGTACAGTTACATCCAACACAGACCCATCTGCCTTCATTCTTACCATCGTGTCAGCACAGCACGTAAGGTATTTCCGAATTGAATTCAGTGCCTGGCCTCAAACGCCCTTCCGAGCAATCTGTTCCAGTTCTTGGTCACCATCTTGGCAGCTCTCCAAATCTTTCCTTTCACAGCCCTGATACTTGTCCTTTGTGAATCCGAAAGTAATGTTCTGGAAAACTTTCTCCAATCCTATGAATAAATTTCCATCCCTTTGTTTTCCCACCAGTTAATAACTGTAAGAACTTTGCACCTTTAATGCAGACAATGTCCCAAGGAGAAAGCAAGGTCAGGCAATTCTGTTTTCATTAATTAAATCAATCCTTGCCTTTGCATTTTCTCCAGACTTGACTATGCTGATTCTCTACTTGCTGCTTTCCCACCTTTCAAAATCCAAGTTTGATTTCTTTTTTATGTATAAATTTAGAGTACCCAATTCTTATTTTTGCAATTAAGGGACAATTTAGCATTGCCAATCCACCCACCCTGAACATCTTTTTGTTTTGTGGGGGTGAGACCCACGCAGACATGGGGAGAATGTGCAACCTCCACACGGACAGTGACCCAGGTCTGGGATCGAACCTGCGTCCGAGGGGCGGTGAGGCAGCAGGGCTAACCACTGCGTCACCTGCTCCCCCCCCAATTTTATTTAATTCAGAATTATGTTGGCCCGATCCTAACTCACAACCTGTCCCATTTACCATCACATCTGTACCTGCATTGATTCAATTTCAATTCATTTTCAGTTCCCCATATTTCTCACGTGCTCGCATTTCTTTTTTTTAAAATTTAGATTACCCAATTATTTTTTGCAATTAAGGGGCAATTTAGTGTGGCCAATCCACCTACTCTGCACATTTTTGGGTTGTGGGGGCGAAACCCACGCAGACACGGGGAGAATGTGCAAACTCAGAGCCGGGATCGAACCTGGGACCTCAGCGCCGTGAGGCGGTTGTGCTAACCACTAGGCCACCGTGCTGCCCTAGCTCGCATTTCTATCCTTGGCCTGCTGCACTGTCCTAATTTAGCTCAATGCAAACTGGAGGTACAGCAACTCCAGGGCAAAGCAGCCCACTTGATTGGCACCCAATACATCACCATAAACAGCCACTCCCTCCACCACCGATGCACAGTGGAAGCCATGTGTGCCATCTACAGAGTGTACTGCAGCAACTCACCAAGGCCACATCGACAGCCCCTTCCAAACCTGGAAGAGCAAGGGGAGCAGACACAATGGAATACTACTCCCAAGTTCTCCTCTGAGCCGCACATCATCCTGACTTGGAAATATACCACCGTTCTTTCACTGTCACTGGGTCAAATTACTGGAACTCTATCCCTAATAGTACTGTGGGTGCACCTACACTACATGGACTGTAACAGTTCAAGAAGGCAGTTCAACAGCACCTTGTCAAGGGGCAATTAGGGATGGGAAAGAAGCGCTGGCCAAGTCAGCCACACCCACATCTTGGGAAAGAATAATAAAAGAAAACCTAATTTTCTAATTAGGCAAATTTCCGCACTCAACGTTGTGTCTAAAAGCGTCAGATCATGTACTCTGGGCGGGATTCTCCATCCGTTCACGGCAGTGGGATTCTCTGATCCCCCTGCAGTGAAGGGGAGATTTTGCTGAGCCGCAAATTCTCCATCCTTGTTAGCAGCGTAGCGGGCAGACTCGCAACGGAGAGTCTCTGCCTCCGTCCCATTGTCTCTCTCACCATTGTCCCTTACTGTGGACAGTTCTGTCTGTGCGGAGTCTGCACGTTCTCCTTGTGTCTGTGTGGGTTTCCTCCGGGTGCTCCGGTTTCCTCCCACAAGTCCCAAAAGACGTGCTGTTAGGTGAATTGGACATTCTGAATCCTCCCTCTGTGTACCTGAACAGGTGCAGTAGTGTGGCAACTAGGGGCTTTTCAAAGCGACTTCATTGCAGTGTTAATGTAAGCCTACTTGTGACAATATTCAAAATTATTATTATTACTTCTAAAGTACTTAATTGGCTCTGAAGTACTTCTGGACCTCCTGAGTTAATATACATTTATGTCTGTTTCCTGATAGGCTCCACATATATCTGCTATATTTCTGTGGCTTCCCTCTGCTTTGTTCACAGGCTCATCAATCACCAAAACTATCAGAAATATAGCAGTAAACATTTTCAGGTGTACACAGTCTAAAACCACACAGTACAAAGCACAATGCAGCCTCTGTGATATGAGGGGCAGTGGCTGTTACTGAGTTGGCACAGAATCTCTGTGGATCTGAGAACACTGTCACATTCAAAATTCACACAAGCAAAGGGAAATGTAGATTTGGGAGATGTCTTAGACATGCAATTAGAAACCATGAAACCTAGATTTAGACCACAATATCCTTCAGATACTCGCTAGCCATGGCACCATTAGTAAAACATGGTTCTGCCTCCATTTCTAGGTTTGCAAACATGAGCTGGTGTATTCCTTGAGCCTTCTCAATGGCAGTCATTGGAAGAAAGTCTATTGGCCTCTCTCCTACCCCAACACCCACACCAAGTACAGCCACTCTGGGACCAATTATCATGACTCATGACAGCAAACTCCTCAGCACACGAGCCCCTGAATCTAGGATCTTCCCAATTAGCTAAATAGCACAACAGGTAACCTGTTGCTTGAAGCCTGTGAAAAAAAACTTATAAACAAGTAGGAGGCCCTTGGTCCTTCGAGCCTGCCCCGCCATTTAACATGATTATGGCTGATCAGATAGTAACCTCAAATTTGCACCCCGCCTACATCCGATAATTGTACACCTCCTTGCTTAAGACTCAGAAGCCGAGCGCTAAGGTGAACACAGATTTATTTCCAGTCACAGAATGTCTGCCCACGGCAGCGAATATATTTACAGTATAAAGTCCTGTTGGGACAATCAACATGCCATTCCTTGGCTCTGCCGGCTTTCATACTGAGTTATTATGAGCCCCTGCTGGGAGGGCCTCCACCCACTAGTGGGGAAGCTCATATTCCACGAGTCCCATGGGGAGATTAGGCAGGGTATCCATATGGGCCTCGTGGGGGTTATTGCATCAAAAATCTGTCCACCTCTCCTTTAAAAATATTCAAAGACTCTGCTTCTGCCACCTCTTGAGGAAGAATGTTCCAAACAGTCAGGACTGAGAGAAAAATGTTCTCCTCATCCCCGTTTTAAATGAATGTTTTAAACAGTGACCCCTAGTTCTAGATTCTCCCACAAAAGGAAACATGCTCTCCACATCCACCCTGTCAAGACCCCTCAGGGCCTTAAAGGTGTCAATCAAGGCGCCTCTTACTCTTCTAACGTCCAGCAGATACAAACTTCTCCTATCCACCCTTTCCTCATAAGACAACTTGTCCATTCAGGTATTGGTCCAGTAAACCTTGCATTTCCATAGCCCCTTTTACAACCTTAGAACATCCCAATGCCAATGAGGTATCTTTGAAGGGCAGTCCCTATTGCAAAGTTGGGAACACACAAGCTAACTTGTGTACTGCTGGACCTGAATCCTTCTTGTGAGGGAGCAATGTTGGTCAGAACACAGGGAGAACTGTGCTGTACTCTTTGATCTTCCATTTCTAACCAAGAGCACAAACAGGGCCTCAGCCTAACATCTCATTTCAAAACAGCACCTCTGACTGTGCAGCTCTCCCACCGTGCTAGACAGGGAATATCAGCCAGATCTCAAGCTCAAGTCTCTGGACTGGAACTACCTTCCGACTGAATGGCAAGCTATTGAGCAACAGTTGATGCCTTCTTAGAATAAATAAACAGAATTTTCCAATGGAGCTTCTCTCAGTTATATTTCGATCCTGCGCTTACAAAATGTCCAACCCAATCTCTGTCCTTTTCTCATTGCACCATGTAAATACTTTCTGCAGTGAGCTCCCAGCATCGTGTTGGGTCTTCTTTCTAAGAATTCGGACAAGCTCTGGCTCCACTGCCTCTGCAGGTTGGCCAGTCATAGAATCATAGAATTTACAGTGCAGAAGGAGGCCATTTGGCCCATCGAGTCTGTACCGGCCCTTGGAAAGAGCATCCTGCTTGAGCCCACATCTCCACCCTATCCCCGTATCTCAGCAATCCCAACTAACCGTTTGGACACCAAGGGGCAATTTATCATGGCCAATCCACCTTATCTGCACATCTTTGGACCGTGGGTGGAAACCGGAGCACCCGGAAGAAACCCACGGAGACACGGCGAGTAAGTGTAAACTCCACACAGTCACAAGGTGGGGGGGAGGGGGGGGGGGGGGGGGGGGGGGGGGAGGGGGGGAGGAGGGGGGGGAAGGGTGGGGGGGGCGAAGTGGGGTGGGGGAGGGGGTAAAGTGTGGGGCTCTGGAGCAGTGAGGCAGCAGTACAGACAAGCGATGCCTTGCCAGATAGTGGGAGGTATTTTGTCCAGCCCACGACATATTTCAGAGCAATTAATGACTTGTACATTACATGGAGGGGTGGTTTCATCGGCAAGTCCATACTCCAATAGATAGGCAACTAAAATCCATGGTGTGGTGCCTTGTTAAGTCACTCAGGAAAGGAAGGCGCAAGATTCAGTGTTTGGTTTGTTCTGAGCAAGCAAATCTTGTGTTGGTATACATATCAGCAAAGGATTGACAGACGGTCTCTGCTCAGGAGAAATGAAGGCTGAGGGGTGACTTACTAACACTTGTTAAAATGATGAGAGGATTTGACATAGTGGGGACAGAGAGGATGTTTCTTCTTGAGGGGAAGGGTATAACTAGAGGCCATCGATATAAGATAAAGAATCCAATAGAGAAGTCATAAGAAGCTTCTTTACGTAGACAGTGTTGAGAATGTGGAGTTTTAAAAATATATATATTTATTTCAAACATAGCAAAACACAACAACAATACCACTTGTGAGCATCAATAAATGTAGTGCTAACAGTTTGTCGTTTTTGGTTTAGCAGCGTCAACAATGGCTCTTCCCTCCACCTCCCTCCCACTTCTTCCTCCCCCCCCCCCCCCCCCCCCCCCCCCCCCAGCCACCTAGTTGCGAGTCCCAAAGAGATCCTTAAAGATTGCAATGGATTGCCTCCACCTGGAGTAGGACCTGTCCTCCGACATTCTTCTAATAAATTTGATTTTCTCTAGTTTTAGGAATTTTGCCAGGTCCACCAGCCAGTCTGAGGTGCTAAGTGACTGTGCCATTCTCCACCCAAGTAGAATTCGTTGCCAGGCTATCAGGGAGGTGAAGGCCAAAACGTTGACCCCCTTCCCCACAAAAAACTCCGACTGGTCCAACACCCCAAAGATCGCCACCAGCGGACTTGGCTCCATCTTTATCCCCATGATCTCGGACATGGTTTCGAAGAAGGTGACCCAGAATTCAACCAATCTTGGGGAGGACCAGAACATGTGGGAGTGGTTTGCTGGCCCCCTCTGGCAACTCTTTCCTTTATCCTCCACCCCAGGGAAGAGCGCACTCATGTGCACTTTGGTCAGGTGTGCCCTGTGTACCACCTTCAATTGTATCAGGCCCAGCCTGGTGCATGAGGAGGTGGAGTTCACTCTGTACAGTGTCTCACTCCAGAGTCCTCCCTCTAGCTCGAGGCCCAGTTCTTGCTCCCACCTGTCCCTTGTTTCGTCCAGCCAAGCCTTTACTCCCTTCAGCAATCGCCCATGTATGTCTGAGCTCTTTCCCTCTCCCAACTCATCCTTCAATATCAGTCTTTCTAGCAAGGTGTGCTCAGACAGCTGAGGGTACGAGGGGGGCTTCCTGTGGAGAAAGTCCTGTATCCAAAGGTATCTGAACTCGCTCCCTTTTAGTAGCTGAAACTTCCCCATTAGTTCCTCCAAGTTTGCCAACCTGATGTCCATGTACATGTTCCTAAACCTCATCAATCCCTCTCCCTCTTCCAGGTTTTGTAGATTGTGCCCAATTCTGCTGGAATGAATCTGTGGTTGTTACAAATTGCTGCTGAGAAGGACACGTCCCTCAGCCTGAAGTAGTGTCTGAGGCAGTTCCAGCCCTTTAATGATGCTACCACCACTGGGCTCATCGAGAACCTGGCCAGGGGGAACGGGAGTGGGGCAGTAACAAATGCATGCAGGAAAGTCCCTACACATGATGTTCCTCCATCTGCACCCACTCCGCTCCCAGCTCCCCAAGCCAACTCAGCACCCTTTCCACATTTGCTGCCCAATGGCAGTACAGGAGGTTTGTCAGTGCCGGGCCCTCTGCAGGACGGTTCACCAATCCTGGGTTCTTCTCCGCCCATACGAAGGCCGAGATCAGCTAGTGTACCTTGCCCAAGAACGATTTGGAGAGGAAGATCATGAGCGACTTGACACACGAACAGGAACCTTGGCATGATGTTCATTTTTATCGTCTGCGCTCTCCCTATCAGGGAGCGTAGGAGTGAGTCCCACCTTCACAGGTCCCCCTTCAAATCTTCCACCAAACTAGTTAGGTTCAATGAGGCAGGCAGCTGGGTCTGGGCGACACATCTCATCTGCAAAACAGCACCTTCACCAGTGCAGCACTTCCTCAGTACAGGCACTGGGGTCTCAGCCTTGGTTATGTGCGCAAATCTCTGGGACATATGGGACCTGAACCGATAACCTTCTGAATCATTCCTAGGTCCCATGTCAGCTCTTAAGACTAGGTCTGTAGGGCAGCACAGTAGCACAGTGGTTAGCACTGGGACGACAGCGCTGAGGACCCGGATTCGAATCCCGACCCTGGGTCACTGTCCGTGTGGAATTTGCACATACTCCCCGTGTCTGCGTGGGTTTCACCCCCACAACGCAAAAGATGTGCTGGTTAGGTGGATTGGCCATGCTAAATTGCCCCTTAATTGGGAAAAAATAATTGTGTATTCTAAATTTATTAACAAAAAGATTAGGGCTGGGATTCTCCCCTAACGGCGGGGTGGGCTATACTGGCGCTGAGGAGTGGCGTGAACCACTCCGGCGTCGGGCCGCCTGGAAGATGCGGAATCCTCTACACCTTCAGGGGCTAGGCCGGCGCCGGCGGGGTTGGCGCTGCTACAACTGGCTCCGAAGGGCCTCCGCCGGCCAGCACGAGTTGGCGCATGCGCGGGAGCGCCAGCGTGTGCTGGCATGATCCCAGTGCATGCATAGGGGGGTTCTTCTCCACGCCGGCCATAGCGGACGTTTACAGTGGCTGGCGCGGATGGAAAGAGTGATCCCACAGCACAGGCCCGCCCACAGATCGATGGGCCCCGATCGCGGGCCAGGCCACCGTGGGGGCACCCCCCAGAGCCAGATCCCTCCGTGCCCCCCCGAGGACTCCGCAGGCCGCCCGCAGAGCCAGGTCCCGCCGGTAAGGGCCTTGTTTGATTCACGGCGGTGGGACTGGCCGAAAACGGATGACCACTCGGCCCATCGCGGAGCGGAGGATCGCCAGGGGGCCACTGCCAACGGGCCCCGACTGACGCGACACGATTCCCGACCCGCCGAAAAACCGGTGCCGGAGAATCCGGCAGCCGGCGTCAGGGCGGCGGGGCGGGATTCATGCCGGCCCCTGGCGATTCTCTGGCCTGCGGGGGGGGTCGGAGAATCCCGCCCTAGGTCTGTAATGTGATTGAAACAAAGGTGGAAAAATGGCATTTGAGGAGAGAGTGTCTTCTGTAGGATTAGGCCGATCACTCATGTGGATTATAAACACCAACACAAACTGGTTGGGATATGAAAATTGCTACTCTATTCTCTAAGTGCCATACTCTCTTCCCACGTCCGCTTCCCAAGCACAACCTTAGCTTTGCATTGCTTCGGGGCAGCATGCGGCGCAGTGGTTAGCACCGGGACTACAGCGCTGAAGACCCGGGTTTGAATCCCGGCCCTGGGTCACTATCCGTGTGGAGTTTGCACATTCTCCCCATGTCTGCGTGGGTTTCACCCCACAAGCCAAAGATGTGCAGGGTAGGTGGATTGGCCACTCTAAATTGCCCCTTAATTGGAAAACAAAAATAATTGGGTATTCTAAATTTAAAACAAAAGCTTTGCATTGCTTGCTCAGGCTACCCATTTCTGGGTAAGTACTGCATTTTCATCAATAAAAGATATCTAACTTTCTTTCTGAACACAAGAACTGCGCAGGGTGAGTTTGCTGTGATATGATGTGCAATGCACCTATAAGGACGCATTTCTTAATCACTGTCAATCATTGCCTACTTCAATAGGATGCGATGTATTAGTCCTGTGACTTGAAGTCAGTCTGTAAGTAGCAGTGATGAAGGTCAAACATGTGCCTCACAGCCTCACAGTGATCCTTATCTGTATATAGTCTTACCTTCAGATAAAAACACAACTTCATTATTTCATCAATCCTTGTGCATTTATGGTACATTTACATCGTAAATGAAGATGGCCCGGTGGATTTGATCCCGGCCCCGGATCACTGTCCGTGTGGAGTTTGCACATTCTCTCTGTGTCTGTGTGGGTCTCATTCCCACAACCTAAAGAGGTGCAGGGTAGGTGGATTGGCCACACTAATTCTTTAAAAATTATTATTATATATTTAGAGTACGCAATTATTTTATTTTCCAATTAAGGGGCAATTTAGCACGGCCAATCCAACTAACCTGCACATCTTTGGATTGTGGGGATGAAACCCACGCAGGCATGGGGAGAATGTGCAAACTCCACACGGACAGTGACCCAGGGCCGGGATTCGAACCTGGATGCTCAGCGCTCCCAGTGCTATCCACTGCACCACCGTCCTGCCCCTGGCTGTGCTAAATTACCCAACAACTGAAAAAAAAATGAATTGGGCACTTTAAATTTATTTTTAAAAATACATCATAAATGAAACAGAAGGGGCAGCACGGTGGCCTAGTGGTTAGCACAACCGCCTCACGGCGCTGAGGTCCCAGGTTCGATCCCGGCTCTGGGTCACTGTCCGTGTGGAGTTTGCACATTCTCCCCGTGTCTGCGTGGGTTTCGCCCCCACAACCCAAAAATGTGCGGAGTAGGTGGATTGGCCACGCTAAATTGCCCCTTAATTGGAAAAAATAATTGGGTAATCTAAATTTATAAAAAAAATAAATAAATGAAACAGAATGTAACATTAAAAAGTCAATTAAAGCATTCTTTTTGGATACAAGAATTAGGAACTGGAGGCCAATGGGCCCCTTGAGCCTGTTCCGCCATTCGATAAGATCACGGCTGATTTGAATGTGGCTATTTTCCTGTTCTGAAAATTTCAGCAGTGGAAGTTAATATCTTGTGGTTGATGTTTCCCGAGAGAAAAGAATGTCATCAATGTTTGACATGGGTAAGTGCCACAAAAGGAGGTGTTGTGGGGCAGTGAGTAGCGTCCCTGCCTCTAAACCAGGAGCCCTAGGGTCGAGTCCCACTCTGGCACTTGACATCCAAGGAAGGTGTGTGTACAACGCAGCCAGGCAAGTTGAGTGTGCCAACTTGTAAATCCTTCCAACACACGCCACTGGCTGGCGATAGGAGTGTGAGAGATTCCTCGTGATGGAAAATAATTGGAGCCTCTAGTATCACTATCCAGCTGCAACATACATATGAAAATGTGGGGTGGAAAGAGCGGACAAGGGGAACCCTGTCATGGCTCAGGGAGGGAGGGAAAAAGGGTGAGAGTAGAAGTGCGGGAAATGGAACGGATACGGTCGAGCCGAGGGCTCTGTCAACCACAGTGAAGCGGAATCCTCGCTTGAGCAACAAGAAAGATATATTAAAAGCACTGAGGTGGAATTTCACATCATCACAACAGATGCAATGGAGGCACAGAGCTGGGAGAATGGGATGGAGTCCTTACAGGATATGGGATGGAGGAAGTAAAATTAAGGTCAGATAAAGGACATTGTTTGACAGCCTATCTTTAGGAATGGAGATCGAGAAGTCAAGGAAGGGAAGCAAAGAGTTGGAGAGGGATGAGTGGAACTGACAGATAAAGTTGATTCAGTTTTCCATCTTAGGGTGAGAGCAGGAAACAGATACTGTCATCGAAAAAGAGATTCCAATGGACCTGAGTAGGATAAATTCTAAGAAAGTTTCACACATCTAATGTAAAGACTGGTATAGTCAGGACTGAAGAAGAATAATTGGGGTTCGCGACATTAACTCTGTTGCTCTCGGGCAGCATGGTAGCGCAGTGGGTTAGCACTGCTGCCTTATGGCGCCGAGGACACGGGTTCAATCCCAGCCCCGGGTCACTGTCCGTGTGGAGCTTGCACATTCTCCCCATGTCTGCGTGGGTCTCACCCCCACAACCTTAAAAGATATGCAGGGTAGGTAGTTTGGCCATGCTAAATTGCCCCTTAATTGGAAAAAGGAATTGGGCACTCTAAATTTAAACAAACTCTCTCTGTCTCTCTCCACAGATGCTGCCAGACCTGCTGTCTTTTTCCAGCACTTTCTGTTCTATTAGAGTCAGGACTTCTCAGGTTCTCACAGTGAATCCTTTCATCTGGAGGCAGCAGCTCATGGAGAATCCCCTCCACGTTTTCCAAATGTGCCATGAGACCTTTCTACATCCAGTTGTGAAGGCAGCCAGGACCTCGGTTTAATGCCTCATCTGAAAGACAGCATCTTCTGTAATACAGCGCTCCCACAATACTGCCCCTAGCAGCCAAGATTTTGACCGTCTGATTCAGGAGCAAAACTGTGGTTTAGCACAGTTAGCTGGACAGCTTTGTGATGCAGAACGAGGCCAACGGCGCAGGTTCAATTCCCATACTGGCCTATTCCGGAAGGCTCTGGCTGCTCAGCCTTGCCCCTCATCTGAAGTGTGGTGATCCTCAGAAATAACACCAGTCAGCTCTCCCTCTCAAAGAGGAAAGCAGCCTTATGGCCATCTGGGACTGTGGCGACTTTCCTTACTTATCCTCTTGGCCTCTCTGAAATTTAGGAATTGATTTGTGACAGGGGCCGGGATTCTCCCCTTCCCGGCGGGGCGGGTGGTCCCGGCGTGATGGTGTGGCGTGAACCACTCCGGCGACGGGCCGCCCAAAAGGTGCGGAAGTCTAGGGGCTAGGCCTGCACCGGAGTGGTTGGCGGGAACGGCCTTTGGCGCCACGCCAGCCGGGGCCGAAGGGAATTCGGCAGCCGGTGGAAATCCGTACATGCGCGGGAGCGTCAGCGGCTGCTGACATCATCCCCGCGCATGTGCGGGGGAGGGGATCACTTCTGCCTCCATGAAGACCATGGCGAAGGCGGAAGGAAAAGAGTGCCCCCATGTTACAGGCCCGTCCGCCGATCGGTGGGCCCCGATCGCGGGCCAGGCCACCGTGGGGGCACCCCCCGGGGCCAGATTGCCCCGCGCCCCCCCCCAGGACCCCGGAGTCCGCTCACGCCGCCTGGTCCCGCCGGTAAGGTAGGTGGTCTGATCCACAGTGGCGGGACTTCGGCCCATCGCGGGCCGGAGAATCGCCGCGGGGGGGCCCACCGACCAGTGCGGCGCGATTCCCGCCCCCGCTGAATCTCCAGTGCCGGAGAATTCGGGACACGGCGGGGGCGGGATTGACGCCGGCCCCCGGCGATTCTCCGACCCGGCGGGGGGTTGGAGAATCCCGCCCCGGTGTCCACAATCACTTGGAAGTGTTCTGAGGCCCCGTTAACTCACTTCACATATAACCAGCACTGAGAGGAGATCTTCATTCCTGCAGTCCTGGTACTGATACATTGTCTATAATCCTGGTACAAACCCAATACATTACCCAGATGCCACACCTCCCCTTAACCTCCAGTCTTTGCTGTGCTCCAGTTTAGCTGTCAGAGGATTTTTTTGCCTCTGAGTCTCAAGGCTCTGGGTTCAAATCCCACTTTGGAGACTCGAGTACAAAAGTCAAGGCAGCATTGAGAGAGCACTGCGCTGTCAGGTGTACCAACAGGATTCTCCAGTACGCCAGCCACATTTTCCGGCATGGCGCACCCCCTCCGGCAGCGGGATTCTCTGATCCCACAGCTGGCCAATTGGGTTTCCTATTGTGACATCTCACGCCATGGGGCGACCCACGGGCCTGTGTGCGCTACCAGTGGACCAGAGGGTCCCGCCAACAGAGAATTCCGCTGACCGTCTTTCAGATGGGACATTACACTGAGACATCTGCTTGTTTGGGTAACAGATCCCTCAGCAAATTTTGAAGAAGAGCAAGGGAGTTCTCCCCGGTGTCCTGGCCTATATGTATCACCCAATTAACATCACAAAAAACAGATTCATAGAATTTACAGTGCAGAAGGAGGCCATTCGGCCCATCAAGTCTGCACCGGCCCTTGGAAAGAGCGCCCTACTCAAGCCCACACCTCCACCCTATCCCCATAACCCAACTTAACCTTTTTGGAGACTAAGGGCAATTTATCATGGCCAATCCACCTAACCTACACATCTTTGGACTGTGGGAGGAAACCAAAGAACCAGAGGAAACCCACGCAGACATGGGGAGAAAGTGCAAACTGCCCACAGTGACACAAGCCGGGAATCGAAACTGGGACCCTGGAGCTGTGAAGCAACTTTGCTAACCACTGTGTCACCGTGCTGCCTCACCACATTGTTGGGTCCTTACCACATTGTTGCTTCTGGGAGCTATATTTGCTTTCGTGTTCCCTACATTAACTAACCTCAAAATGTATGGCATTGGCTGTAAAGCACTTTGAAATGTCTGTCGTGAAGTACTATAGAAATGCAAGTCTTTTCTACAGGATGAGGCTGGGAAGTCTGGAGTTCACATTAGCACAAACCTGGAGCCACTTTACAGTTGGAATGCTACCTTCAGACTACAGTCAAACAACATTGTGTGGGATGCACATCCTCCACCAGTCACACATGAGACCGTGTGAGGTTTGGCAAGCAAACTGGTTTGTTAATTTCAGCTGAATAAATCTTTAACTCTGCAACAAGAGGGATTCACATGCTCATTGAAGAATCTTTGAAAAATGTGTTAGATTGATCTGTGATTTAGTGTTTCATTGCAAGCTCTGGCCATGGTTGACAAATGATGGTCTGATTTTCCTCTCAAATACAACAACTTCCAATCAGATCAATGCCTTTAAATGTGGCAAATCTCTCAAGGTGTTCCCCAGATGGGGTTTTCTTTCATTCATTTATGAGGTGTGGGAGTTTTTGGCAAGGCCAGCATTTATTACTTATCCTTAGTTGCCCTTGAGAAGGCGGTGGTGAGCTGCCTTCTTGACTGCTGCAGTCCCTGTGGTGTAGGTACACCCACTGTGCTGTTAGGGAGGGAGTTCAGGATTTAAACCCTGTTGTGGGCCAGGGTTTAGAGAACCCCAAAGTGTGTCATGGAGTTCACCTGACCCACGACTTTTACGAGATTGTGGTATGGGGAGCACACGGCTCACTCTACAGATGAGGTGCAACAGAGAGTTGAAGTACTTTTAAAAGGGCAGCACGGTGGCGCAGTGGTTAGCATTGATGCCTATGGCGCTGAGGACCCGGGTTCGAATCCCGGCCCTGGGTCACTGTCCGTGTGGAGTTTGCACATTCTCCCCGTGTCTGCGTGGGTTTCGCCCCCACAACCTAAAGATGTGCAGGTTAGGTGGATTGGCTACGCTAAATTGCCCCTTAATTGGAAAAAAAATTGGGTACTCTAAATTTATTAAAAAAAAGTACTTTTAAATTAAAACAATGTTTATTTATGAAACCAGTTAACACTTTATAAACCCACAGTAAACATTTTAACTACTATCAACACCGATAAATCCTCAAAGAATACAGTACTCAATAGATAATCCTTAATAAATTCCCAAAAAACATCGGGAAGACAAAAGACCCTTTTTAACACAGAGATCAGCTTTAGATTCACTATTGAGAGCAGTAAGCACTTTGAAATCACCTGACTGATTTGGAGACAGTATTTAATTTGCAGAGAGAGATTCTTATGCAGCTCCTTCCTTTGCCTGCTGCTATCCAGCTCTCACAACAAAACTAACCACAGCCTGTAGCAAACAGCCTAAAACAAGAGTAAAGCAGACAGACAGCCCAGCTCCACCCACTCTCTGACATCACTGCAGCTCTCTAATAAACATCCAGTTCTTAAGGATACACCCACTACAGCTATTCGATAAACCCCCATTTCTTGAAAAGTACTCTCACATGACAACCCAGTGATAGTGAACGAGCGACTGATATATTTCCAAGTCAGGATGGTGTGTGACATGAAGGGAACTTCCAGTTGGTGGTGATACCAAAGGAGAAAATGCTGGAAAATCTCAGCAGGTCTGTCAGCAGCTGTAAGGAGACAAAAGAGCTAACTATTCGAGTTCAGATGATCCTTTGTCAAAGCTGAAAGACAGAGAAAGTGGGAGATATTTATACTGTGGGGTGAGGAAATGAAAGTTGAGTCATAGCCACAGAAACAAAGGGGAAAGAGTGTTAATGGCAGTACCCAGAGAGAATAAAAGGTGTGAAAGGCCAAACAGCAGAGAAACTAAAATCAGAGGGTAAACTGTGACAGATGTCGAAGAGGAAGGAGGAAGCAAAGGGGAGAAAAGGTCAGGAAAGGGGGGAATAAGATGGGGGGGGGGAGAGAAAGACAAGAAAGAAATAAAATGTAAATGACAGTTAAAATGAAATGGGATGAAAACAAAGAGGTTAAGGTGGTGTCGAGCTAATCATCTGAAGTTGTTGAATTCGATGTTGAGACCCGAGGGTTTGGATTTGGATTGGTTTATTGTCACGTTACCGAGATATATAGATATAGAGAAATACAGCACAGAACAGGCCCTTCAGCCCACGATGTTGTGCCGAACCTTTGTCCTAGGTTAATCATAGATCATAGTGAAAACTCATAGAGATATAGTGAAAAGTATTTTTCTGCGAGCAGCTCAAACAGATCATTAAGTACATGAAAATAAAATAAAATAAAAAGAAAATACAAAGAAAAGAAAAAGAAAGGTTGCAGCGTCCCAAATCGGAAGATGAGATGTTGTTCCTCCAGTTTGCGTTGAGCTTCACTGGAACATTGTACTAGGCCAAGGACAGACATGTGGGAATGAGAGCAGGGTTTTGAGTTAAAATGACAAGCAATGGGAAGGTCAGGGTCCTGAATGTGCAGGTGGTGGTGTTTCCAGGTAGCAATTGCTCTTGTCCTCCTAGATGGTGGGTTTGGAAGGTGCTGCCTCAGGAAACCTAGCGAGTTCCTGCAGTGCATCTTGTAGATGGAGCACACAGCTGCTGCTGTGCGTCGGTAGTGGAGAGAGTGAATGTTTGTGGAAGGGATAGCAATCAAGAAGGCTGATTGTCCTAGATGGTGCTGAGCTTCTTGAGTGTTCTTGGAGTTGCACTCATCCAAGCCAGGGGAGTTTAAAAACCCTACAGGAGGCTCGGGGATCTGCAACCTCAGAGTCCTTGTGGCCTCACCAGGGGGAAGAGGTGGGGGGGGGGGGGGGGGCAGTGCGGAGCTACCCCCCTTAATCCCTTAATCCTAGGACTGCTGGGACATAAATACCCTGGCCCGGGTGTGGGCCGGATGGGGAGTCCCTTGGGGGAGTAGGTGGTGTAATAGTAAGGAGAGTCAATCAAAACTTTCCACAGTCATCACTTCCGAATGATTGTTTGCCTGAGACTTAATAGGGAGAGTATTCCATCACACTCCTGACTTGTACCATGTAGATGATGGACAGGCTTTGGAAAGTCAGGAGGTGACTTACTTGCCACAGGATTCCCAGCCTCTGTCCTGCTCTTGTAGCCACAGCATTTATATGGCTGGTCCAGTTCAGTTTCTAGATGGTAGCCCCTGGGATGCAGAGCCAGGGAGATAGAGATTAGAAGGCAAGAGCAGAAATGAAAGAAAGACTTGCATTCTCCAAATCCTTTTCTAAAGTCCGGATGCTCCAAAGTGTCTAGCAGCCAATGAAGTTCTTTTTAAAGCATGTTCTATGTTTCAAGGCACTTTTGGATATTTTGACATGGCCAGAAAGATGGAAGAGGCAGTGCTGAAAATGGTTGGAGAACAGGGGAAATAAGTGCAGAGCATCAAAGAAAGACACAGACAATCCTCTGGTCACATTGTTCGGGTGGAGGGTAAGCAGAGAGAGTTATTGAAGGGAAAAACTGATGGAAAACATAGCAGAGGGAAGCAAAGGAGGAAAGAGTTGACGGTTAAAACGGACTGAATGTAGTTGCCCTACATGGAATTTGTTGGGACAGAACAGCCAGGACAGATGGAGGTGAAGATACATATTAATCAACCTTTGGGGAAGAAGATGACACTACTGTACAAATGAGCAGACCCGGTATTCTGATGCTGTGAAAGATGATATATAAATGTAGATTCTCATTCTCAAATCCTCCTCCTATGTACCACTCTAATCGACAAAATAATGGGCGGGAATCTCTCGTACCCGGCGGGGCGGGGGTCCCGGCGGGACGGATTGGCGTGAACCACTCTGGCATCGGGCCGCCCCAAAGGTGCGGAATCCTCCGCACCTTTAGGGGCTAGGCCCACCCCGGAGTGGTTGGCGCCCCGGCGGCTGCTGACGTCATCCCTGCTAATGCGTGGGGGGGTTCACCTACGCGTCGGACCACAGCGCGTAGGAAAAGAGTGCCCCACGGCACACGCCCGACCGCGGATCGGTGGGCCCCGATCGCGGGCCAGGCATCCGTGGGGGCACCCCCCGGGGCCAGATCGCCCCCGCGCCGCCCCCCCCCCAGGACCCTGGAGCCCGCCTGCGCTGCCAGGTCCCGCCGGTAAGGGACCTAGTCCAACTTTTTTTTTTTTTTTTTCTTTAAATTTAGATTCCCCAATTATTTTTTCCAATTAAGGGGCAATTTAGCGTGGCCAATCCACCTACTCTTCACATTTTTGGGTTGTGGGGGCGAAACCCACGCAGACACGGGGAGAATGTGCAAACTCCACACAGACAGTGACCCAGAGCCGGGATCGAACCTGGGACCTCAGCGCCGTGAGGCGGTTGTGCTAACCACTAGGCCACCGTGCTGCCCTGACCTAGTCCAACTTACGCGGCGGGACCTGCATATTACGAGCGGCCCTTCGGCCCATCGCAGGTTGGAGAATCGCCGGGGAGGCCGCCGCAAGCGGCCACCGACCGGCGCAGCGCGATTCCCGCCCCCGCCAATTCTCTGGCGCCGGAGAATTCGGCGGCCGCCGGGGGCAGGATCGCACGCCGTCCCCCAGCGATTCTCCAACCCGGCGGGGGGTCGGAGAATCCAGCCCAATATGTCCAGGGGTGTTTTCAAAGGGTCAGCAAGGAATAAACCAATGAGAATGCTCCTAGGTTTGATCCGTGTTCTGTCAGTTCATTAATCTCAATTAGTTACAGCCGCACTAAGTCACCAAGAGCAAGGGCGGGAAGGGGGCACGGGGAAATTCAGCTAATTTTCTCACTCCTACTCTATCCAGTGGGTGTGACGTAAGGCTTAGCTTGGCTGTGATTTCATAGAATAGAATCCCTACAGTACAGAGGGAGGCCATTTGGCCCATCGAGTCTGCACCAACCCTCCGAAAGAGCACGCTACCTAGGCCCACCCTCCCGCCCCATCCCCGCAACTCCACCTAACCTTTAGATACTAAGGGGAAATTTATCATGGCCAATCCACCTAACTTGCTCATCTTTGGACTGTGGGAGGAAACCGGAGCACCCGGAGGAAACCCACGCAGACACGAGGAGAAAGTGCAAACTCCGCACAGGCAGTCACCCGAGGTCAGAATTGAAACCGGTACTGTGAAGCAACAGCGCCATCGTGCCGCCCAAGCTCTGCTCTCTCATGCTCTGTCTATCTCCAACAGAATTTCTGTTGAATTGGATGCCTGGGATTAACTGGCATTCTTTGGAGAATGAGATGTCCTGGTCAATGTCTGACTATTAACTAACATTGTGAAAGCAGATCAAGGCATTATCACTGTGCCATTTGTGGCAGCTTAATGTGCGCACTGTGAGCACCGCACTTCCGACAATTAGGAGCTGGTTTAGCACAGTGGGCTTAACAGCTGGCTTGTAATGCAGAACAAGGCCAGCAGCGCGGGTTCAATTCCCGTACCAGCCTCCCCGAACAGGCGCCAGAATGTGGCGATGAGGGGCTTTTCACAGTAACTTCATTTGAAGCCTACTTGTGACAATAAGTGATTATTGTTATTAATTCTGCGCTTCTGATATTATTCATTATAAAACTTCTGGTCTCAGGTGGCTGTAACTGATGTTGGAATGATCTGATTTTTCAAATGGACCAAAGACCCTCAATCAGTGGACACGGTGCTTTATCCGGCAACCATTCACATGCAAGGTACAATCTTGGCTGAAAACACATCCTCTTGCAGATTCTGGCTGTGTGAATGTCCCTGAGCAGAGGTTAATTCTGGGCTACGCCAGGCTTGGAAAATGTGCCATTCATGAATTGATCAATGGGATCTCAGCCAGTGTCTGGACAGAGGCAGAAAATGCCACAGATTAGCAATTGTCGGAATGCGGGAGGTTTTCTGTGGGGCCCAGGATGGAATTGTTGGAGGGTTTTAGGCTTCTTTTTTTCTCTTGGTCCCTCAGTTGCCACTCCTGCATGTCAATGCCGGACAGTTTCAAGTGCTTTCTGTGCCCTGACCTTTTCAGCCTGGCTGCTCTAAAACTATTGAGCGAGATCATCGGCAGTGTTCAGGCTTCACAGAACCGGTCTGTTACT
The DNA here is from genome assembly GCF_902713615.1 of Scyliorhinus canicula. Classification (NCBI taxonomy): domain Eukaryota; kingdom Metazoa; phylum Chordata; class Chondrichthyes; order Carcharhiniformes; family Scyliorhinidae; genus Scyliorhinus; species Scyliorhinus canicula. Next base: position 151,015,144 of record NC_052147.1, read on the forward strand.
AAGAGCTATTGTTTGGCCGCCTCTTTGCCATTCGACTTTGATCGCACTTTCACAGGGAGGCCATGCAACAAGGTGAACTCACAAGGGCGGGGAAGATGTGCAGTGAATCGCTTAACGCGAACACATTCCCTTTGAAAAGTTCCTGCTTTTGAATGTCACCTTTTTTGACATCAGTATCTGTGAACGGAAGGAAAGCTTGCGTTTTCATCGTGCCGTTCCACAAGACAAAGTGCAAAGTTTGCAGTTTAGTCACTGCTGTAATGTCTGAAACACAGCAGCCAACCAGCGCACAGCAAGATCCCACAGGCAGCCTGGGAGATAAGGACCAGATAATCTAGCTTTGTAGGTTCTGTGACGAATATTAACTGGGATGCGAACGAGAACTTCCCTGCACTTCTTCAAAATAGTACCATGCGTATACGTGTGCGAGTGTGTATGTCTGCATGCTTGTGTGGTTGTATATTTATATCCATGTGTGGTTGCATATTTATATCTCCGAGTGTGTGTATGATTGTGTCCATGTGTTTGTGTGTGTGATTATGCGTATGTGTGCATGTGTGTACATGTGTCAGTGTGTGTGTGCATGTGAGAGAAAGAGAAAGAGAGAGATCGAATGTGTGTGCGGACATGTACTTGTGTGTATATGATAGAAAGTGTGTGTATTTGTGTGTGATATGTATGTGAATGTAAGTTTGTTTGAGTGGGTGATTGTATGTATGTATGTTTGTATATGTGTGCGACTATATGTGTATGTGCGTGAGTGTTTGATGTGAGCATGTTTGTTTATGTGCGTAAGTATGTGTGTATGTGCGTGGGTGTTATATGCGTGTATATGCGTGGGTGTTGCACACTGCGCTAAATTGCTGGCTTTTAAAGCAGACCAAACAGGCCAGCAGCACGGTTCGATTCCCGTACCAGCCTCCCCGGACAGGTGCCGGAATGTGGCGACTAGGGGCTTTTCACAGTAACTTCATTGAAGCCTACTCGTGACAATAAGCTATTTTCATTTTTCATTTCATTTTTCCATTTTCATGTATGTGGTATGTGCGTGGGTGTTTGTATGTGAGTGTGTTTATTTCTGTGTATGAGTATGTGTGTATGTGCATGGGTGTTTGTATGTGAGTATGTTTGTGTCTGTGAGTGGGTGCTTGTATGTGAGTATGTTTGTTTATTTGTGTGAGTAAATTAGGCTTGCCTATGGTGTCTGACAAAGCTCACATATTAATACCCATCACCTGGGCAAGACCCTGGTGTCCAGAGAACCAAGTCAATGCGTTCAGGAAATCAGCACTGATCAGCAGAAAATGATCACAGACCCTGTCGACTCCCTGACCCACAGTCTGTGCAAATGCACTTACAGCTGTGTGTGAGTTCAATGCAAATATTCGAACAATGTGGGACCGCACAGCCTGTGGGGGAAGGGTTAGACCACCACTTCTACCCATCAATCAGCAATCCACAAGATGCAACACATCCAGTCCACAACAGAGAGCCCTGATCATCAGCATTAATCAGCCTCAGGCAAGACTTTATCAAGTCACATTTTTCATCGCCTGCTATTCCTCTGTGCTCTTTGTTTGTGTATGTTTCTTGACTTTAAGGAGGTGCACTTGGTGCTGTCTGACACTGAAGTCATTGTTTTCAGTCCCCAAACTCCATTCCCTCATCTCAGGCTGCACCTCCCCCCCCCCCCCCCCCCCACCTCCTTGGCTACAGTGTGGGGCTGGCCCAGACGGTTCACAACCTCGATGGTCCTTCACTCCGTTCTGCCATTGGCGGCCTTGCCTTTGTCAAAATATCCACTCATGTGTAATGAGATGCAGACAGGCAATGATTGACACATAGGATGACCAGTAAGCATACAACACAGTACAGCCAATCACCAGGCAGGACACTACCACTATAAAGCCAGAGGGCGCTAGGTTTCCCACTCTCTCGGGACCCAGCTACTGAGACAGTCGGAGTCCACGAGCTAGCAAGTTCAAACACCATGCGGTAGCTAGTAAGTCTGGTCAGGCTACTACAAGGTCTCCAGTCAGATCAGTATAGTGTCGACCCACAGCTGAATATGTATAGCAGTTCTATAGTTGAATAAAACAGTGTTGGATCGTCTCCAGTGTTAGACGTCTGTTTCTAACTTCCCTGCATCGAGTGCAGTCCACATCGAACCAACCTGCCTAACGCATCAGCCTTCAACTGCCTAGACCCTAGCCACTGCAATTCCCTCCCTCAACCTCGCCCCCTCTCTTCCCCCTTTAAGATGTGCCTGAAGCCTAGCACTGCTGCCTCATGGCGCCGAGGTCCCAGATTCGATCCTGGCCCTGGGTCGTGAAATTTGCACATTCTCCCCGTGTCTGTATGGGCCTCACCCCACAACCCAAAAAATGTGTAGGGTAGGTGGATTGGCCTCGCTAAATTGCCCCTTAATTGGGGGGAAAAATTTGATACTCCAAATTTTTAAAAAAAGATGTGTCTGAAGCCCCACATTTCTGACCAAGCTTTTGGTTACCTGCCCACCTGTGGTTGGGAGTCAAATTGTGTTTGATAATTGCTGCTGGATGGACATATAAATGCAAGTTGTTGTTGTTGATGCACTCTGGACACAGAAAGGAAGTTTTAAAGTTTAAATTAAGTGAACGATGAACTGAAAACATTTACCCAAATGTTGAAGGCTGCAAGGTAATTTATTTGGATAGCACAAGCCTTTCCATTTATATTATTAATGCATTTTATGCTCGTTGAAATCAGGAATATCAATACTAGACATTGCAAAGTTTCAGACCTGTCCAAAAATGTCCAAAACTATTCTGCCTGTATCCAATCCAGTGTCAAGACGTGTTTACCCACCATCCTTGCCCTCACAGAGTGGCAATCGTTCACGTTCTAAATTCTTAGCCACCATGGCCTCGCTCCTCCTGCAAACCTCCCACAGTTCTATAACCCTCCTCCACCAAATCACTCCACTTCTTTAATGCTGGTCTGGTTGGAGGGATTTGGGAGGCTTGCTAAAAATAGAGGCCCACTGTCGATGTTTTTAGTCTCAGGACAAATGCAAGAATGCCAAATTTCAAACAGTCGCAACAATTTATACTGTGAGACAAAATGTTCTGATTGGTTGCAGGTTGTCTCTGATTGGTCACAGTGTTGCCCTGGAGAAGCAACGGCGAGCTATGGCACCTCAAGCTCATGGGTAATTCAAAAAAGGTGCAAGGCTTGAACATATTTGTTTTACTTACTTGTGTATGAATGTATGCCACTTCGAACAAGTGTAAATGAGAAATGTTCTGAGCTCAGTTGATTATCTTAAATTGGTTCTTAGTGTAGCTATTAGCACACTCACAATTCTTTCAAGAATATAGGAACATAGGAGCAAGAGGAGGCCATTCAGTCCATCTAGCCTGCTCCCCTATTCAATGTGACCATGGCTGATCATCCACTGCAATGGGTGGCATGGTGGCACAGTGGTTAGCACTGCTGCCTCACAGCTCCAGGGTTCCAGGTTCAATTCCAGCCTTGGTGAATTGCCTGTGTGGAGTTTGCACTTTCTCCCCGTGACTGAATGGGCTTTCTCCGGGGGCTCTGGTTTCCTCCCACTGTCCAAAGAAGTTCAAGTTATGTGGATTGGCCGCACTAAATTGGCCCTCAGTGTCAAAGGGTTAGGAGGTGTTAATGGGTTACAGGAATAGGGTGGATGCATGGACATGAGTAGGGTGCTCTTTCCAAGGGCCTGTGCAGACTCGATGCGCTGAACAGCCTCCTACTGTAAATTCTATGAATACTTCTTCCCTGCACTTTCCCTTGCATCATTGGCATTTAGAAATGTATCAATCTCTGCTTTAAACATACTCACTGACTGAGCTTCCACAGCCTCTGGGGTAGAGAATTCCAAACATTCACCACCCTCTGAGTGAAAATATTTCTCCTCTACACGGTCCTAAGTCTCATCCCCTTTATTCTGAAGTTGTGTCCCATGGTTTTAGACTCCCAAGCCAGGGAGAACAACTTTCCTGTATCTACCCTCTCTATTCCTTGAAGTATTTTGTAGGTTTCAATGAGATCATCTTATTCTTTGAAACTCCAGGGACTACAGGCCCAGTTTGCCCAATCTCTCTTCATAGGACAACCCGCCATCTTCAGAACATGTCTGGTGAACCTTCGTTGAACTCCCTCTATGGCAATAATATCCTTTCTGAGGTAGGGGGACCAGAACTGCACACAGTAATCCAGGTGTGGCCTAACTAAGCAGGCTCCCATATGATTTAAGCAAAATTCAATTTAAGGATTAAAGATCCTGGGTGCGATTCAGCGGACTTAAAACTAAGGGCGTGATCCTCTGGAAAAAATTCTAAGCGGGCGGGAACTGCTGTGAGCTTCCTGGCACTCGGCCAGCGAGGCCGGCAATGCAATTCAATGTTAATTGCTCCACATAACGACGCCTCAAGTGCAGCACGGCGGTGCAGTGGTTAGCTCTGCTGCCTCACAGCACTGAGGTCCCAGGTTCGATCCCGACCCTGGGTCACTGTCCATGTGGAGTTTGCACATTCTCCCCGTGTTTGCGTGGATTTCCCCCCACAACCCAAAGGGTAGGTGGATTGGCCACACTAAATTGCCCCTTAATTGGAAAAAATGAATTGGGTACCCTAAATTAATTTTTATAAATAACAAAGTCTCTTGGGCTTCTCGCCGTAAATGAAGGCTCGCCAGCTGATTCACCATTACCACGCTCGCCAGTCCCCCGCTAACAAGGTCAAGCAACACTTAAGCAGCACTTGCTCAGCAAACCCCAGCCAGCTCGCAACAATGGCACCAAGGAGACTGGCCCCAAGATTCGGGAACGCAGATCTGGGGAGTCTGTTACACGCCGTGGAGGCCAGGAGGGATGTCCCAAAGAGTCAGCCACAAGGCAGCCAGTGCTGCCTTAGAAGGGATGGTGGCAGCTGTGAGCTTAGAGTGTGACCAGGAGGAATGGCCTTCAGTGCCTTAAGAAGGTCAACAAACTACACCGGGCATCACAAATGAGTAGATACTAATGCTCCCCATCCTGCCCAAGGGAGCATTCACCCCCCAACTCCCAATGCGACCCCCAAACCTTCCTCCACCGCTTCACCTTCAAACCCGCCTCAACCCTCCCTTCACATTCCCCCCACCACTGTGAACCACACGTGTGGCTAACGATGCCTTCTCTGTGTCTCCGTAGGAAAAGCTCTCCCATAATCGTCAGGAGAGGGCCCAGACCGGCAGAGGGGCGGGGGGGTGGGGGGGTGCCAGACTTAAGATTTCTCACCTCCTTTGAGGAGTGGGCCATGGAGATGACTGAGATGGCTGAGGACAGATCGGTCAGCTACATGGAGGCTAGCGGACGCCGCAGGGGTGAGGAACCACTGGGCCCCATCCGGAGGATTTGTCAAACGTTAGTTGTTATTGTTTTACTGACTGACCCATCCCTCGCACTGATCACATGTCTATTCTCCCGCAGATCCTCCAGCTGATGGCGCCGGCCCATCCTGGGCAGCCCCCTCGCGCGACTCCGAAGAGAACATCTGGGAGAGCACCGAGAATACAACTGTCATAGTCACGGTCACTCCCGCCCTCCACCAGCGCAGATACACATCCTCGGTGAGAACTGTTAGTGGTCAGGCTTCTGGAGCACAATCTGGTGAGCACCACACTACTGCTGATGTACATCTGGTGGAGGCAGGAACCCCCAGGCGAGACAGCAGTCAGAAGGCTGCTGGATCCCAGGACCCAGCTGGGTCCCAGCCTGATGCTGAGCCTGTGGAACAGGGTTACCTGGAGCTGACGGAGACGTGAGGGAGTGACGTGACATTCAGAGGGAGATGTCAGTGACCACTCCAGCAGGATCATACCCGATTGGAGGTGTCCCAGAGGCTATGAGCGCAGGAGATGGTGACGCCAATGCGTGGCACCAAGGCCAACACTAATTGGTGACCGCGCCATTGGATGTGGGGGATTATAAAACACATTAAACACCTTTTTGCACAACCATTATGATGCCTGTCATTTTCTTCCACAATGCGGACTGACCCCAGGACCCTTGGCCCATCTCTCCAGGCTTCTCCTCCCTCCCCGCGGCACTCACCCATCCTCCGGCTGTGGACACGTCCCGGAGCTGTGTCCCATCCCCTGGGTGTTCGGATATTGGCTGCTGCGTGTGTTGTCTTGCCTCCCTCAGTGTTCAGGCACAGTGTCCAGGCATCAAGGTGTGATTGGGATGCTAGGCAATGACTCCCTCATGCTACATGGCCCACCCACCCACGGGGATCCACTTGGGATGTGTGAAGTGCTCACTTAACCACGATTGCCAAGTCCCCTTCAGCCATATGGCCAGATGCCTCAGCAGTTGGTAGGGGTTATGGGTGGTCATTGGGGCAGATGGGCAGGGACAAGGATTGCCCCAGAATGGGTACACACGATCCAGGGGTTGGCATGATGGTGCTGTAAGTGGTCACCCACTGGTTGCCCCCTCCAATGCTCCCCCCACCCTACTATGATGGCGCACCGCTACGAAGGGTCGTTTTCCCCCCCCCCCCCCCCACAGTTGAGAGCCCTCCACCGAGCACTGGGGCAGCAAGCCCAGTGCCTCCGGGTTCTTTGCCTGTGAGTAAAGATGGCTACTCACCTCCTCGGCTCCCCACTGAAGCCCTTCCGCCAGGTTCATGTTTTTCAAAAGGAGTACTAATCGGCGCCAGCGTGACCACTTGCCGGGGAGGCCGCTGAATGACAGGAGGCCGTTGGATAGGGGGTGGCTCCCGTTAATTGTATGGAAATGGGGCTTACCTGGTGATAGTTGGTTTCTCCCACGTTATGGGGAGATCCTGATTTCGCCGACGGGAGCGGGCGGTTGCATAGCAAACTGTTTGATGCTTGGTGCGGTTCCCGTTTTTGGCCTCTCCCGCTACTCACCGGCCTGATTTCGCTCGAGCAAGAGCATAAGCAGGCTGGAGAATCGCGTCCTATGTCCGGTGCATTTGGGGGTGTTTCTCGGGCGCTGCAATGCAGAGATTCACCCTGCTATTCATTGGCACTTTGCCAGTGTGTTGGCCTCAGTGAGTTTCTCTCCACCGAGGCCACACTTTAGTCAAGCTGAGCAGACCGAGGTGCCATTTTGACACCCCCTTCAGCCCCCCAATCTTTTCTTGGCCTCTCGAACCACCCCTCAACACTCCCTCTAAGGGGCTGACCCCTGGCACGGCACATTGGTATTGTCCCTGGCACCCTGACAATGCCAACCTAGCAACCTGGCACTGCAATGGGTGCCCAGGTGGCACTACCCAGGTGCCAGGCAGGCAGCATCAAGGCAGCTGGGTGCCAGGGGGAGTGCCAGGGTCCTACCCCAACCTGTCGCATTTAAATATATTTATCTGGATCATGCCCAGCGGGTGATGTAGTTGATCCTGACACTAGGGGTAAATCTAAATAAAGGAAACTACTATGATATGAGGTGCAAGTTGTCTATTATGGATTGGGGAATGTTACTTAAAGGGGGTGACAGTGGATAGACAATGGCAAACATTCAATGAGCGCATGGGTGAACTGTAACAATCGTTCATTCCTGTCTGGCACCAAACCATGGCTTTCAAGGGAGATTAGAGATAATATTAGATCCAAGGAAGAGGTGTACAAACAGAAAAAGCAGTAGACCTGAGAATTGGGAGCTGCTTAGAATTTAGCAAATGAGGACAAAGGGATTGATTTAGGAGAGGAAAATAGAGTGTGAGAGTGAGCTTGCGAGGAACATGAAAACTGACTGTAAAATCCTCTCTAGGTATGAGAAGAGACAAAAATTGGTGAAGATAAGTGTAGGTCTGTTACGATCAGAAAGAGGGACTTTATAATGGGGCACAAAGAAATGGCTGAGCAATTAAATAAATACGTTGATTCTGTTTTCCCAAAGGAGCACACAAATAACTGACCAGAAATGTTGGGGAACACTGGGTTTAGTGAGTGGGAAGAAGTGAAGGAAATCAGCATTATTAGGGAATTGGTGTTGGAGAAATTGATTGATTGAAGGCCAATATTCCCCAGTGCCTGATAATCTACATCCCAGAGTCATTAAGGAAGTGGCTCTAGAAATAGTGGATGCAATGGTGATCACCTTCCATGATTCTATCGACTCTGGAACCGTTCCTACAGATTGCAGGGTAGCGAATGTAAACTCACTACTTAAACAGAGAGGTAGAGAGAAAACAGGGAATTATAGGCCAGTCAGTCTGATAATGTTAGTGGGGAAAATACATTATGAAAAATTTAATAGCAGAGTACATGGCAAACAGTGGCAGGATTGGACAGAGTCAGCATAGATTAACAGAGTCAGCATAGATTCATAAATCTACTGGAATTCTTCGAGGATGTAACTGGTCGAATTAATGAGGGGGAGCGAGTGGATGTGATGTATTTGGACTTCAGAAGGCTTTTGACAAAGTCCTGCAGAAAAGATGAGCGTATAAAATTCAAGCACATGGGATTGGGGTTAGGGTATTGAGATAGATAGAAAACTGGTTGGCAGACAAGAAACAAAGAGAAGGAATAAATGGGTCTTTTTCCAAATGGCAGGCAGTGACTTGTGAGGTACCGCTGGGATCGGTACGAGGACCCCAGTTATGCCCAATATATATTAATGATTTAGATGAGGGAACTAAATGTAATGGCCGCAATTTTCCCCAGAAATTTCTAAGTGTGGTCTCCGCTGGGAAATGCGATGCGATTCCTGGTGGGTGGTTCAGCACAATCCAGAGAACAATCCATCCATACTTAGAATTTTGGGAGGTTGGGGTGAACTGCGCTGCTCACGAGGTGTGTGGGACCTGAAGACGCCAAGGGTGCCCCAATCTGAAAGTAACGCCAAAGACACCTGTTAGGACTGTCCTAGGCTCGTGTGCGGTCAATTCCAGCCCCATTAACCCAGTTTGTAACACAATTTAAATTAACAAATGATTCGTAGAGAAACACCTTTGGCCTTGGCTGCCCAATAACTACAGTCACCAAGTTTGTTAATTTAACCACAATTAATTTTATTAATAACAATAACTATAATTAAAGATGCAGCAACAGGCTATCTATTATCTAATTCCTAATCCCCATTTTAACTTGCCTCTCACCTTCTACATATGTTCAAGATTGACAAACACCCAGGGAAATAGGGGTGCAAAGAAAATGTAATTAATAGAAAGGATAGGAGTCTTTATTTCAGATGGTTGTCTTCCGGCACAATCTAGGCATTCAATTTGAGGTATATGCTTTCAGTTTGTCATGGTTTACCCCCACATGCCCCGGTTCGATCCCGGCTCTGGGTCACTGTCCGTGTGGAGTTTGCACATTCTCCCCGTGTCTGCGTGGGTTTCACCCCCACAACCCAAAGTTGTTCAGGTTTCATGGATTGGCCACACTAAATTGCCCCTTAATTGGAAGCAAAATAATTGGGTATGCTTCATTTATATTAAAAAAATGAATGTGCAGTGGCTGCTGAATGTGGTGCATTCTCCGGCAGAGGGAAGGGAGTTGGAGGTGGTGGTGGCATTGGATGTGGAGAAGGCATTTGACAGAGTGGAGTGGAGTTATCTGATTGCGGCGTTGGAGAGGTTTGGGATTGGGTCTAAGTTTGTGGCATGGGTGAAGTTGTTGTATAAGGAGCCGATGGCGGGCGTGCACACGAGTAATATGAATTTGGGGTATTTTTCATTGTCCCAGCATTGCCCCTGGTACTGCCCCAGGCACTACCCCTAGCCACTGCCACCAAGCCCGAGCACTTCCCCTGGCACTGCCCCCCAGATACTGCCACAGCACTGCCCCTGTCACTGCCTCTGATACTACCCAGTGGCACTGCTCCCGACACTGCCCCTAGTGTGGATTAGCACAGGGGCTGGATTAGCACAGTGGGCTAAACAGCTGGCTTGCAATGCAGAACAAGGCCAGCAGCACCAGTTCAATTCCCATACCAGCCTCCCCGCACAGGCGCCGGAATGTGGCGACTAGGGGCTTTCCACGGTAACTTCATTTGAAGCCTATTTGTGACAATAGACAATTATTATTATTCGTCATTTCCCCCAGCACAGCCCTGGGCACTGCCCCCTAGCACTGCCTATTGTGAACAATTAAAGGAACATGCTGTTTGATTGGCTCAGCCAGTCATTGGGACATGTGGCCTATGTTCCTGACATTTCGGTAGGCACTAATCGCGGGCCAGTCCCCTCCCGAGCACGGCCGTGGTGCTCGCTCCCCTCTCCGCCCCCCACAGGCCCCATACTCACCTTTTGTGCTGTGTTCACGCCGGCAGCGACCAGGTGTGGTTGCCGCCGGCGTGAATAGGTCGGGAACGGCAGGCCGCTCGGCCCATCCGGGCCGGAGAATCGCAGGTCGCCATGAAAAATGGCGACCCGTGATTCTACGAGCGGCGTGTCGCAATACGCGACACACCATTTTGGGGGGGTGGGAGAATCGCAGGGGTGCCAGAGCGGCCCTCCCGCGATTCTCCCACCCGGCGTGGAAGCGGAGAATCGCGCCCTTGCATTTATCTAGCACCTCTCTCGACCTCAGGACTTTCCAAAGTGCTTCACAGCCAATAAAGCATAAATATGCCCAGCAAAAATTCTTACGCTAGTCACTGAAATATGAACATCGGAACATAGAAAGCTCTATCACCTTTGTTGGAGAAAGTGTTTCCTAATTTCACTCATGAAAGCCCAGAAATAGTCTTTGTGTTTCCAACCAGTGGAAGTATTTTTAAAAATAAATTTAGAGTACCCAATATTTTTTTTCCAATTAAGGGGCAATTTAGTGTGGCCAATCCACCTAGCCTGCACATCTTTGGGTTGTGGGGGTGAAATGCTTGCACTGTTGTGATGGATGACACGGTAGCACAGGGGTTAGCACAGTTGCTTCACAGCTCCAGGGTCCCAGGTTCTATTCCCGGCTCGAGTCACTTTCTGTGCGGAGTCTGTACTTTCTCCCCGTGTCTGCGTGGGTTTCCTCCGGGTGCTCCGGTTTCCACCCACAGTCCAAAGATGTACAGGTTAGGTGGATTGGCCATGATAAATTGCCCAGAGTGTCCAAAAAGGTCAGGTGGGGTTACTGGGTCAAGGCCTGGAGACTGAGATTTACGGAACGCCGTTCCTAGCCCCCTGGGGGGAGGAGAATAGGGGGCGAGGAGCGGCCTCCGACGCTGTTGTGAAACACTCCGGGTTTCACGACGGCGTCGGCCTTTGCGGAGAATTCCGCCCCAAGTCTTTCTCTCTACCCGTGTAAGTGCCGTGAATGCTTTCACTCCCTTCAGCAACACCTTGAACAGCAAACTTCACCAGGTTTTCATTTCTCTAAAGCTGTGTTGTTGCCAAGTGAAGTTATTTATTGTGTTTTAAAATCACTAAATTAAGATTAAAACTGCAATTGTTGTGAGTTGTAAAAATAAAATGGAAGTAGGTTTTCAGATAGCAAGGTAGAACCAAAGGTTGAAACGAACTAGCCCTGGACGTAAAGGCTGTGCTTGGAAAAGACTGGGACTGGGAAAGAAGCCCTCCCAGTTGAACACCTGCCGTGTGGCTTTGCAGGATACGCAGGAGGTGGGACATGAAAGAAACCTTTTTTTTCTTGTTGAAAAGCTTTTTTTGAAGTTGGTGGTAACAAAAATATCAAAAAGATGGAACCACCAACAGTGCAGAGAATAAAATTAGCTGAAGAATCGCTCCAGGAGGCAAACTCCAAATCGTGGGTCTGCCTGAAGAGATTGAGGGAACACAGGTCACAGAGTATGTGGTGAATATGTTTGAGAAGATGGTGGGGGAGAGGGGTCTTTGACCATTGGTCCGAGAGCATAGGACATTGAGGAGGAGGCTGAAGGTTGGGGAGCAGCTGAGGGCGATGGTTCTTGTGAGGGCCACGAAGAATCCAGCACGAGTTGTAGAATAGAAAGAAATAACTTTACAATAAAGAATTTACAATAACATAAATATACAACAGCAGCAGTAAACCTTTGCTGCTGAGTCCTCCCTAGCTGGTTCCATACTGGCCAGCTCTGTTTATGCAGGGACCTGCTAATGAGTTCTCCCCCCCCCCCCCCCCCCCCCCCTCATTGGGGAAGCTCATACTCCCTAAGGATTGTGGGATCGCCATTAGTCCCCAGCCAGTGGTAAGCAGGCAGGTTATAACAATTGTGCAGCTGCATCGTTTTCTCGACAAGGAGAGATACTGAGGTGGGCAAAGGAAACGAGAAAGTGCACCTGTGAATGAAACGTACTGTGGATCTACCAGGACCTGAGTGTGGAGTTGGCCAAGTGATAGGCTGGCTTCAATTAGATCAAGGCTTATCTCTACAATGAAGGGGTGAGATTTGGGGTGTTGTATCCTGCTTGTCTGTTGGTCATGCACTAGAATAAAGAGTTTTATTTTGATATGCCAGAGGAGGTAGTCAATTTATAAAAGACCATGGACTGGGAGGTGTGTGAAGTCATTGAACTTTGGAAATGTTAAGCTGGGTTTGCACACCTGGAGGCTTGGTGTATTTAGTGTATCTGGGTGTGGAGTGGGTAAATGTGTTTTACTGTTTTTGGGGAATTGCTGGTGAAGGGGGGCTGTGGGGGGGAAGTGGGTAGGCAGCGGTTCTGAGTGGGGGGCCACCATGCTAGCTGGTTGGCTAGTTAACAGGAATGAAGTAGTGTAGGCGGTCAATCTGTGCAGGGGATTTCTTTTTCTTTGTTCATGGGAGGGGGACGCTGACCTGGGTGGAGTTGGTATGGCGCAGTTGGTTAAGGGGAGGTGGCGGCGGACATCTTGGGGAGGGCCCGAGGGTGAGCGAGGCGTGGACCTGGATGTAGGATTGTTGGCGGACAACGGAGTTTGTGACAGAGTGAAGGTGGCCATCAGGAATTATGTGGACCAGAATAAGACGGGGAAGGTTTGGTATCTGAAGGTGGTGGTGAGGGGGGAATACATATCGATTTGGGCACACAGCAAGCAGGTGGAGTGGGCTGGGAGGTTCAGGTTGGGAGAGGACATTCTGAGGGGGGATCAGAGATATTCAGTGGCATCTGAGGAGGTATTATGTTTTAAAAATAAATTTAGAGTTCCCAATTATTTTTTCCAATTAAGCGGCAATTTAGCATGGTCAATCCACCTACCCTGCACATCTTTTGGGTTGTGGGTTGTGAAACCCATGCAAATACAGGGAGAATGTACAAACTCCACACGGACAGTGACCCAGAGCTGGGATTCGAACCCGGGTCCTCAGCGCCATAGGCAGCAGTGCTAACCACTGTGCCACCATGCTGTCCCCAAGGAGGCGTTATTAAAGGTGAGGCAGGGGTTGCAGATGGAGTTTGGGTTGGTATCCACGAGAAAGATGGTGCGGCAATTGCGCAGGGCCAGGGGGCAGTATATCTATATAGGGAGAAAACCAGCGGCAGGCGGCAGCAAGGTTGGGTCCAGACAGTATGATGACACTGTTGCCGATATTCTTGTCTGTGTTCCAAAACCTCCCGATTTTCGTGACCAAGTCCTTTTTTAGGAAGGTCAATGGGATGATTTTGAGGTTTGTGTGGGGTAGGCTCCATGTGTCAGAAAGGTGTTTTTGAAGAGGATCGATGGGGGAGAGAGGGCATGGGTCGCGTTACTGAGCTGGTCGAACTACTACTGGGCAGCTAATATTGCAATTGTTAGAAAATGGGCAGTGGAGGTTGGTTTGGGGGCAGATAGAGGCAGCCTCGTGTAAGGGGACCAGTTGAGGGCACCGTTGTTGACACCCCTTCTGTTCTCGCCTGTCACGTACTCCATGAGTCCGGTGGTGGCATTGGCAATGAATCAGTGTTGGCAGAACTTTGGATTGGGCGGAATGCCTATATGGGCGCCATTAGGTTTGCTCCAGTGGGATTGGATAGGAGGTTCCGGGGGTGGTGGCAGGTGGGGACAGAATATTTTAGAGATTTGTTTGTGGGAGGAAAGTTTACAGGTCTGGAGGAGCTGGAGGGGACATATCAGTATTCAAAGGGGAATGGGTTCAGGTATCTGCAGATTAGGGACTTCATGAGGAAGGAGGTGCCGTTGTTTCTGATTCTATCGCCCTGGTGCTGCAGGATAAACGTCTGTCTGAGGATGAGATAGGGGAGGGCACAGTTGTGGACATACATGGAAGTTGATAAAGATAGAGAGTGATCCTGTAGAGGAGGTTAGGTGTAAGTGGGAGGAGGAGTTTTGGACGTTTGAGGGCAGGAGTGTGGCATGAAGCTCTGCGGAGGGTGAATGTGTCCTAGTCATGTACGGGATTAGGCCTCATCCAAGTTAAGGTCGTGCACATGGCCCACATGACAGTGTCCAGGATGAGTCGTGGAGGATAGGTGTGGGTGGTGTACGGGGAGGCCGGTGAATCATGTGCATATCTTTTGGGCATGTACGGGGTTGAGGGGGTTTTGGAAGGGGTTTTCGGACGTAATGTCAAAACTTGTGAGCACAGTGAGAAGTCTTACAACATCAGATTAAAGTCCAACAGTTTTGTTTTAAATCACTAGCTTTCGGAGCACTGCTCCTTCCTCAGGTGAATGAAGAGGTATGTTCCAGAAACATATATATATATTGACAAAGTCAAAGATGCAAGACGATACTTTGAATGCGAGCAGGAAAGGATGTTCCGAAGCGTGGTACATTGGCGAGACCATGCAGACACTGCGACAACGGATAAACAGACATTGCACGACAATCGCCAGGCAGGAATGTTCCCTTCCAGTCGGGGAACAATTCAGCAGTCAAGGGCATTCAGCCTCTGATTTCCGGGTAAGCCTTTTCCAAGGCGGCCTTCAGGACAACGCGACAACGCAGAATCGCCAAGCAGAAACTTGTAGCCAGGTTTCGCACACATGAGTACAGCCTCAACTGGGACCTTGGATTCACATTGCATTACATTCATCCCCCACCATCCGGGCTTGCAAAATCCTACCAACTCTCCAGGCTTGAGACAATTCACACCTCTTTAACCTGTGATTATCCCTCTCTCCAGTTGCTCCATTTGGACCTGTAAAGACTTAATTACCTGCAAAGACTCGCATTCAAAGTATCGTTTTTCATCTTTGACTCTGTCTATATATATGTTTCTGGAACCCACCTCTTCATTCACCTGAGGAAGAAGCAGTGCTGCGAAAGCTAGTGATTCAAAACAAACCTGTTGGACTTTAACCTGGTGTTGTAAGACTTCTTACTGTGCCCACCCCAGTCCAATGCCGGCATCTCCACATCAAAACTTGTGGGTGTAGAGGTAGCCCCGAATCCGGAGATGGTGATATTTGGTGATATTTGGCGTGTCAGAGGATCCGGGTGTGCAGGTGGGGAGAGAGGCCGACGTGTTGGCCTTTGCCTCCTTGATAGGCCTGAGACGGATTTTGGTGGGACTCGGAGCCGCCGAGGGCAGGGGTATAGGTGAGCGATTTCTTGCATTTGGAAAAGATCAAGTTAGCCATTCAAGGTGTGGAGGAAGGGTTTACCTCGAGATGGAAGCTGTTCATCAACATCTTTAAGGAGTATTGAGTCATCAGTGGGATGGGGGGTTTCGTTTTATTTTGTTTTGTCTGGGTGGGGGGAGGTGGGGTGAAAAATTAGAAAAGGGGACGGGCATCGGGGTGGCAGTGGGGTGAGTGGAGGGGGGGGGGGGAAGGGATTTGTTTCCTGTTGTTGCAATTGGCTTTGTACTTCTTGGTTATGTATATATTGAAAATGCTTTTAATAAAAAGTTTTTTTTAAAGTAAGAGGTTGGTTTTAAGGAGTATCTTAAAGGAGGAGAGATAGCGTTGAAGAGGATTAAGGGCTTGGAGCCTGGAAAGCTCAAGAAATGGCCGCCAATAGTTGTTAAGCTGAGTGTCCTCGGCAACCATGGCCTTTCAAACCTCTCCATGAAAGTAACAGTAGATGACCTCGTTGTTGGAGTTTTGGTTCACCTCATGTCCGCCTGCAGCCATAGAATCCATAGAATTCCTACAGTGCAGAAGAAGGCCATTCGGCCCATCGAGTCTGCACTGACCCTCTGCAAGAGCACTCCAACCTATTCCAAAAAACCCTTAATCTAACCTACACAAACCTGGGCACTAAGGGGCAATTTAGCATGGCCAATTCCCATAACCTGCACATCTTTGGACTGTGGGAGGAAACCGGAGAACCCGGAGGAAACCCAAGCAGAGAACGCACAAATTCCACACAGACAGTCACCCGAGGCTGGAATTGAACCCGGGTCCCTGGTGCTGTGAGGCAGCAGTACTAACCACTGTGCCACTGTACTCCCAGTGTGCCACCGTGCCACCCCTGTGCCACGTGCTGCCTCTGAAGCTCAAGGATATTCATACTTTTGTGAGGGCTACGAAGAATCCAGTACAAGTTTGTAGATTCAAACAGAAAGTAACTTTATTTACAATTATATGTACACAGCAGTAGTAATACACCACTGCTTCCTACTCTAGCCGGGACCTCACTGGTCAACTCTATTTTTAAAAAAATTTTAAAAACTTTTTTTTAAAATTTAGTGTACCCAATTAATATTTTCCAATTAAGGGGCAATTTAGCGTGTTCAATCCACCTACTCTGCACATTTTTGGGTTGTGGGGGTGAAACCCACGCAAACACGGGGAGAATGTGCAAACTCCACACGGACAGTGACCCAGAGCCGGGATCGAACCTGGGACCTCAGCGCCGTGAGACTGCAGTGCTAACCCACTGAGCCACCGTGTTGCCCCAACTCTATTTATATGGGTGTAACTGCTAATGATTTCCCCGCCCCAATCATTGCGGGAGCTTGTACCCCCCAAGAATCATGGGATAGCCAATAGTCCCCAGCCAATAGGATTCAGGCAGGCTATAACACAGACTGAGCCAGGCGTTGACACGTTAGTGCCAACCCCATTCATGCTGTTAGAATTGTTTGCCCTGACCATAAAGGCCAGTGTGGGGCAGCTAAAATAGGGGGTGCTTAAGAGGCCACAAATGGAGGATCGCAGGGACCTCAGAGGGTTGAAGAGCTGGATGAGGTGACAATGGGTGGACCACTCTGTATGTGCCTCAATCCTAGACTGGAGATGTTCCCTCAGACAACATTAAACATGTCTTTGTTCTGGAAAGTAAAGCATTTTGATGTGTGGCAACCGAATGGCATCGAGTGAGTATAACTGGCCACGACAGATAGGAGGATTTCGGGGGCTGAAACCGCCTCTGTTGCTCGGTCTATTTTAGTGTACAGATTTGTAGCTGGACTGAGAAAGAAAACAGAGATTTTTATTATCTTGCCGTTTGCGTTTTTGCTGGACCTTGTTTAGTTTCTACATGTTTTAGCACATTTTTACCAGAATAATAACGTCAGATTCTTGAGGCTTCTATAAATATAGTGCAGCCCGATGAGAAGATGAGAATCTTTTTTTCCCATACTCTGACTGCCAATTGCAGCCCAGAGTCACTGGAATTCAGCTGAAATGTCTATTGGTACAAGCGGTTCCTGGTCCTGGGGTTTGATCTGGAATAATTTACTGCATGGGTTGGCAAGGTCTGAAAATGGCTGTCATGCACTTGTGCCTTTATGGCTAAAAATGGTCACTGTGGTCAGCAGACTGAGACAGCAATGGTTGGTGAATGGCTAATGTTATGGACTCACTGCCCATCCGACAGTCTGTGACTCCTCAGTGTAGCCTGGCCAGGGATGCTTCAGTGACACGGCAGGTAGGAAGATCCCACGTTCAGTCTTAAAGCTGTACTGAATGAGATGAGTTCTTTAGCTGCACCTCCACCCCCAAAACCAGCGACCTCCAGCATCTAGCAGGAGGAGGACAGCAGGCGTACAGGAATACCACCAAGTCCTCCCCAAGCTGTTAATAGTGGCCAAGCTGGTTGGTGAAGTCTAAAGCCAAGACAGAGCTTTTCTTTATTAAGAGAGTTTATTGACTTTGTTCAGGTCCAAAGCTCACCTCCTGCTCAACCCACTGTCCCAGCCATCTCCCATTTATATATGCTCAAAGTACTTGATTAAACAATGCCTTTTACCTGTGTACCCTAACAATATAGTTAACATACCATTAACACAAGCCACACCGATCCTGATTTGGGAATATATTGACGATCCTTCACTGTCGCTGGGTCAAAATCCTGGAATACCCTCCCTAGCAAAACTATTGGCCCACACCAGTGGTTCAAGAAGGCGGCTCACCACAACCTCTTCAAGTGGTTCAGTAATAAATGTGGCCCTCAAAATGAACTTTTGAGAACTTTTCAGATGGTCTTTTGAAGAAAGAAGGGGTGATCAGTTTTCAGTAATAACTGATGAATTGACACTGTGGATACAAATAAAGACAGGGTCAAGGTTATGGCCAAGACAGGGTCAAGACAGGTCAAGACTCAGCTATGATGATACCCCCGCCCCCACTCACACTGCCAAATAGTCTGTCAATTGCTCACTTTGTGTTCAGTCTGGAAATATGTTTAATTGAACCGGGTGCGAAGCTCTGAGAGTGAGGAACTAAAACACAGGCTGACAGGAGCCGCTTTGTGATCAGCAATATGCAAATAGGAGCCCATAGAGTTTATCTCGGCTGAGATTCCAGTGCAGCACTGAGGGAGTGCTGGACAGTCGGAGGTGCGATTGTTAGGATGAGATGTTAAACTGAAGACCTTTCTCCTCTCTCAGATGGATGTTAGGACTCCCGTATGATAATTCCAATAGTTTGCAATTTGTAAAACTGAGGGAAGACTACTAAACCAAAGGAGTGATAACACTGACCAACAGGTATCTTTTATGGTAAAGCAAATTTTAATTTATACTCAGAATCAATAACATTAGCAGCACAGTAAAAGATTTTGAATTGGCAGTTAAAAGAGTTCTTAAGTAAAAGGGGAAAAAACTTTAACTCCCTATCTACTCCTGCCACTACATATTCCAATGCAGCATCCCAATACAGTTCTAATGCCATTTCAACATAAAATTAACAATCAAGGTTACTTGTGTCTCTGTGCAGACCTTTGGAGAGAACCCCTTTCAGGAACAACCTGAAAATCTTCTGTCTTGTCAGAATAAAATACTATGGTAAACTGCAAAACTACAGACAGACCTGGCTCCTCCATTAATTATATCATCTGTATTCCAAGCATAAGGCTTTCTCCAGTCTCCTCCCACAAAGATGTCCCATGACCTGTTCAGATATGACTAAACACAATCCCTCCTAAATTATTGAAAAAGGCAGCACGGTGGCACAGTGGTTAGCACTGCGGCCTACAACACTGAGGACCCGGGTTTGAATGCTGGCCCTGGGTCACTGTCCGTGGGAGTTTCCACATTCTCCCCGTGTCTGCGTGGGTTTCACCCCCACAGCCCAAAGATGTGCAGGGTAGGTGAATTGGCCCTGCTAAATTGCCCCTTAATTGGAGAAAAATTGCCCTTTAATTAAAAAAAATAATTGGGTATTCTAAATTTATTTTAAAAATGAATAAATTATCTATAGGCCAGGGATCCTCCAAAATCAAAAGAATATTCCATTAGCCATCTCTCTGAAACAAGTAAATGGTTAAAATCAATTATTATCTCACATTTATGATCCCTTAATCACAGATTTATCAGATATACTGCCTTATGTGTTTGAACTCAGGGTTTTTAATAACATTACTACAACAAAATATAAAATATAATATATTTTTTAAAAATGTATTTTATTACAAACATGTATCAAAACAGGTTACAGCAAATAAACACCCCAGGAAGCATACTTCCCAACAATCAACTATACATGCTGTACAGATTTTTTCCCTTATTCAGTCTCCCCCTTGCGACGGAAACTCCTCAAACAAGGTCACAAACATCCCCCACCTTTTCTCAAACCCCTTGCTGAGCCCCTTAACTCATACTTTATCTTCTCCAGCCGCAGGAAGTCGTACAGGTCACCCAACCAGGCTGCTATCCCCGGTGGTGATGCTGACCGCTACTCCAGTGAAATTCACCGCCGTGCAAGCAGCAAGGCGAAGGCCATGACATCGGCCTTTCTCCTCTCCATGAGCTCCGGTTTCTCTGAAACCCCAAATATTGCCACCAAAGGGTCTGGGTCCACCTCCTCCTCCACTATCCTGGCTAAGACCGCGGACACTCCCGCCCAGAATCTTCCCTTGTGCGTGTGATTCGCTGGCCCCCGCCCACACCTCACACTCATCTGCTACCCCTGAAAGAACCCACTCATTCTCGCCCGAGTCATATGCACCCTGTGCTCCACCTTAAACTGTATCAGGCTCATCCTTGCACAAGAGGAGGTCCCATTTACCCTACACAGTGCCTCACTCCATACTCCCCAATTGATCTCCCCTCCCAACTCCGCTTCCCATTTCTCCTTGATCTTCACCACCTGCTCGCCTCCCTGCTCCCTCAGCCACTTGTATATATCCCTAATTTTTCCCTACCCTGCCACATCTGGAAGCAGCAGTCGCTCCAGCATGGTGTATCCTGGCAACCTGGGGAACCCCCTCCAGACCTTTCGCGCAAATTTCCTAACCTACAGATACCTGAACTCACTGCCCCTCAGCAGCTCTACCCTCTCCCTTAGCTTCTCCAAATTGGCAACACTTCCTCCAAATACAGATCCCTCACCTTGACCTATTTCCCTCCACCTCCTGTATACATGATCCATCCCCCCGGCTCAAACCCATGATTCTCGCACAGCGGCATTAACACCGACATTCCTTCCACCCTAAAATGCCTCTTCAACTGATTCCATATCTTCACCATGGACTGCATCACCGGCTCCCTGATTGCCTGTTTAGGGAGCCATTGGCAAAGCTGCCATCACCATAGCCCTCAAACTAGACTCCTTACAAGATTCCCCCTCCATCCTAACCCACTCTACCCCTTCTCCATCCCACCATCGCTGCATCTTGTTCACATTCGCCACCCAATAATAATGAAGCAAGTTCGGCAACACCAACCCCGCCCTGCTGCCTCTGCCTCTGTAGCAGGGCCCTCCCCACCCTCGGCACCTTCCCCGCCCATACAAAGTCTGAGATGATGGTGTCCACTTTCCGAAAAAAGGCCTTTGGTATCAAGATCGGGAGAGCCTGAAAGATAAACAGGAACCTCGGCGGAATATTCATTTTCACCACTTGGACCCTCCCCGCCAACATTAAGTGCAGTCTATCTCACCTCTTAAGATCCTCCCTAGCCTCATCCACCAGCTTCTTTAAGTTCCACTTATGGAACCCCATCCATTCCCTCGCTACCTGAATCCCCAACTACCTAAACCTATCCCTCGCCATCGTAAAGGGCATCCTCCCTAAATTAGCCTGCTGTACAAAATATAATATATAACAATTGCATGCATTCATCACAAGGGAATAAAAGTCCTATTTTTAAATATTCATTTATGGGACGTGGCCGTTGCTGGTTAGGCCAAAATTTATTGTCCATCCCTAGTTGCCCTTCAAAAGGTGATGGTGAGCTGGCTTCTTGAACTGCTGCTGTCCTGAGGTGTAGGTACACCCACGGTGATGTTAGGGAGGGAGTTCCAGGGTTTTGCCCCATTGACAGTGAAGGCACGGCGATATATTTCCAAGTCAGGGTGGTGACATGGAGGGGAACCTCCAAGCGGTCGTTCCCAGGTATTTGCTGCTCTTGTCCTTCTAGATGGTAGTGGTCGTGGATTTGGAAGAACCTGTCTAAGGAACCTTGGTGAGTTATTGCAGTGCATCTTGTAGATGGTACACTTGGCTGCCACTGTTCGTCGGTGGTGGAGGGTTTGAATGTCTGTGGAAGGGGGAAGAAATCAAGCCGGCTGCTTTATCCTAGATGGTGTTGAGCTTCTTGAATGTTGTTGGAGCAGCACTCATCCAGGCAATTGGACAGTATTCCATTACATTCCTGACTTCTGTCTTGTAGATGGTAGACAGGCTTTGGGGGGCTCAGGGGATGAGTTACTCGCCATAGCATTCCTGGTCTTTGACCTGCCTTGGTAGCCACAGTATTAATATTGCTAGTCCAGTTTCTAATCACCGGTAACCATCAGGATTTTGATTGTGGGGGACTGAGCAACGCTAATATTATTGAATGTCAAGGTGCAATGGTTAGATCCTCGGAGGTCGTCATTGGCTGGCATTTGTGTGACACAAATGTAACTTGCCACTTGTCAGCCCAAGCCTGGATATTGTCCAGGTCTTGCTGCATTTGGACATGGACTGCTTCATTATCTAAGGAGTCGCGAATGGTACTGAACATTGTGAAGTCATTCACAAACATCCCCACGCCTGACCTTGTGTTGGGAGGTCATTGATGAAGCAGCTGAAGATTGCTGGGCCTAGGACACTAACCTGAGGAACTCTTGCAGTGATGTCCTGGAGCTGAGATTATTGACCTCCAGCCACCACAACCATCTTCTTTTGTGCCATGACTCCAACCAGCGGAGAGTTTTCCCCCTTGATTCCCAATGACTCCAGTTTAGCTAGGGCTCCTTGATACTATATTCAAACAAATGCTGCCTTGATGTCAAGGGCATTCAGCGCTTTTGACAATGTTTGAACCAAGGCTGTAATGAGGGCAGGAGCTGAGTGATCCTGGCGGAACCCAAACTGAGCGTCAGGAAGTAAGTTATTGCTGAGTAAGTGCCGCTTGATAACACTGTTGATGACTCCTTCCATCACTTTGCTGATGATAGAGTAGACTGATAGGGCGGTAATTGGCTGGGTTGGATTTGTTCTGTTTTTTGTGTATAGGACACACCTGGGCAACTTCCCACATTGCCGGATAGATGCCAGTGTTGTAGCTGTACTGGAACAGCTTGGCTAGAGGTACGGCAAGTTCTGGAGCACAAATCTTCAGTACTATTCCCAGAACATTATCAAGGCCTGTTTCTTGATATCATGTGGAGTGAATCATCTTGGTTGAAAACTGACATTTGTGATGTGGGGACCTCCAGAGGAGACCGAGATGGATCACCCATTCGGCACTTCTGGCTGAAGATTGTTGGTGAATGCCTTAGCCTTGCACATATGTGCTGGGCTCCTCCATCTTTGAGGATGAGGATATTTGTGGAGCCTCCTCCCCTAGTGAGTTGTTTAATTGTCCACTACCATTCACGACTGGATGTGGCAGGACTGGCTAGTTTAAATCTGTCTATTATTTGTTGCTTATGCTGTTTGGCACACAAGTAGGCCTGTATTGTAGCTTCACCAGGGTGACACCTCATTTTTTGGGATGCCTGATGTTGAACAAGAGTTGGTCCCCTGGCTTGGTGGTAATGGTAGAGTGGGGGATATGCCCTGAGGTTGCAGATTGTGGTTGAATATAATTCTGCTGATGCTGATGGCTCACAGTGCTTCATGGATGCCTAGTCTTGAGATTCTAGGTCTGTTTGAAGTCTACCCCATTTTGCATGGTGTTAATACTACACAACACAATGGAGGGTATCTTCTTTTTTCAAAAGTACACAATTCATTTTTTTCCAATTAAGGGGCAAGTTAACGTGTCCAATCCACCTACCCTGCACATCTTTGGGTTGTGGGGGCTGAAGTGGGAAATGGTTCAGAAGGGCACTTGGCACAGAAGATGGCTGCCTGACACACAAGATGGAGACACAGAGAATAAAGCAGACATAACTGATACCTGGAGCCCAGCGGGGTGCCAGTGGGACAGATGGGAACAGATCCAGGACAAAGGGAGCCAGACAGGAAGATTAAGAAATACATAAATGCAGGACACCACTTGAATAAAGCTGACTTCAGCCAAGGTGTACACAATGATATGCTAATACGAATGTCTTGGGCCATTTCCTAAAATAAAGGGACAATCGATACTGTTTTCCTGCTGCTACCTGTAACCTGTTTGACCTCTTTAACTATAACCATGTGTAAATGACAAAACGCTTACAAATAACGATGTACAATCTATAAAATGTTTAAAGATAACAAGGTGAGGGCGGCACGGTGGTACAGTGGTTAGCATTGCTGCCTACGGCGCTGAGGACCCGGGTTCGAATCCTGGCCCTGGGTCACTGTCCGGGAGGAGTTTGCACATTCTCCCCGTGTCTGCGTGGGTTTCACCCCCACAACCCAAAGATGTGCAGGATAGGTGGATTGGCTACGCTAAATTGCCCCTTAATTGGAAAAAATAATTGGGTACTCTAAATTTATTAAAAAAAAAGATAACAAGGTGATAATTGTTTTGTATCTGGGCTCATTGTGAACCCAAAGTATAAAATGAATGACTGCCATTCAAACCACGAGAAAAGTTGGCTACCGTACCACGGGGTACGTACGCTTTCTCCCGAAGCTTTGTGTAACAATAAACTGCACTGATTGAACACAGCAAGCCTGACTCCCGAAGTGGTTGATTTTCCCACAACAGGGGTGAAGCACAGACAAACAATGGGAGAATGTGCAAACTCACACGGACAGTGACCCAGAGCCGGGATCAAACCTGGGATCTCGACGCCATGAGGCAGCAGTGCTAACCATTGTGTCACCTTGCTACCCTGAGGGTATCTTCAAAGTTAAGGTAAGACTTTGTCTCCACAAGGAATGCGTGGTGGTCACTTCTATCGATACCGTCATGGACAGATGCATCTGCAGCAGGCAGATTGGTGAGGATGAGACCAAGTTTGTTTTTCCCTCTTGTTGGTTCCCTCACCACCTGCTGCAGTCTTAGTCCAGCAGTTGTGTCCTTTAGGACCCGGCCAGCTCGGTTTGTGGTGATACTACCAAGCCACTCTTGGTGATGGACATCGAAGTCCCCCACCCAGAGCATTATGGCGGCACGGTACCGCAGTGGCTAGCACTATGGCGTCACAGCTCCAGGGTCCCAGGTTCGATTCCTGGCTTAGGTCACAGTCTGTGCAGAGTCTGCACTTTCTCCCTGTGTCTGCGTGGGTTTCCTCCGGGTGCTCCGGTTTCCTCCCACAAGTCCCGAAAGACGTGCTGTCAGTTGAATTGGACATTGTGAATTCTCCCTGGCAGTGAGACAGGGCATACCCAGGAATGGTGATAGTGGTGTCTGGGATATTGTCTGAGATGTTATGATTCTGTGAGGATAACTATGTCAGGCTGTTGTTTAACTCATTTGTGGGACAACTCTCCCCAGTTTGACACAAACCCCTAGAGGAGGACTTTGCAGAGTAGGCAGGGCTGGGTTTGCTGTTGTCGTTTCCGGTCCCTGGTTCGATGCCAGGCGGTTTGTGCGTTTTCATTCCTTTTTGGTGTTTTCAGAGCGGTTGAATACAACTGAGTGGCTTGCTGGGCCATTTCAGGGGTGATATACCTTCAATTCACAGTGAGGCAAAGAGAGCGAGTGAACAGTGGGCTTTATTAGTCATGAACTTGCCTAGCCAGAGTCAGTAGTTCAGATGAATGCCGCCCACAGGCGGCCGGCCTATATATGGCCCCGGTGAGGGTGGAACCAGAGGCGGAGCCATACTGGGGTTATAGTACAGTTCATATCACCACTTCCAGGTTAAAGGTCACAGGTTATGGTATCATGCATGCATTAGGGTGAATACATTCACCACCTGTTAAAAAAATCAAGTCCAGCGGGGGTGACGTGGGGTCATTACATATTCAGTCTATCTGGAGGCCGGATCATTCTCTTCGACCTCCGCAGCTCTGGCGGTGCAGCGAGCACAGTTGTCGCAGGTGGTGACTCCAGGGGCGTTGTGCCTGGAGTTTGAGCCTCAGTCCGGGGTGTCGGAGACGGTTGGGGTGCGGGGAAAGGGAAGGGAGTGATGGGTGGCGGCAGTGTCGGCGCAGGACAATACAGGAGACCCAGGGGAGCGTACGGGGCACAGTGGGTGGCAGCGGGGAGTGGGGTATGTAGGCAGGGGGGGCGCGTTGGCAGGGGAACCAGCTGGCGCCAGGCCCCGTAGGGAGACCATATCTTGCCGTCCGTCCTGGTGCACGATGTAAGCGTACTGGGGGTTAGCGTGGAGCAGCTGGACTCTCTCGACCAGGGGGCCTCATGTGCCTCCGGAGGACTGGTCCCGGAGTTTTCAGCCAAGGTGGAAGCAAGATCCCGGAGATGGACTTTCTGGGGAAAATAAGGGTCTCGTTTGTGGCCGCGCAGAGGAGCGATCTGATGGATTGGAGGACGTCTGGGAGGACCTCCTGGCAGCGGGGGATTGGGAGACTTCTAGACAGTCCAAAGATGTGCGGGTTAGGTGGATTGGCCATGCTAAATTGCCCGTAGTGTAAGGTTAATGGGGGGATTGTTGGTATACGGGTTACGTGGGTTTAAGTAGGGTGATCATTGCTCGGCACAACATCGAGGGCCAAAGGGCCTGTTCTGTGCTGTACTGTTCTATGTTCTATAAGGGCCAGAAGGACGACCTTCCACACCGTCGCATTCTCCCTCTCCACCTGCCCGTTTCCCTGCGGGTTATAGCTCATAGTCCTGCTGGAGGCGATGCCTTTGCTGAGCGGGTACTGATGTAGCTCATCGCTCATGAACAATGGGTCCCGGTTGCTGTGGGCGTAGTCAGGGAAACCGAACAGTGTGAAGATGCTGTGCAGTGCCTTTATCACGGTGGCCGAGGTCATGTCGGGGGAGGGGACAGCAAAGGGGAAGCGGGAGTACTCGTCGATGACGGTGAGAAAATATATATTCCGGTTGATGGAGGGGAGGGGCCCTTTGAAATCAATGCTTAGGGCTCAAAGGGCCGGGAGGCCTTTACCAGACGGGCCTTCTCTGGCCGGGATCCGCGCAGTCTTGGCAGTCCCTGGTAATGGCCTTGACCTCCTCAGTGTGAAAGGGCAGATTGCGAGCCTTAATGAAATGGGTAAGCCGGGTGACTCCCGGGTGGCAGAGGCCATTGTGGATAGCCCGAAGTCGGTCACCTTGCGCGCTGGCGCATGTGCCGTGGGACAGGGCTTCTGGGGGCTCGTTGAGCTTCCAAGGACAATACTTGATATCGTAATTGTAGGTCGCGAGTTTGATCTTTTATCAATTTTTATCATTTTTATTTTGCCCCGTTGTGCGTTGTCAAACATGAAGGCTATCGATCGTTGGTCGGTGACGAGGGTGAACCTCCTACCGGCTAGGTAGTGCCTCCAGTGCCGCACGGCTTCCACTATGGCTTGTGCTTCCTCCTCGACCGAGGGGTGTCGAATTTCAGAAGCATGGAGGGTCCTAGAGAAGAATGCTACTGGCCTGCCCGCCTGGTTGAGTGTGGCGGCCAGTGCAACGTCTGACGCGTTGCTCTCTACCTGAAAAGGGATGGACTCATTCATCGCGTGCATTGCGACCTTGGTGATGTCGGCCGCCTCATCCATCAGGGGAAAAGTGGTTGTTCGAATAAGTGGGCGGGCTTTGTCCGCATAGCTGGGGACCCACCGGGCATAGTAGGCGAACAGCCCAAGGCATCCTTTTAGGGACTTGAGGCTGTGGTGAGGGGGGAGTTCTGTGAGGGGGCGCATACGCTTGGGGACGGGCCCTAGGCTCCGTTCTCTACGACGTAGCCGAGGATGGCTAGTCGGGTAGCACGGAAGACGTATTTTTCTTTGTTGTATGGGAGATTGGGCGGCCTGGAGGAACCTCTGAAGGTTGGCATCATGGTCCTGCTGGTCATGGCTGCAGATGGTAACATTGTCCAAGTACGGGTATGTAGCCCGCAAACCGTACTGGTCCACCATTCGGTCCATCGTTCTCTGAAAGACCGAGACTTCGTTAGTGACGCGGAAGGGGACTCTGAGGAAGTGGAAGGGCCGGCTGGCTGCCTCAAAGGCAGTGTCGTGGCGTTCTTCCGGGCAGATTGGGAGAAGGTGGTAGGCCGACTTCAGATCGACCGTTGAGAGCACACGGTACTGTGTGATCTGGTTGACCATCTCTGCTATGCGTGAAGTTGAGTTGCGTGAATCGGTTAATTGTCTGGCTGTAGTCCACAACCATCCGATTCTTTTCCCCAGTCCGGACGACCACCACTTGCGCTCTCCAGCGGCTGTTGCTGGCCTCTATGATCCCTTCATTCACCAGCCGCTGGACCTCCGACTTGATCAACGTAATGTCCAGCGAATTGCACCACCTGCTCCTGGTGGCGATGGGCTTATAGTCAGGGGTGAGATTTGCAAAGGTTGAAGGGGGGGAGACTTGAGCGTTGCAAGGCTACATACCGTGATGGGGGGGGGGGGGGGGGGGGGGGGGCAAGGGTCCGACGAACTATAGGGTCAGGCTTCGGTGGTTACATTGAAAGTCCAATCCAAGCAGTAGGGAGCGCAGAGGTGGGGGAGCACGTAGAGCTTGACACGAGCATACTCTGTGCCCTGCATCGCGAGACTGGCGATACAGTACCCCCGGATCTGAACCGAATGGGACCCGGAGGCAAGGGAGATTGTTTGGGAGGATGGGTAGGTGTGGAAGGAGCAGCACCTTATCGTGTCAGGGTGGACAAAGCTCTCCGTGCTCCCGGAGTCGAAAAGACAGGGGGTCTCGTGCCCGTTGACCCTGACGACCATCATGGAGTTCTTCAGCTGTTTTGGCTGCGACTGGTCGATGGTGACTGCGCCCAGCTGTGGGTAGTCTGTGTGGTCGGTGGAGTCACAAGCTGGCGGCCCCCATGAGTTGGGCTGGGGTGAAGATGGCGACCAAGATGGCCGCCCCCATCGGTCGCACGTGTCGGTCGGTGTTGGGGGCGGCGACCAAGATGGCGGCCCCCACGAGTCGCACGCTGCCGATGACGCATCTGATGGGGTGTTCCAGGTAGGCACACAGCCGCATTGCTGGGTCTGTGGGGCTGCGAGTCCATGGGTCGGGCCTGGTGCGTTTTCGATTTCTGGGCCTTCGGCCGGCCCAGACAGACTCGAGCGAAGTGCCACTCTTTCCCACAGTCGCTGTGCGGGCTGGGCAGCGCTGCCATGGGGTGTTGACCCTGGCCGCAGAAGTAGCACTGCGGTTCCCCGGGCTGGGCTGGCTGACGCGCGGCACAGGCCTGCGATGTAGTCGGGTCCGACGGGGGCTGTAAAGAGGGTGTCCATGGGAGATTCGCCAGGCCCGCGGGGAACGCGCTGAGGTTCTGGTAGGCCACCTCTAGCGAGATCGCTAGCTTTACCGTGTCCCGCAGGTCGGAGGTCGCGTTTTCCAGCAGGCGCTCTCTGATATAATTCGAGTGGACCCACGCCACATAGGTGTCCCGGATCTGTGAGTGCATGTGTTCCTCCGCCGTCACATCTCGATGGCTGCAGTTCCTCGCGAGTAGGGTCAGGGGGCAGAATTCTCCGACCCCTGCAGGGTCGGGGAATGGCCCGGGGCCGGTGTAAATCCCGCCCCCGCCGTGGCCAGAATTCTCAACCACCCGGGAATCGGCGAGAGCGGGAATCACGCCCCGCCAATCGGCGTGCCCCCGCGCCGATTGGTGTGCCCCGCGATGGGCCGAAGTCCCACCGCTGTCGGGCCTCTCCCGCCGACGAGGATTAAACCACCTCTGTGCTGACGGGATTGGTGGCGCAGGCGGGCCCCCGGGGTCCTGGGGGGGGGGGCGCGGGGTGATTGGACCCCGGGAGGTGCCCCTACGGTGGCCTGGCCCGCGATCAGGGCTCACCGATCGGCGGGCGGGCCAGTGCCGTGGTGGCACTCTTTTTCTTCCGCCGCCGCCATGGCCTCCACCATGGTGGAGGCGGAAGAGACCACCTCCACCGCGCATACGCCGGTGGTGACGTCAGCGGCCGCAGACGCTCCAGTGCATGCGTGGACCGGCGAAGGCCTTCGGCCAGCCCCGACGCCGGGCGGCGTAGTTTTGGCGCCATCGGCGGAGCGGGAGCCACTCCTGTGCCGGCCTAGCACCGGCCCGACGCCGGAGTGGTTGGCGCCACTCCGCTACGCCGGGACCACCCGCCCCGCCGGGTAGGGGAAAATTTCGCCCAGGGTTTTGAGATACTCATCCAGCGATTTTCCGGCGCGTTGACAGCGAGTAGTGAGGAGGTGTCTGGCGAACACCTCATTTACGGGCTTCACGAAGTGTGCCTTGAGATTTGCGACCGCTGCCTCGTGTTAGACGTATTAAATGCTGTGGTATGAAGAGGCAAAAGGTCTGCTCCTTTTTCACCAACACACTTTTATTTGTTGTAACTGACTCTGCACAGAACTCTACACATCACCAGATCCAGAGGCCACCTGAAGCCCCTTTACATATCAGTGTCAATCATTGAACACTTAACATAAATGAGACAACTAATTGCAATGTCTCTTAACCCATTACTTAACAGTCTCCCCTTCCTTGGAGAAAAAAAAGCAATTAGGTGAAAACAAAATTTCAAGAAACTAAAACACACACGTGATTCCCCCCCCTTTATTTTTGAGTAGAAGAAAAACAACATTCACAGAAACAGGCGCCTTCATTCACAATATCCAAAAGTTTCTGTGAACTAGCCCCTCTTTTCGTAAAACAGTCTGACGGTTGATAGCTACTGTCGACCCATTTAATTTTTGTTATTTCCCCTCTGTCCAACATCTGCTTCAAACTTGTGATGTCTATCCGTAACCTCTTTTCATTGACACTTTTTGTAGAGTGCACATTTTCCCACAGGGATTTATTGTCAATGTGACAGTCAATAGGTATATTACCCAAATTCCCTAATCCCAAAATTTATGTCAATATCTGACTTATATAAAAAGCTATATCCACCACTTCCACTAAGCTTAACGTCTCAGCAGCCAAAGTGCTTTTGACCACTCTCCTTATTTTCTTTGTTTCCCACACAAGAGGGCAACATTTACCATTGTTCCCCAAAAGGAAAATTATAAAACCTCCTGTGCTTGAAACTTTATCATATCAATTTGCATAGGACGCATCACTATAAACTATGAGTTTCAAATGCCTAAGATCACTTAAAACCGGGAACTTCAAAACACACTCCTGCATTTTTAGTTTGGCCAACACTTTATTTGCTCTTATATGTCTTCCACTTTGGGATCATTCATTTTTGTACTCAACTCTAAGACATCAAAACTCACGTCCGGTCTAGTCTGTCTACCTAACCAGTTCAGTTGCCCAATTAAACTCCGCAGTTGCTCTTTTTCTATCTTCGAAACCATTGCGTCTTTTTGTGAAACCCGGCCACGACTAAATGTTATTGGGCTGATGCTTTCCAAATAAGATTGCTGACATAAAGTTACCCCTAACTTAGTCTGTCCGATTTCCAATCCAATATATTTAAATGCACCGGAATCCTGACTTCCAACCCTGAATTCTTTCCTCAAACCAGAGATTACAATAGCTCAAAATCACTAGTCCCACCCCACAAAAAATCATCGACATGCATCATAAAGATGCCAGCAAGATTTCCTTTATAGTGCCAGTAAAACATTGCAGGATCTGCTTTCAACTGGCAACAGCCTAACTTTAACAAGACTGACCTTACCGAAAAGTACCACACTCTAGAGCAGTGCTTCTCAAACTATCTGATGTGGCGTACTGGCAGTTTTTTTTTTCAATGTGCCAGGGACCGGTGAGTGAAACAAGCCAATCCAGCTGGGGGTTCGGGGGGTGGGGATGTGAACCCCCAGAAATTTTTTTGAGATATATCTTATTGCAGGGGCAATTATATAACATTATATTATATTATTGCAAATATAATGGATATATTTGCAATAATATAATATAATTGCCCCCCCCCAAGCACGGCCCGAGGACGCAACCCCCCCCCCCCCAGCACGGCCCGAGGACCCAACCCCCCCCCCCAGCACGGCCCGAGGACGCAACCCCCCCCCCCCCCCCCCAGCCCCCAGCACGGCCCGAGGACGCAACCCCCCCCCCCCAAGCCCCCAGCACGGCCCGAGGACGCAACCCCCCCCCCCCCACAGCCCGGCCCGAGGACGCAACCCCCCCCCCCCCCCCCAGCCTCCGCCCGCCCCGGTCAGCACGAGGACGGAACCTTGGAACGCCCCAGCCCCAGCTCCAGCTCCAGCTCAGCACTCACCTTTGCGCAAGTGTTTCTTTTCTGGGAGTACTCCACGTACCGGCAGACGACAGCTCGCGTACTGGCACCGGTACGCGTACCACACTTTGAGAAGCACTGCTCTAGATGCATCATTTAATCCATATACACATTTGTTCAACTTCCAGAGTACCCCTTCTGTGTTAGCTGTTTCTTTAGGCGGACGGAGAAAAATGTCTCTCTGGAGCTGATGCCCCTGCAAAAAGGCAGTTTCTATATCTATAGATTTGCATTCCCATGCCTTTGTGGGTAATAGAGCCAAGAAAATCTTTAAAATAACCTTTCCTGCTGTAGGTGAATCTACCCTTAAGTCCTGATCTTCTAAGTTTTCTTCAAAACCCCTTGCCACAAGCCTGGTCTTTGCCTTATAAGTTCCATCCGGAAGAACCTTTTCTGTACAAATCCATCTGTGGGATAGAGCTTTTTGTCCCCTATCCGGTACTTCCGTGTATACCCCAAATTCACTCCAACTGTGCAATTCTTGCTGTTTAGCATCTCTGATAACTTTTACATCTAATTTATTTGAAGCCACCAAAACCGTCCCCTCACCTGCCTGGTATCTCGTTCTGTACTGCTACTGCTTGATCTTTCTCTTCTGTAGCAGGATGTCCTCTCACTAGTTCTCGACCTTTTCCTGCGAACCTGTTCACTATTTGATGTACTATCTGAACTGGCACTGCATTTCTGTGCCCTCCATTTTTGAACTTCATTTTCCCAATCCATTGTCTTAACTTCCTCCCCTGAATGCTGTACATTCAACCAATGTTTATACTTTCCAGTGGCCTTCCCTGCTCTACTAATAACAGTTGCATCCATCCATTGACTAGACCCTTCAGGCAAGTATGTCACTTTTGTACCAACCTTTGGCAGTTGCCCTTTCGGAAAAATGGCCTGATCTAATTTATCAGAAGTGTCGCGTTCCTCTACAGAAACCCTGTCTATATCAGTTAACTGGTCCTCATAGTTCTGTAACGCATGTGTACCAGATGACTCTGGCTCCTCGTCACGTCTGTCTGCTCTGTCTAAATTTGAAAATTTGTAATCGGTACCCATTATCCTTGATGAATGTACCCTAACAGTTTGATTACCATGTTGCAAAATAATTGTTTTGCCATCTATGCCTATGATCTTCCCTGGGCCTTTCCATTCATTAGAATTGTCTCTCTTATAGTATACCATGTCTCCTTGCTGAAAAACGGCATCTGATGGCTGTACATTATGTCTTAAAGCTCTGTGAATTCTTTCAGAGACTTCTGCTTCCAAAAAAGCTTTTCTACTGCGATGTAACGCGTTTAAATGTTCAGCAAAACCTGAGCTAATTGTAGTCCCTTCCCAAGCTGGCCGTTGGTCATCCAAAATGGATGGAATTTTAGGATTTCTACCAAACACTAACTGATAAGGACTATAGCCCCCAACCATCTGCAATGAATTCTTTGCATGTACCGCCCTTGCTAAAGCTGAATTTAGCGTGCAGTTTGGTCGATCTCCCAAAATTTTCCGAAGCATGTCATCGATAACAGCATGATTTCTTTCGCTGACACCATTACTAAATGGGCTTTCTGCAGCCATGTTCATAACTCTGATATTCATGTTTTCACACATATCCCTAAACTCATCATTAGCAAATTCTCCCCCATTGTCCGTAAAGAATTTTGCTGGTGGACCCATTCCTGTCCTGATCCATTTTTCCACAATTTCATACAAAATTACTCTCTTTTCTTTACTTCATACAATCGTTGATTGACTAAATCTGGTTGCTAAATCTACAAAATGCAAAAGAAATATATTATTTGCTTTATCCCAGATCTTAAGGTCCATGGCCACAATGTCATTAAAATCCCTGGCCAAATGTAGGGTTACTATCCATCGTGCTGGTGTCCTTCTGTACTTCCTGCAAACTTCACAGCGATCACTAACCTGTTCTATCAGTTTAGTATAGTCGTCATCCCTTACCCCTGCATCCTTTAATACATTTTTCAGCCTCCGAGGAGACGGATGCGCAAATTGCCGATGCTGTTTTACTACAACAAGCTTTTTATCAGCTAAAGTCGCATTATCAACTGCCATTAACACATCCTTAACCACTCTACTTGAAATATTATTTGTCAGTAATGGAATACAATAGTGTCCCGACTGTAAATTGTAAGTCCACCGTCTTTCCAAAAACCGTTGCCTTATCCTGTTCCATATCCAGCTTCATGTGTGCTTTCTTCATCGACGGTCTGCTCAGAAGCAAAGATATCTCACTTGATACAACATCCGTGCTAATGAAATGATTCACTCCAGCAACATTGCAAGGGATCACCACTCTTTTCATCGACTTCAGAGTATTATCATCCCCAAACCTGAAACTTGTGGAACTTTTAAATTCCTCAACCTTGGTACGATTTTCAGCATCCAAAGAGTCGAGATAACATTTTAACCAGTCAATCCCACACACAGTAGATGTGCAGCCACTGTCCAATACAGCACAGTTGAAAGATTCTGCATCCAACACCCTCATTACCTGTGTAAAACTGCTTGTTAATAGGACAATGCCTTCTTTCTGGTCACTATCTTTTTCCTCTTCTGACTCTTCCGTGTCATGTGTCGCTTCAAATACTCTATCATAACGAGTTGGACTGTTGAAAGCGTAATGGTATTGAGAGTCACATCGAAAACATCGATTTATCATGCCCCGTGCATTTCTGGGGTTCATCCTCCTTTTGTAGGTTGTAACTGGGTTTCTGTCTTCATAATTTCCTTGTCTCGGTCTTTTTTTATAGTCTTGAAGCCTGTTCGTAGCCATACGATTTTGCCATCCAGTTAGTAGTGTATCTTCCATATTCTGCCTTATTGCAGGCTGACCTATTTGGGTCATCAGAGCCATTGGAATCGAATGTTTCCCCAGAATTATTTTTAAAGCTGTTGTCACCTGTTCGAATAAGATATCGTTATCCATAAACTGAACTCCTGTCAAAACCAGGAGCCTATCCATGTTGCTCACTCTAGCACAGTCAAGTAATTTAAAGACCAACACAGACTGTGGAAATTCCAGCCTGTGTTTCTGCAGCCGTTTATATAGTCTGCCAAATTCCATTATGTAGTCTTCCATAGATAAATCCTCCATTTTCCGGAACTTATCAAAATCCGACCATGCTTCATACGCACTTAACGAGTCATCTTTCTTATAAATCTTATCCATATAAAGTAATAGAGTCAGCAGACCTTCTTCTGAGTCTAACTCTTCCAACTGCAGCTCAGAAAGCACTTTGTTTCGGACTTTACTGCCATATGGTAAAGAAAGAGCCAATGCCATACCTTGGTTTCTCTTTCCTAAAGCAGTTACCTTAGTCCACATAACTACCGCACTTCTCCATTGGTCATATGATTCCCTTTAGAAAATAAGGGAGGATAATCATATCCAGCCATCTTCGTCCTGGGTTCAGCCATATCTCCCCGTTTTGATTTTATTCACTCCTTGGTTTGATCTGGAAAAATCTTATCTTTTAACCCTTCACATTTACACAGCAACCATCCTCTGCTACCAATTGTTAGACGTATTAAATGCTGTGGTATGAAGAGGCAAAAGTTCTGCTCCTTTTTCACCAACACACTTTTATTTGTTGCAACTGACTCTGCACAAACTCTCCACATCCCCAGATCCAGAGGCCACCTGAAGCCCCTTTAAATATCAGTGTCAGTCATTGAACACTTAACATAAATGAGACAATCATTGAACACTTAACATAAATGAGACAACTAATTGCAATGTCTCTTAACCCATTACTTAACACCTTGTACGCAGCCGCTTTCTCAATCATTACTGAGATTTGATGGCTCACCCGAGCGTAGAGGAGTCGCAGCTTGAGAGTCTCTGAGGGAGGCGTTGTGGAGGAGTCGGGGTAGGCCTCGAAGCATCGGAGCCAATGTTCAAATATTTCCTTGGCTTCGGATGCGCGGGCATCGAGTTCGAGCCTGTCCGGCTTTAGAGTGGCTTCCATAGTGCTGATGATGACTAATAAATTGATATACCTTCAATTCACAGTGAGGCAGAGAGAGCGAGTGAACAGTAGGCTTTATTAGTCATGACCTTGCCTCGCCAGAGTCAGTAGTACAGATGAATGTCGCCCACAGGCGGCTGGCCTACATATGGCCCCAGAGAGGGCGGAGCCAGAGGCAGAGCCATACCAGGGTTATAGTACAGTATCTGGAAGCAGTTCATATCACCACTTCCAGGTCAAAAGTCACAGGTTACGGTATCATGCATGCATTACTAGGCCAGACCCAGGTAAGGATGGCAGATTTCCTTCCCTAAAGCGCATTAGTGAACCAGATGGGTTATTACAACAATGGTTTCATCATTAGACTTTTAATTACAAATATTTTAATTGAGTTTAAATTCCACCACCTAGCGCAGTGAGATTAGAACCCGGGTCCCCAGATCCTGGGTACTGGATAGCGACAATACCACCACCCACTGCCTCCCCATGACAGGATTTCAAAGAAGTGCAGGAGAGGGGGGTTTGTCCTGGCATCTTTGGCAATATTTCTCCACCAGCATCACATGCATGGATTTTTTAAATTGTTGGACAGGAAGTGGACATTGCTTACTCGGCCAGCATATATTACCCATCCCTAATTGCCTTTGAGAAGGTGATGGTGAGTCACTTTTTTGAACCGCTGCAGTTCATGCGATGTAGGTACATAAGTATCAGTGGGCACTTCAACCTTGGAGAAATTCCAATTCCCAATTCATATTTGCACAATGAAACTTCCCAGAACGGGATGGGGTAGGGAAACAGAGCGCAGAGAGGCTGTACACCAATCAAGGTCTTGCACAGGATCAGAGTTCATTTGCTTCTCCAAGGGCACTGAGGACAATTTTAATAATCATAATCTTTATTAGTGTCACAAGTAGGCTTACATTAACACTGCAATGACGTTACTGTGAAAAGCCCCTCATCACCACAAACGGGCGCCTGTTCGGGTACACAGAGGGAGAATTCAGAATGTCCAAATTACCTAACAGCACGTCTTTCGGGACTTGTGGGAGGAAACTGGAGCACGCGGAGGAAACCCACGTAGACACTGGGAGAACGTGCAGACTCCACACAGACAGTGACCCAAGCCAGGAATCGAACCTGGGACCCTGGAGCTGTGAAGTAACAGTGCTACCCACTGTGCTACTGTGTCTCACCACCCTCCTGTTTATGGGTGACCACTACCGGAGCCACTGATACCAGGTACTGCCGCAACATGCAGGGGTCGGTTGGGACATCATCACGCATGGTGGTGGGTGTTGCCATCACGGGCATAAATGATGCCATTGTGAATGGAGGTCCATTGCAGTTTGAGTGGAAAAGGCCCAGTCACAGGTAAATGAGATGACATGGGGTGGTGTGGTTGGCGAGTGGGGAAAGATGTATGAAACCTAAATCTTACTTTTCCACAGTGCAAAAGGAGACCATTCGGCCCATCGAATCTGCACCAATCCTCCGAAAGAGCACCTACCTAGGCTATTTTCTCAGTGACGTTGGCTGAGTGATTAATTTGGCCCCAGGACATCGGGAAGCACATCCCTTTGCTGCTCTTTGAAACAGCGCCTGGGGCCCGCTCGCCTTCTCCCAGGGAATGCAGACGGGGTCTCCGGTTTCACATCCGATCGGAAAGAGGGTGTGGAATGCGAGAAAGAGCGAGGCTGACATTAACTTCCTCACTGAATCAAAAAGGTAGATTTGGCAAACATTCCCAAAGAGCACCAGTCACACCATCTTTCAGCCACTATTTCTGAGTCACTTTTCAGAACTCCACCACCCCATTCTGAAGCACCTGGATGGAAAGATCAAAGGCAGTTTCCTGCCCAGACAGGTTGGATCTGAACTGTTCCTTCAGTCAGGTTCAGCTGCCAAGGAGTCAAATTGCCTGAAGCAACACAAAGAGCTGTGACGAATTTTTGGTTTGTTGCATCTTTCATTTTTTTAAAGTATAGTTTTGAATTGTTTGCTTGTGAAGTTGAAGGGCATGGCAGCGCCAGCTACTGGGTGATTTATTGTTCTTGTGTGGCAATCGCGGTCCATCTTTCCCGTTGACTGCCCAGAGGTGGTCTGGTTTTTGGAGAATCTGAAGGCAGTGTGGGGGGGGATTGAGGTCCTCACCAGCAGTTTGAGTTCCCTAACTCATCAGTTGTGTACAGCTCCCAAATTACTTCAATCATCGCAAAGAATTACACAGAATATACAGCAAAGAAACCAGACCTTGTGTCCTATGTGGGTTAATGCCAGCCAAGTGGAAGGAGGCCCATCATTGCCCACTTAAGGGCCTCGATTGGCAGCGTGTTTCTCTGAAGGTCACCCATGAACCATCCCACCTAGTGATCAAATACCCTCTGCACTAAACTCACCTGGGGGGGGGGGTCAAATTCTGCCCAAAGTGGCTAATTGTTTTTAGAGTGATAGATGATTACAGCATGGAAACAGGCCCTTCGGCCCAGCTTGTCCATGCCGCCCAGTTTCTATCACTAAGCTAGTCCCGCTTGCTCACATTTGACCCATATCCCTCTGTACCCACCCTGCCCATGTAACTGTCTAACTGTTTTTCAAAGGAACAAATTGTACCCGCCTCTACCACTGCCTCTGGCAGCCCGTTCCAGATGCTCACCACCCTCTGTGTGAAAAACATTCCCATCTAGTCTCTTTTGAATCCCTCCTCTCTCACCTTAAGCCTATGCCCTCTAGTTCTAGACTCCTCTACCTTTGGGAAAAGATGTTGACTATCCACCTTATCCTCATTATTTTATCGACCTCTATAAGATCACTGCTAAGCCTCCTACGCTCCGGGGAAAAACGTCCCAGCCTATCCAGCCCTTCCTTATAACTCAGAGCATCAAGTCTAGGTAGCATTAAGAGAGAAGAATATCTGTTGCAAATGATACAAAGATCTGTCGAGGGGCAGATAGCATTGAGGAAGCAGGTGGGCTGCAGAAGGACTGGGACAGGCTAGGAGAGTGGGCAAAGAAGTGGCAGATGGAATACAATGTGGAAAAGTGTGAGGTTAGAACTTTGGAAGGGGAAATGGAGGCATAGACTATTTTCAAAATGCTTAGGAAATCTGAAGCACAAAGGGGCTTGGGAGTCCTTGTTCACAATTCTCTTAAGGTTAACGTGCAGCTTCAGTCAGCAGTTAGAAAGACAAATGTAATGTTAGCATTCATGTCAAGAGGGCTAGAATACGAGACCAAGGATGTACTTCTGAGGCTATATAAGACTCTGGTCAGACTCTATTTGGAGTATTGTGAGCAGTTTTGGGCCCCGTATCTAAGGAAGGATGTGCTGGCCTTGGAAAGGATCCAGAGGAGGTTCGCAAGAATGATCCCTGGAATGAAGAGCTTGTTGTATGAGGAGCAGTTGAGGACTCTGGATCTGTACTCGTTGGAGTTTATAAGGATGAGGGGGCATCTTATTGAAACTTACAGGATACTGTGTGGCCTGGATAGAGTGGACGTGGAGAGGATGTTTCCACTTGTAGGAAAAACTATAACCAGAGGACATAATCTCAGACGAAAGGGACAATCCTCTAAAACAGAGATGAGGAGGAATTTCTTGAGCCAGAGGGTGGTGAATCTGTGGAACTCTTTGCCACAGAAGGCTGCGGAGGCCAAATCACTGAGTGTCTTTAAGACAAAGATAGACTGGTTCTTGAATAATAAGGGGATCAGGGGTTATGGGGAGAAGGCAGGAGAACGGAGATGAGAAAAATATCAGCTATGAATGATTGAATGGCAAAGTAGACTCGATGGGCCGTGTGGCCTAATTCTGCCCCTATGTCTTATGGTCTCATGTTAATTCAGTGTTTTTCAAACTTGTTTGCTGGGACCCATTTTTGCCAACTGGATCATTCAAGACCCACGCCAGATGACCTACGTGACCAATGCCGGCCAACGTTTGTGACCCACGCTGGCTGACCTTCGCAACCCACCATTTGCTCTTACCTTTAATGTAACAGATGAGCCTGCTGGGTCGTCATGATGTTACTTGGTTTGTTACTCAATGTTACATTTCCAATAATGACTTTAGCTGATGATTTAAGATCTCACTTGTATCCGTTGAAAAAAATCAAGAGGTTTGTCCTCAAACTCGCCTTGTCTTCAAATGTCTTTGAAGTTTTAGGGTTTTAAAATTTAATTTGTCATTCACTTCCCTGCATGTAACACATATGAACTTGGAATCCTGATTTATATTGGCACAATTAATAAACCCACACCTCAAGTTATCATCTCTATGCTGCTTTGTTCTTGTTTACAGCTTCTTCTTCATGGGTTATTCACCAGAGGCCCTGGAGTTCACACCAGCACTGCTGGCAGCTGCAAAATGGAGGAATCTCTCATGTCCAGTACACGTGGCATCAGCATACGGAGCGAATGACCTGCACCCCACCACTGCTTCACTGTTAGAACTCTGTTGTTTGATGAAACAGACTGGTCCTGGACAGCGCGCTGACATCAACAGGAGGCGGTACACCCTGCTGAGCTCAAGGCCTACGCACTGCTTGATACGGCGCACATGCGTGGGATGGCCAGCAATCTCAAAAGTCCGTCGCTGCCGGCATTTTAAAAAGCCGGTCGCAGCCATTTGGCATTCCTCCCGCGATGGGGAACACAGGGACCGAGCGCACCGACCCTTCCGAAACCTGCCCACGACCCACCCGCGGGTCATGACCCTGAGTTTGAAAACTCCTGTGTTAATTGTATAATAATGGGGCGGTGATGCACAATCAATGACTACTAAAGCGAGGTTGTAGTACAACTGAAGGCTTTAATAAGCTAGATGTTTCCCCCAGCAGCTCAGGTACAGAAAGGAAGCTGCTGGGACTGCACGGGCTCTTATACCCCACCTTGCAGGACGGAGTTACCATACAGTCTTGACCAATAGACAACATGCATTATCCACCAATGGTGTTCCAGCATTACTAGGTGGAATTTGCACTCTCTCCCTGTGTCTGCGTGGGTTTCCTCCGGTTTCCTTCCACAGCCCAAAGATGTGCAGGTTAGGTGGATTGGCCATGCTAAAATTGCCTTTTCTGTCCAGAGGTATGCAGATTAGGTGAAGTTACAGGGTCAGGGCGGGGAGTGGGGTGCTCTTTCAGAGGTTCGGTGCAGACTCAATGGGCCTTCTGTAGTATAGAGAGTCTGTGGATTCTAGGGATTCTCTGGTGTTTGATTGTATGGAGGTAGTGGTCATTAACCGGGAATTCACATGAGCTATAAACAGACACAGACTGAAACTGTTTTTGGCTAAGGAGGTGTGTACTTGTAATGTGTAATTGTGAATACATTTAAAAATGTATAAAGATTAGCTCCAACTCTATCCTTCACCAGCTGCTGTCTTTTTTGGATATTATATTACCATAAAGATTGTGGGCGGGATTCTCCGTTGGCCGGCGGAAAAATCGGGAAAGGCGATCGGACGGAGAATCGGTTTTGACACCAAAATCGTGGTGACGCCGGTTCACACCAAAACCCAATTCTCTGGTGCCTTGACAGCAGAGTCAATGTGTTCTACTCTGCACGTACTGTAAATGGAATTTGCATATCATTAGCGGGCCTGACCTGGTTTTCTCCGGGCCCTCGCGCTTCTCCACCTCTACTAGGGGAAGTTCCCAACGGCGAGGTTCACTTGTGCTTTCAAAAGTCGTGAAACCGGCGTCCTGGTTGAT
The DNA here is from genome assembly GCF_902713615.1 of Scyliorhinus canicula. Lineage (NCBI taxonomy): Eukaryota > Metazoa > Chordata > Chondrichthyes > Carcharhiniformes > Scyliorhinidae > Scyliorhinus > Scyliorhinus canicula. The sequence goes on from NC_052147.1 coordinate 151,056,739, forward strand.
GAGGGAGAGAGAGGAGGTACGGAAAGTGACCAACATCGCCATAGTGTGCTGGCAGTTGTGCCGCTGTCCGGGGGAGGATGGGCTTCTGCCAGGATGTGGTGGGGGGGGGGGGGGGGGAGTAGCGGGTATGGGCAGGAGGTGTGCTGTGGGATCGGGCTGGACAGGTATGGAACACCATTGCTGAAGCCTGTAGGCAGCCATGCAACTGCGCATGCCGCTGACTGGCCACTGTGAATTTACTGGCACAGGGCTTATGGGTGCTCCCTCAGGCCACACTTCCTAGGTACCCTCTTGCACCAGCTGACCCATGAACGGGATGGGTGCGCTCCAGCGCAACCAGTGGCATCTTGTTGGCTGGGGTGAGTGTGTGTGGGGAGTGGAGTGCTAGCTTGTCAGCCTCTCAAGTGCCAATCCTGACCCCAGAGAATCCCACTCCATTTTCCATTGGAATCGCTCCATGTGGCATTGGTGCTACCCCCGCAACAGTCACTGAATTGGTCCAGGTGCGGCGCCAGTTTTACTGTTGTAGAACTCCGCAAATCCTGCTCCAGCGTCAACACAGTCTCAGGAACGGAGAATCCGAACGCATATCTTTCCTTAATCTCTTGCTGCCTGTCACAGTCCCTGTTATTCTCTTTCCCTTTCACCTATTTTGTCTCACCCTGTCTGTGAAACCTCCAATCCCACTCTCCCTTATATTCTTATCTAGCCTCCCTTCGCCACAGCTCTGCCACTTGCCTGAACCCATAATATTCGGTGTGGTAGCGAGCTCTACTTTCTCACCACTTCCTGGCAAAGGAAATCTCCCTGAATGCCCTAAAATCCTAGAATCCCTGCAATGCAGATGGAGGCCTTTCAACCCATTGAGTCGGCACCGGCCCTCCAAAAGAGTACCCTCCCCAGAGCCTGCCCTGGTGGATTTATTAGTGACTCTCTTAAATTGATGGCAGCTGATTCCCCACAGATGGAAATATATTCCTGACATCTACTCCACGAAAATCCTTCATAATTTCGGAGGCAGTTATCAGGCCACAACAGCTTTCTCTGTTCTAGACAAAAGGGCCACAGCCTGTTCAAACTTACCTGATCGCTCTAACCTCTCAGTTCTGGTATCATTCTTGAGAATCTTTCTTGCACTTAGTGCCGCGACTCTGTAACCTTGGTTCAATACGGAGAGCAGAACTGTTCCATGTACTTCGAGTGTGGTTTAACCAGAATCGCTCTGCTTTTCACCTGTTAATCCTCTAGAAATGGGCCCCTTTGCAAGGCAGGAAGGCCAAGTGTGACGTGAAGTGGGCTAGCCATTTGCAACAGGATTGAAGGATCTACAGAGATCAGTCTCGCCGACATGAGATTGGACAGTAAGAATCTGGCCCTCAGTGCTAGCAGCCTGCTGCTTGCAAATCCATCTGTTGGGCCGAAGGGTAATTTTAGGAGACTTCAGAACTGCTACTGATGCTGACCAATTCACTTGATAATATCTGTCTTGTACAAGAATGCAGAATTGGAGACTTTCCAGTTTTGCAGAGGCTATCAAGCAGGCAGCCGGACTGCCAGAACCTTTCTGAATCTTGGCATGTCAGTACTATATAGTCTTTAATATGAATAACAGTTTTAGCTCGTGGGTGGAGGACCAGCCAGCACAAGTTCCTTTGACACCAGTGAGAGTCAAACACTCCCAGAGTGGGTGCAGGTCACACACACTCTGAACTCCTTCCAGAGAGACCAAACTCAGTGATACACCTCCTGGCTGGTAAACCAATTCAATTTACTGATGTTGGAGGCAGAGAGACAGAGGTTTAGTCCATTATTTGAGGGGACGCTGCTTTTATTTTCCCCACTTTGTTTTTTTTGTTACCAAGCCCTCCCCCACCATATCTACCCACAGGTTATCTACGAGGCTGTGTCCCTTCATGCAGTGAAAAACCTTGCATTTATATAGCACCTTTTGTGGCCGCAGGGCATCACAGAGAGCTTCACGCACAATGAAGTGCTTTTGAGGTAAAGACAGGAGATGGTAGAAATGCGCAAA